>NW_020451190.1:153619-189298 GCF_003343035.1 Apteryx rowi
CCAAAAAAAAAAAGACTGGATCTTTTCAACACAATTAAGCTTTAAGAGTATTTTCAGAAGGGATTTTTCCTATTTCAGTAATTAAACCAAATTTTGGAGAAGTAGTTGCAAAATGGATTTATAGACATCCCTGTGACATTAGCTAAATACACCTATCAGTCCATTTATTTTGTATATGAAGAAAGTGGAGTATTTTGTGTGAATGGTTTGTAAGTTTTACTTGAGCTCAGCATAGAAAAATTTATAATGTTTATGATAAGTGTTTATTATGATAAACCATTTGTGAAGCTGTTTGTGAAAACTGAACTGAATCCTTAGAATGTTTAAATAAAATAATTTAAAAAAAGAGGGTGGGGGGAAGCCAGTTATGGCAGTACTTCATTTTTGGGGTCATGAATGTTTAAAGTATGCGATTTCTTGATCTTTGAACTGAGACACCTTTCTGCTATATTTTTAAGAACGTTAATTTTGGGGTGTAAGCTAGTCACTCTGGGCAGCCCAGGCATGTGCTATAAATAGTCTGAAAGAGTGTGAAAAGGACTTTTGTTTGCTACTTCCTGTGTGCTATTGTATTTGTTTTCTGCTCACTGAATAGTAGATAGGGATAGAAAAGAATAAGCTAAAATAAGGAACACTGGAAAAGCCCTAAAGAAATTGGTTAATGTCTTAAGTAGCTGAATGGCTCAGAAAACTTTAGCTTTCTGTTGTCAATTTTCATTTTCTACTGGTGCATTTCACACATTACTTGCATCAGTCGTCATGCAGAATAGAGCATTGGGTGTGCCTTAATTCTTTGTGACAGTGTATTTTTGTACTTTCATTTGTTCTGTGTACTTTCACTTGTTCCTGTGGCTCTTCTGAGATGCACGGAACAAAAAAGTGATGGTTAACCCATAATTTATGAATTTGGTCATTCAGATCCCTTCCTTGCCCTTTCTTTAAAATGTCTTGAATTTTTTTTGTATGGTCTAGTTGATGATGTTCTTTGTTTCTTATTGTGGAAAATGTGGTGTAATTAAATTTTGAGTACTCAATAATAGGTATGTAGCCAGAGATGGCAAGCTGCTATCTGTTTTTTTTAAAAACAATATTTCAGTAAATACCATTATTTATAATTACTTAAACAAAATTTTAACTTTTTTAATTAAAACAATTTTTTTTTGAATGGATCTCTCTGCTTCCAGGAATGTGGTCTAAAACAAACTAGATGATGGTGAATGTGTCATGTATCCTTTATTAGTCTTCCTATGAACTTTTTTCATGCAAACAGCTCCTATAAACATATATTAAAATGTTTCTTTGTGTGATAGATAGAAATATGTACAAGCAAGTTTACTGAATATGAGCACTAGCTGGAAAATTAAGTACGAGGAAGATGGATCTATTTCATTGTATTCATAAGATTAAACAAAGGTGTTAAGCTTTTGGGATTAAAGAAAGAATATTGTTCTACTTAAAACCAAATGTGCAGTACATGTACATTTAAAATGAGAAAACATTTTGCAATAGCCTATTAATCTGAGACGCTTTCTTATTCAAATATATGGTAATTAAACAACAGCAACAAAAAAGATCTTGGTATGAACAAACAGCATCCCCTTTTGTTCTGTTCCATGATGTGGCACAAAATGATGCTGTAAATTGCAGAGGCATGTCTGTGCCTGCGTGTTTCCCTCTGGAGGGAGATGTTCTTGTCCCGTTCTCGCAAGAAGAGCCAGTCAGTACAAGGACGGGTGGCAATGCTCAGGAGCAGGGCAGATGTTCCGGTAAGGGCACCCACACAACTGCATGCTGGGCAGTACCAGAGCCCTGCTGTAGCTTTGTACTGGCCTGCGTAGGCTGGGTTGTAGCTGTGTCCATAACCAACAATGAACTTGTCCATGTATAACAAAAACCTTGAGCGCTCCTCTACCTTGCATTTGAGGTCTGGTTTTGCCTGAGGTTGCTGCAGGGCCATTGGTTACTATCTCTTGCGGTTAATGTACTGGAAATGGATTTCAAATGGAAACCTAGAACAGAGATGGCTGGTGTTCGAGGAATACAGAAATTCCAGTGGAAATGCCCTCTCTCTGATTTGGTGCTGTTAATGGTGCCTCGTAGCAGAACTAGTACAAGCAAATGGCTTTCACAAGTCTCTTCATGATGGTTCATCATTGTGCAGATAGGTTGCTGTGCATGTGCTAAATATTTGGCTAACTCCAATGTTGGAAGAAATACAGATTCTTTAATTGCAGATGACATAATCTACAGTACTGACCTGTGGCTAATTCAATTTTAATATATCAAGAAAAATGTACTGTAGAACAATGATTTTAAATAATTTAGGGCTATAACTAGAGGAAACAGAACATGTGTCTTTAAGAGCTTTGATATCTGTAGAAAACACCAAGTGGTTAAGTTGCTTTAATACCATTATGCCAGAGATGAAACAGTGATTGTATACTGCAATAACTTAATAGGGAAAAAGAGAAGGCTGAGTTCATGAGTGTGTGGCACCAAATGTGCACGGCTTGAGTCTCAAAGATTCCCTGTTTACAAAAAATGCAAATATGAGGCATACAGTACACTTAGTGCAATTCTGCAAGTCTGTAAAATCATTGACAAATATTCTACTGACCATGGTTTACAAATTGCTGCTGCACTGGAGGTTGGGAGGAGCAGCTAAGAATGAATGTAAGGTATAATATTAATTACATAATTAATAGCTTTAAACAACAGATACGTTTCTCATGAGAGGCTCAGATTTTCCCTGTTTCGTCAGATACCTCCAATGCCGCCGAACATTGAATTATGATATTGTAGCAGTAGTATTGATTATTAAATTAAACTTGAAGCAGTTATTCTCAAGCTGTGTTTGGAGTTTGCTCCTTCTATTTTAGGCTTAAAGAAGAGTTTGAATTTCCTGTATGTTTCCTTGTTTCTTCTAACTGTGTCCATTGATATGCTATCTTTCCCTGCAAACCCTGCTTTGAACAATATACTGTATTTAAAGGAATAATAATAATAATAATAATAAAAAGTCTTAAGACGGGGTGCTTCAAAAATTGCTTGAGAAATCATAAACATCTAATTGTCATGAAGTTCTAAGCATTTTACTTCTGAAAGACCTATTCCTGTGAGGATTGTTGCCAAAACTGAGGTTCCTAAAATACCTATTCATTTTCCASCTCTGTCATTTCTGGACTAGTGGCAGGTGAATGCACTCAGTTACCTTCTGGAGGTACCTACTTTGCTCCTGTATAGGTTGTATAAAGACCACTTGAGTCCTTTTTTAACACTGATCCTATCTTTTCTGTCGGGAATGTTAAAGATCCCCATGGCATCCCCGCATAATGTACAGGGACTTCAGCCAAGTCTGATAAAACCTTGCCTAACGTAGATGCGGTTTTATTGATTTAATGACATTCTGTATCAATAGAGTTATTTCTGCACTGAAAAAAAAAAAAAGAACTATAAAAGCCTAAGCTGTCTTGATGCTAATGTCACTGCACCTGTGGTGAGGACTATATGGGAAGAGCCTTTAACTTATTTGAAATAAAATCAGAACAACTCGCTAATCAGACACCACCGATTCAAAAATACAATCTTAAGGGATACACCAGGCTTAAGAACTGGAATTTTGGACAAAAAGTGTCCATTCTTCCAGTAATCCTCAAAACAAATGCAAAAGTTGTGGTTTGATCTCTTGAGTGACCAGATTTTCCAAAAATATCTGTAGACTTCCTGCTTGATAGCTCATAGCTTGAATGCCAATTATTGTCTTCATCATCTACCAGCTCACTTTTTGTTCTTCCAAGGTATTGAGTCCTCAAATCATTTTTTTGTTTTCTAATTACTTTTTATCTTATATTGGTGGACATGATTTTCTGCTCTTGCTGTTCTGTTAATTCACTAATAAATTTTCTGGAAATAATATATGTAATAAAAGACTGTTCACACTGCAAGTATTCTGCAGTTTTCTTAATTATATTTATCTTTGATTATTTACTGCAAGTAGGATTTGCATAATTTCTGCAGGTAGTGTTTGTTCTCCAGAGTGTCTGCAAGAAATTCATTGCAATTGGCAGTATTTCAAATCCTGAACTGTGTTGTTGACCTCTAATTAAGCCCAAGGATTAGGTGGTACTCTGATCTGTTCCCTGACCTGAAAGCCATAAGATTAGAGTGCATTTATAGTGTAAATATTTGTGTTTGCTTTTAAAATTCTCTTCTGCAAAAGTTCTCAAGATAATACTCGGCATGTATCACTTTTTCAGAAAATCTCAAGATCTTTGTTAACATCTCTGCCCCAGCGCAGCTGATGCAAAATCATTTTTCGTGAACCTGTCTGAGTATTAGGAAAGAGCCTTTAGTCACCCATTACTTTATTTTATAGTTAAACCTACACAGTTTCATTTACTATTTTTAAAGCTTGCTGCTTAATAAATTGTTGAGTCTAGATTTAATCATCTTGTAAGCAACAGCTCATTTAAACTTTTCAGATATTTTTAATTCATGAGATAAAATGCCAACTTTGGAAGAAGAGTTCTAGTGGTATAAATGTCACAATTCAACAGCAGCTACAAAGTGTCCAGTGCCACTGTACAGTTAATAGCGTGACCACTAGTATTTCAACTTTCAGGCTCACTGACAATTTGTCAAAGGAAATTTCACTTATACAGAATTTCCAGAACATCACTAGAACAAGATCATTAGCTCTCTTCACTTAAACCATCTACAAACTAGAGAGCAGAATAAAAATAGTGCTTTTGATCTGCAGTCCTTCTCCACTGTAGAAGTGTTGACATCCAAAGGCTCTTTTCTAAGAGCATCCTGAGCTATGCTTTTCTTCCCAAATGGACGTTTCTCGCTCTTGTGATAGATGAAAGCTTGGTCATCAAAGTGAAGCAGGTACTTAAGGGAGAAGAAGGAAATGGTGGATATGTAAGCAGTCATGTGTGGATAAGTAGCAAAAAAAATTGGGCATTTAGCTAAAAGTAAGAGGGTTTTCAGTTTGGAGGGAGCAAAAGGGTACTATTTCAGTTGAAGCTCCTGGGCATAGCATTGTTGCCAGGCAGGTAGGAAGCAGAGGTAACAGCAGCAGAATAAGCTGCAAAGCAGGACTGTGTCCCAAGTTGTGCAGTTTCCTTAGGCATCTGCATGTGAACACCTGTGTGCACACACTCGCCCTGTAGAAGCATTTGAGAGCAGAGGGAGGGTCTGGGAAATGTTCAGATCACCTTGTAGCATTGCACATGTGGCTTCTTCAAAGCAGGCAGCTGTAGCAGTATAATGCCAGCCCAGATCTCAGCTCACTCCCAACAGTAGCTTTGCTTATTGTCTTAATTGGATCATGCTGAGTCCTTCTGATAGTAAATAACTGGCAAAAATACAACATGTAGGAGGATTTACTCCATGTTAGCAAGTACCCAAAAGTGTGACAGATGGTTGCTTGCATTCAGCAAATTAAAAAGAGCAATGCAATGTCTGTTTCTACATGTAGAAAGAGGATTAAGTTTTACCTATTACTTGGAAGAAAGGCTTAACTAAGATGATTTTTGGGAGGGAGGACAGGGAATGGAGGAATGTTACTCAGGTATGCCTCAGAGTACCTTGCTTCAGAGCTGGTGTATGTCTATATCAGCAATTTAAAGGTAATCTATCTTAACTGGTTGATGTGCGTTAGCATATATAAATCTGGATGAACTTTACTCCCTTGCCAACCACAGAGACATAAGGAGCTCGGCAGTGACTGCTTCAGGCCTGTAATCTGGTCCAGCTGCTGTGGAGCGTTGCTAGTGTAGACTCGGCATCAGCTGAAAGAGCCATGCACAAAGAAAACTGTGTGAAACTCGATTTGACCTATCCTGTGGGATATAAATTCAGCAATATCGAGGAATTTGTTTAAAAATAGAGACACTAGAAATCCCACCTACTTTTAAGCCACTAACTTTATACACACACAGGCAGACACATGTATTTGAAAGTATACAACATCTGGAAGACTGCTGTAAATGCTGTTGATTTTTCTGAATGGTAAAGAGGTTGGAGAATGTTTTATATGAGCTTCTGATAATATCTCTTCTAAAGAATATTTTTCATGTCTGAATCATGCATTTGTTTTCATGCTGCTCTCTGTCACTAAAGCTACTTCAAGACTTTCTCATGTGAGCTGCCAAGGATTAGTCACTAGCCCTGTGATGTTGGATGCAACCTCTTCTGCTCCCAAGGGCTGAGGTTTTTATTCCAGTTATATTGTGGTTGTTTAGGTCAGTGCTTTTGTTGTGGCTTTCTGGAGATGGATTCTCAGATTTTGGTTGATGTTTGTTGTAGGAATGGGGAGGGTATAAAAAGATGCAGTTGTGGTAAGACAGCGGGAACATCTGCTGGAGGGAGGAGGAGGTTGCTAACGAAATACAGCAGGGAGCTTGCAGTTTCTCCTCCTCCACTCTCACCACTAGATGTGAACCTGCTAAAATGGAAGGGCTGGCACCACAACACAAGCTCCAGAGGGAAGCAAGTTGCAAGTCAGCCAGCCATAGAAACCACAAATGCAAACATTAAAACTGAATAAGTATTTGGAAATATTTTTGGTAGATGAATTCACTCCCCTCTGTCCCCAAATCAGTTTGGAAGTCATGTATAAACTACGGTGAAAGAGGAAAGCAAGGCAGACTTGTGCAATCTGCTAGTTCTGAAGGTGACAAATGTCGACCCTTCACATGAAAGCGTTGATTCCTTTATGGAAAAATGAGAGAAACAGGGATCAAATAAATGAATAAATAACTACAGATAGGTTTGCAGTAACCACCTGAAACGTACAAGTTTCTTATTTGCCACAGCTGTATGTATGTGAACAGTCCTCTCCTTGGTTGGCTCAAGAGCTGGGAGTAGGATGCGATTCTTGTACGTGCAACTTGCAGAAAGTTTTATGATCCTCTCAAAAGCCAGCTGCTGATTAAATTAATGATGATTTATTACTTTGATTAGAACTAGAAGGCAGAAGTTTTTTGTAAGGGGAGGGGAAGAGAAGAAGGAATGTTTATTGTGAAATAATCAAGAATCCTGATCTCAGAAGTATGGATGAAAGCTAATATACACTAGAAATTTTATAAGCAAATATTATTCATCTTACTGAGAAGATTTAAAGAATTAGGTGAAAGTTTTAAGTTCTCACCATCCAACTTAAAGGTCAAATTGTTGGCTTTCAGAGCTTTACCACATCCTTTCAACTTACTGATTTAATCAGTATTCACACTGTCAGGACAAAATGCTGAGAGCCAGTACAAAAATGAAGTAGCAGCCTATGTGTCTGATCTCTGCTCTGAAAACTAGATTTGCTCTTATTTGCTGTGAATTCCTCCCTGTGGGATCTAGAGAAACTGAGCGTTGGTAGTGTAGAAACGGAGCATGGAGCCTACGTATTCCTTCTGGTATTGCTTTTCCTTGGGTGGAGGGAGAGCAGCGAGGAGTGGAGCTGCATTGCTGTGGCAGGCGTTGGGCGGCTTGTCTAGCGGTGGCCCATAGCTTGGCCCTATGGCGTTTCACTGTGCCCAGTGTTCCCTGGTGTGCGGAGGAAAGGGCATGTCTTTGAAATAGTTTTTGAAACTTTTCTTTTGCTTTTTAACTGCTGCTGTCTTCAGGAAGGCGTTTGACTCTGTCATGTTGCTAAACTAGCCATATGTCACTGCAAATGTAGTGAGACAGATACAGAGCCACTAAGCAAGTCAGCTACAGTGAACTGTCTACTGAGGATGTGTTTATATGCTAAATACTTACATGTGGATGAAGCTCGAGACTGCAGTGTTGGCTTTCTGCAGAGACCCAGACTAGACCTCGGAGTGATCACTTTTTTCCCTTCCTTTGGAAAGCGGTCCTTGTGCAGTCAGCTTTGCAGGCTCTGTCAAGCAAAGGTATGATTGAGTATCATTGGAAAAGCTCCTCTGAGAAGAAATGTCTTAGACCTGTGATTTGCAATACAATGAAACATTTGCAATGCTGGGTATTTTAGTTAAAAATAACCCAGTCTCTTCCCCCTGCCCCCTTTCTGGTATAGTGACTGGTTACTTGTGGTCTTACAGATTTTGATACAATTGAGGTAGTCCACATTTTGGGTCAAAACTCATTTATACTTGTTCGTATTGGCTATCAAAATAGCATGCTAGATCTTTACCAGGTATCTTCCACTTGACAAGTTTTAGCTTTGAGAAAGAGACAAAATGCAGAGCTTGTAATTGAGCAATACTGCTCCTCTTGGTAGCACCTCACTAATCAGATCCGTGTTTACAAAGTAGGCTGTGATATAGGCTTAACAGCTAATACCTGCCRTGCTTGGAATTGTTGTGACCATCGTTCCTGAATGTTGCAGGATAGGAGCAGGTTGGCAGTTATCTCCGATTTGTTTGCATGCTGGAGGGTGTGAACTTTATAATGGGCAGCTCAGCACTGTACCTCTTCTTTGTACATTAAAGCCAACAGGAGGAGTTTATGTAAGTGTGGATTTCTTATTGTCACTATGTATCCATCTTTGCAAAGGGTGCTTGTTTCTTACAGTAAAAGTGAATGCAAACCTGGACTGTAAAGGAGCCCAAACATAGTGTATTTCAGTTCAAATTGTTGGTTTTCTTTCTCTTTGCATAAAAAACCCCTACTCATTGTGGTTTAACTTCCCTGTCAAGCCAGTTGAAATTATGGGCTATCTCTTCTTTGTGAAGACATTGTTTAATTTGGAGAGGAGAGAATATTTAGTGGCAGCAATTTAAGAACATGTCTTTATCCGGGTCAGTCAGAGATCCTTGTGCTTCGAAAGTTCAGTGCTCTCAATTCTTCGTGGCAATTTTGGTTGCAATTTCCCTTCCTGTTGTTGTTTTTGTTTTTTGTTTTGTTTTTCATTTTGTTCTGGCTTTTGTTGTTGCTTAAAATCTTCCCTCCTCCTTTCTCATGTCATTCTGTCAGCAATGTTGAGGAACAGAAGTTCTTAAAACTCTAGCTCATGGATTCAAGGGTTTCTACCAGAGTTTTCAGCTTTSGGTGGGAGTGTGAGTTTGTATATTGTCTTTTGTTTGTTTTTCTAAATGAGCAATTTTGAGTTTTGATCTGCAAAAGCTGAGGAAAAAAAACTCAAAAAGAAACTAAAATAATCCACAGTGAACAGCTTATGTAGAATGCAAATTATATTAGTAATTTTTAAACTTCTGAACAACTTCAGGTTGAGTTTTAATGCAAGTTTGTTTTTGGTAGCCATTGTATCCAAGCTTAGGTACTGACCTATGTTTTTTTCCCTCGTTATGAAATACCCTTTAACACTTGCTGGAATTCCAGTTGCTCCTTTCTCATCTCATCTGGCAAAAGGACACTTCATCTTGCAAGCTTCTCTGTGCTGCCTCGGCCCAAACCATTTACCAGTCAGTAATGAATGCCCTTCTTCAAGCTTTCTAGCAACAGAAACTAAACTTCTTCATACTATTGACTAAAAGTCCACGTGAAGTCTGGCTATCTCAGAAAATGTTGAGTTGTGAGCTAATGCTCTTGGATGTTTACTTGATTTGAATCCATTTTTGGTTATGTTTTATACTGTGTTGGCACTGTAATGATAGACTGCTATATGTATACAAGTACTATGACATGCGCAATGCTTTTTGATGATGGCTCAGAGAGGCGGTTGAGTGTTTAACAGAGATTCCTAGTCAYGAAAACTGGAGGTAACAAACAAATATAGAGAAACTCCTTCAGTATAACACCAAGCTTATTATTTTCTTGTTTTCCTAGCTATTATTTTATGATAGTGTTTAAAACAAAGGAATGAATGAATTCTATTGAGCTGAGCCAGGCAGAGTAAACTGGTTGTATTTAATCATTGTAAATGTACCTCGTGTTAAACAATGTTTTATTTCAGTAACTATTGTTCCTCTGTGAACACACTGCACTTTGAGTCTCATTGTACAGCACCCGCACCCAGGCCTATCAAAGTTTTCATCTGGTCTGTCCTTACTTTTCCTGCTGTGAGAAGGGATGACAGCTCATTTTGTCTGCCTCATGAACAAACACAAAAGCTGGATTTCCTGCATTGCTTTTTTTCTTCTTCTCCATGGGGATGAAGGCTTGTATATGAAGAAATACTGATTAATTCCAGCTGTTTCATTTGCAGTTGGGGACGGGTCCAAGCTAAAATGCTGAACACAACCCACCACCATATAACTTGAACCCAGTTCTGAGATCTGAAGCTATTTTCCTTCAATAGGCTTTTACAGACCCGGAGTTTGACCACCCGAGGCAGGAGAGATGGGAGATCTTAATCTTGAGGCTCAGTCTTATGTGTGGATGTATCTAATCTGCATAAGCATGAATAAGCCATTATAACACTCAATAGTAAGTTGTTTGCTGCTGTTTTTGCAAAAAGGAAATGATACTCCACTGGAAGTTTGATACACCAAGTAGATGCAGAACAAGTGACTGATACCTGTGCTGCTCGTACCAGAGCTGAATGCAAGGTCATATTGGGAAGTTTTTCCCTAGCACCATTCTTCCCTTTTACCCCCTTTTATTTCTGCCCCCCTTTTATTTCTACCCCATTCCATCCTCCTCCTTTCCTAAAGGAGAAGCCATGAACAGTTTGGAGGGATGAATAAAATCTTGGCAGTGGGAAAAGTCTGGAAAAGCTATTTTGAGAAAGGCCACCTTCTAGTCAAACCTGAGTTAGTTTACATATCCTTTCCCAAAAGGAGGATGGACTCAGAAGAGTGTACTAAAGTAGGTTTGTAAACTTGATACTATGTGAAGGTCAGGGCAGAGAAGAAAGGGGCAGATTAGGGGCAAGGGAAAGAGGATTAACCGTTGAACAAATATTTAGATAACGTAAAGCATATCAAATCTAACTAGAACCTAATGGGGTATATCTGTTTATGTGCTTTGCTTTGTTTTTTGTTTTTTTTTTTTTTTTTTCCACATAATCTGTGTTCTAGAAACTGTGTGAAATAAATACATTACTTGGAGCATGTCAGCTTTACTGACAGGTAATCGTTGATAGTTGGATGGGCTCCTGCCAGCTAATCTGCATGCCCTAGGCCAGGAGCAGAAGCTGGTGCCTTGCTGAGGGCCAGGGAAACCTTTCTGAACACCTTTTGCAGGTTATATGTCAAGGCATATATTCATGCTATCTGATAATAGCCTGGAGAAAATCAGCCATTGGCCATATGAAATAAAGCTGCAGGTCGTATACACCCCATGAAGAGCTGGCTGCTCACTCCTGCCAGTTTAATTTATATTCTGGCTTAATTTGGTTCAGAACATTTAACTCAGTGCTCTAAGATTCTGATGCAACGAAGCTAAAATACACAATGCAGTATTTGTCCTTTTACTTTGGTTCTGAACTATGTATTTCTTCTAAAATGAAAGTAAACTTTTTCATGTTTATATTGATTGAAATTATTCTGTTTAAAATGCATATAATTTAAAGCTAATATCTTATTGAAATTAGCAGGAGAGGCACCTGCTGAGTTTATCTGCATCTTACAAGATCTATTCTCCATCCCCCAGTGACTGTTTGCATGTGGTGTTTTTTAGAGACCTGTTCATGATAAAAATTGACAGAACACGTTCAGTTATGAATATTGTCTTTAGTTTTTGATTTAAGCTTGAAATTTTACTTTGGATATTTTTAAATTGTTTTCAGCATTGAAAAATACTGTACAATCCTGTAAAATTATTTGTGGTAACATTAAGATTGGTATGGAATATAGTTCAAATTCCACATAATATTACTTTTTGTAATGATACTTTTTAACTTATTTGCTCCAATGATCCCTTTTTGCCATTTCTGCTTTCTCATAGTAATTTGGCAGACTTCATGTAATAGCTGCAAATCTTTAAGGGAAATATGTTTTTTGTAATATCGTTATTACAGCTGGCATGGAAATTGATTAGAATTTTTAGAGATAGCCTGTTTGGTTTGAATCCCTCCCCCCCGCCCCCTTTTTGGGGGGGGGCTGCAATAGCTCTTCATTGTTGCCAGTGATGTTTACTCTGATCTGTAATTTTCAGTCTGTCAGATACTGGGCCAGCTGGATTCATCTTTTAAAACATATTGCTGCCTTTTTAATTTTTTTTCCTCTCTGTTGTTAGAAATCTTAACTTGGAAGGCACTGTCTTCTGATTCAGTAAAGCTCTGTTGTTTTGGGGTGTCTTGGCCAAAATCATCTTTAGTTTTTCTCTGTGAGAACAGAATCCCTGTTTTATTATTTTACTTATCTATCTATAAAATATTGTGTGTGTGTGTGTGTATATATATAAAATGAATCCCTTTTCAGTGTAAATTCTATATAGCTGTAGGTGAATTTTGCAGAGCTCTAGTCTGCTAGAAAAATTTCTCAAAGATAATCCTGTTTTGCGTGCAGTTGCGTACTTTGTCCAGTTATCTGCTTTTCTCTTGCTCCTCCACATTGCTTTACTTTCTCTTGCATCTTCCTTTGTGAATCTGCTGTGTATCCTTTGCACTTATTTTCTACCTTTTGATCACTCTCTAGAGCTAGTCCCATTATGAGTAGAGGTTTTGCAGGTATTTGTCCGTTTTCTGATCACAGCACAGAGCACTGTGGTTGAGTGTGGTCTACTCCTGTTACTCTGTAAGCTAGGACAGAGAAAAGTAGATTTATAAAGGGCAATGAAAGATGCAATGTAAGTCAATACCTAATGCTTTTAGTCATTTATAAAACTCATAAGTCAGGTGAATATGTGGCCCTTGCCCTGGCTCCCGGCACCTCCCTGGCCTCGCTGCCTGTACCACGGCAGCCAGCGGAAACCGCATGGCTGAGAGAGGGCTGGGAACAGAGAAAAGGAGGGTGAGAAGATCAGGAATAAGGATAGAAAATACCTTTATAAATCTTAAAGCAAGGTATTGCACTTCTGTTGCTGAGTTGTTGTATGTTTATGCATGCTTGCTTTTTTCACTGTTTTTGTTAGATGGATCTGCTAGGGTTTGTAAAGGTGGTTGAAGTCGAAAAATGGATTCACTCAGATGTATTGAAGTGGTCATTGCAGGTGAAGCTCGAGGCAGGAGCAAATGAGATTTTAGTCAAGTTTCCGCTTACGCTTGTATAAAGCATCATCTCTCCCCTCGTTTGAACTAAGAAGCCTTAGTATCATTTCACCCAAAGACTCTTTTACTTGATTTTTTTCTTTTCAGTGCAACATTATTCAAATAATGTGCTTGTGTTTAAAAAAAGAAAAAAAAAAACACATACAACCCAATAATAGGGGAACAAGAAATATGTGATGAGTTCAAGCCCTATATAACCTGTGGCAACTAAATTGCAAGATTAAGCCTGAAAATAAAATTCATTAATGGAGACCTGGTTTGGGCCTGCAAACAATGACAAGCTTTCTGAATTGCTTATTGAAATGTAGCAACAGCATAATTTTTATGAAGCTGTATCATCCATAAGTTTTTTATATAGGGTGGGGGAAGTCTAAGTTGCTTTGAGAAAAATGAACACTCTGGGATTTAGTGCCAACTTGCAAAATACAAGTGGTTCAGAATTTCCTTGGTCTGCTTCTAAAGGAAGGATAGAGGTATCCAGCGACATTTACCAAAAAATAAAATAGATATTTGGACTAAGTTATTCTAAATGAGTATTGTGTATTATAGACTATTGTTTTGTATCGTGCAGTCATAAATATAAATAAATATTTTATTCCTTGGTTCACTCAAAACTGAAGTTTGTCATTATAAACTAACCATTATAGAATGCTGTTCAAGTTTATTCTCCATTTTTGTCTGTGTATGTGTTCCTACTGTTTTCTGGAAAACTCTGAGGCTTTCCCACTCCTCCTTGTTTTCTCTCTTGGGCAGAAAGGTTGCTTTAACCTGCTTCCATGTCATCCTGCCTGCATATATCCTTTCTCTGTTGCTGTTGTCTCCAATGTCTTTTGCTAGAACAAGATATGATGCAGCAGCAGGCTGTGCCTCTACAGTTGTGTTACTGGGTCTGTCTGTAGGGAAAGGACAATGAGAACCATCTGTAGGCTATTTAAAAAAAAAAAAAAAAAAAAAAAAAAAGCATGCCACAGTGGGCTGGCACATCTGTAAGGCAATCTTTTCACTATATGTAAATCAAAAGGGAAAGTGAAGTTGGAGCTTTGTGTACCGAATTAGGTTGTCAACCAATACAAGCCAAAGTGTCAGATTATTAGGAATTTTAACTTGTATAATTCTGAATTTACTATATATTTGTTTCTTTTTCATTTGGCAGGTAATATTTGCAAGAGTATAGCTTGAATTTGAAACAGAAAATTGAACAGAACGACACTATAAGTTCTTGTATGTAGAGTGGCAAAACATCTTTGGCTTTTGTTGGCACTTGTTGACTTACAGTGGTGGGGGTGACCAGGGGCTGTATGGTTTATCTTCAATTACTGTATTTGGTCCAAAATGGTGAAAAAATTGAAATGTCCTGAGGCAGTTCTTAAAAATGATATGCCCCTTCTTTTGCCTCAGGGTATTTTGGAATCCCTAGGGGATTTTAAAGGTTACCCACGTATATATATTTCATGTCCTGTTCCTGACTGTATCGATTTGCAGCCTGGATTTGAAGATGTAACCCAGCGTAGTAAGCAGCAATGAGGCTGGAGGAGCCTTGACGGTGCTGGAGTGGGCCCCAAAGGCACAGTGAACCTCCCCTGGCATGTGGCCTTGCTGGGAGATGGGGGGTCCCGGCTGCTGCTACCTGGCATGTCCTCTCTGTGGCACTGGCTGGAGCGGGGGCCAGAGAAGAAAGTCCAGGCAGAAGGTATGCTCTGATGGTTAAACAGAGCTAGGAAGAAGAGATGAAGCTAGCAAAAAAGGAGAACAGAATCTATTTGTTTTTTTTTTTGTTTTATTTTTAAAAGAGTAAGAATAACATTGTATCTGCCCATTTAAGAATTGAGACCTATTTAATGCACCTCGTGGAGCCTGGGGCAGCGTGGTGGGGTCCCGTGTGTGCCAGAGGCTGCTGGGCCCACTGCACGTCTTTGCCTTTCATTTTTTTTCCCCCTATGTTGTCTCTTCTGGGGTTTTGTTCCTTAGGTAAATGCAGTGGATATTTTGTTTTATTTTTGTAGGGCCAAAATGGATCAAAGTAGTATAGATTATGGAGAATTAATTGTTTGTGCCAGATTATGAGTTTTAGTGGACTATATTGACATAGCCAAGGCCGATATCTCAGTGTTCAGTATTAGCGTTAGCTGCCCAGTAAGTAATTTATGTTCAGAAGAAAGGATAGGAACAAAAAGAAAAAAATGTGTAGTGTGCAGAAGCCTGGAAAATTTTTCTTTTACACTCAAATTCTCTGTAAATTTGGATATTTTTTTTCTTGAAAACAATTGCAAAGCTTGTAGCATTCATGGTATTTTGTTCTGTTTTTAAAATTCTTCATAGGACTTGCTTGCTTGTGTTTTCCTGAATATTTGCTTGCAAGCAATTTTTCTTGTGTTGTCAGCTGTCAAATGTAATACACCTCAGTGTTAATTCAGTATTTTTCTCCTCTGTTGTAAATAGTGCCCCGCCATTTAACTTTCACGGCTGCTGTCTGATAGCCTGATGATTGTGCTCCTGTTTTATTTCAGCATATACGTGGTTATGCTTATTTACTTATTATAGAGTAAGATGTTTAAAGGAGAGCTTAACTACCATGTCTCAGCAGTAGCTGAGCAGTAATCTGGTGGCAGTTGTGATTATACTAGTTATACACTTTGAAAGATTTTTCTCATTTAGAGGAATTTTAAAACTGCTGTGCATCAATATAGCGTGGTTTCAGTAACAGTTTTGAGGGTTTATGTTTTCTGGATCTGGTCTGGTTGTATGCTAAACACATACTGGGTTTTCTTTCATAGGGTGAAACTTTTCTTTTAGTTGGGTGGTATCTGTTTTTTCACCTTCACTATTCAGGTAGTGGGTGATCCTTTTCCTCTTAACCATCCACCAGTTGCTAAACATGTGTATTTTAGTACTGTACTTTAGGCCTGTGTGTTGCATTTAAAAATCTTGTGTGTTGGGCTAAGCAGTCAAGATAGTAAAGCAAGATTTGCTGTCATTTCTGCTGGCATAAATAGCAGCAATTGCGCTCACTTTAATCACATGGGATTTACAAGGGTGTGAGTGAAATTTGAATCTTACTATCTTTTTCTAATTTCTAACTCTTTTCCGGAAACTGCAGTAAACAGGCCAAGTAACTTCATAGTGTCTATTGCTTTTTAAACTCTGCAAACTGATGTCACGAAGACCTGACTGATTTTTTTTTTTTTTTTTTTTGGTTGGAGGTGGGGGGAGGACTGTTCCTGGACTGAAGCGTGACAGATGTGTAGTGAGGCAGGGTACAATCTTTGCCAGGGGCCCGGTGACATTGGCCTGTGGTTGGGATTGCCCCGGTCAGCTGGGGTGCTTTGAGGACAGGTGCCAGGAGTTTTTTGCTCTGGGCAAATGGGGAGCTGTGGCTGTTTGTGCCCCACCTCTGAGCCGAGTAGGCATTGCCATTCATTCCTTTGAATGCAAGTGGCAGAATATAATGGCCTGTGTAACCCAGATAGAAAGTACTTTATGCTGCAGACAATTCCTTTGGTTCTTAGCAGCTCAGAAATATGCTGAGCAGCATTTCGCATAACACATGAAAAATAATACTTTTGTCAGAAGCAGCCAACACACGTTTGGCACTTTTTGCTCTTTTTATCTTTTTCTTTCTTTTGCTTTTATTCTTTTCTCCCCTCATGCTGTACTCTGCGGAGGAAGCTTGTTTATAAGAAACAAAACTGATGTTGCAGTATTGAAGAATAGTGCAAAACTCAGCACTAAAGCTGCTGGAATAGCTGGAATGTCTCAGGAAGGTTTGTTTCTTCATATTAAATAAGTTCTTTCACACTAGGTTGGAATTTTCTACAGACTTGTCACTCTTTCACCAGGGGAGGGTTTTTTAATTATTATGAAGTTATTGAACTTGATTTTCTCCAGCCTTTATGGCTGCAATTGCAAACACCAAAGCTGGAGGAATTTTATTCTTGATCATGTGAGCAGAGATAATAGATGTTTGTCCAGTGTTAACAAGAGTTTACTTAATGCAAAGTGGAATTCTGCTCTGTAATTGCTTTAATCCGCATTCCTCAGTTTTCACCTGACCGCAACCAACCACGTACCAACTCTACAATAACACACACTGATTACAGTAGCACACCTGGATTGGGTAGTTTTTTTGGCCAATTTTTTATTGTTATTTTTCACTGATTTTATCTTTAGACCTTAATTATTTTATTCATTGCAAAGATTCTCTAGGCAACAAATTTCATTTGGACATGGACTTTAYGCAGATCAGATTATTTTATTTTATTTTTTTAATGACTGTTAGTCTGCTTAAGAACCTCCTGAGAAGTATGCTTAGGTAGAGAGTAGTGTCTGAAGATGATAATACTTTTAATTCATAGATCTATCATTAAGAAATGAAAAGAAGGAGAAAGCATTGTCAAAACAAGGAACTATAACTAAACTATAAAACTGTTTGCTAGCTTTTTGTTCAGCAAACCAGCACGTTCTGATACTGCAAGACTTCATGTGTTGTGAGGACTTTGAAATACAAGCAATGAAAAAAAGCAAATTTTATTTAAGGATATACATAAGGTCTGTTAGAAGTAGAGAAGACAAATCCTTACTATTGGAATTGCAGTGGGTCTGGGGTGTAATTGGCTCTTATTCCTTAAGGAGTAATGTCAGTGTTGCCAATTAGCAAGTGTGAAACAGAACATAATGAACAAAGAGTGGGGTTTTGGTTTTTTTTGGTACTTTATATCAATATCTGTTTTACATCATCGGTGTGTTGACGGAAACAAATGCAGGATTTATTCTTTTTGTTAATCATTACTGCTTTCCATGTCAACTCCTTCTGAGTGAACTCAGCTGCCATCCTGCTCGGTTCCTGAATGGCACCAGATTGTTCTTACTTGTCATTTATTTCTAATGTAGGGCGACATAAGTCTCCGGCAGCAGATGAATAAACTTTTTAGGAATAGTCAGAGTAAACGTTCTGGTATGATATGAGATCTTTTACAAGTTTATTTGACTTTCATTTGGTTAACAGATGGATTTAGTTTTGGTATTATTCTGTATCTAATTACATTACAACTCAAAATCGTATTTAGGAATTGTTCAGCAATGAAAAAAAATCTCAGAATTCTCTGCATTCGTGTATTTGTGAGAGTCCCAAAGGGGGGCACTCAACTGTTTTTAAGGTTCAGTAGACAACATTGGACTAGGCCTTTCCGAAGTAGGCATGCCTGCTTTGTTTGCTGGATAAAGATTACTTTCTGATTTGTAATCTGTTGTCTACCCTATAGAAATGCATGCAAACACCATCCTTTAAGGTATGTTACACAACAGATCAGAAAATTTAGTGTCTAATTAGAACAATCAGTTACTTGCACCCTGGTCTTGTTGGTGCACTTAGCTATTTTTGTCCCAGTTATCTATTTTAAATTTTGGGAGGGGAATTTTAGATTTATTGCTGGGGATTCATGTAGTTTCATTTTTGTTATTACAGAATTTTCCCATGTTTGACATTTCTTCTCCCTTTCCCTCCTCAATGGTGAGAGCGAAGGGGACCCAGACAGAGAAAAGCCACAATGGGGGAGACTATTTAAAGAAATAGTAATAACAGTTGCAAATTGCATATTGTGAAGTTAATGTCTGCATTTTAGTATATTTCAGTACATTAAGTTATTGACAGTAATAGTAGCAATGATTAAAATTGAAACAGTCTCCCCTTCCTTGCTCAGCCATCTCCACATTGAAGAGAGGCACTGAGTTTTAATGCCTATGGAAATCCCCTAAAGGACAAAAAGGTAGTTACAGTCTGGAGAATTACCTGTTGATATGTAACTGTTGGGAGCAAGTGTAGTCACATGCTGAATCTCTGTATTAATCTAAATTATACTTAATACTCTAGGCATAAAAAGATCAGAACATGTCATGCATTAGTGTATTAATATTAAACAGTATTTGAAATACTGCAGTGTATTTTCAGCTTTCATTCCATGTTTGACCAGGTGATAAAATTCCTAGAAATTCCAGATTTATTTCTTCTTTTGTTATAAGCAATAATGTGATCTCCATTCCTCCTCTTCCCAGACTTATATAGCTGTTAAAAGTACCAGAGAATCAGTATACTGCTGCATAAACCATCTCAGATCTTGTGTGAAATTAAGGAAAAGAAGCGGTAAAATAATGAATAGTTGGCAAATTTCAATAAAAAGCATAACATCTGCATTAAAATACTTCAGCTAAGAAAGGAGAGAGCATTCCACTTGCATCGCATTAGGGAAGCTCATTTCATTTGCATAGTTTTGTTCAATGTGTATTATTCAGAGTTTTTGGAGACTACTTTTTGTATTAGGAAAGGGTTAACTGGAATAGTGTATTATAAGACTTTTCTGTCTATTCCTGGATATTTGGGTCATGACTAGGCCCAATATGCTGCCATCTCTTTTAAAAACCAGAAACACCTCCCTCTCCCCCTCCCACCCAAAACCCCCGAACACTTAATTTAGTTTTACTCTAAAATATGTATGATTCATTTATTTTCCTAACAAAATGTGTGTGCGTGCATAAATATAACTATGTAGTGTGCACACTACATAATTCTATATATGTACGCACAGAGACACATACGTTAATAGATCATGAAATAATTGCACTTGGGTATAGCCTTTGTGTCTTATGTAATTATTTTTCAGTAGTAGCCGTTCTGTTTTCATGAAGTTTGTGGGACTGGTTAGGCATGATGGGAAAATGCATCACTTGGTAAGCAATACCACTATTATTTATAAGATAAGTATACACCCCTACCTTTGTGATCTCTTAACATATATCACTTGAAAGGTTTAACTCCTGGAGAAGATTTTCTTCAGTAAGAGTATTTCCTTAACACTGTTTTAAGTGTCTCTCTAAATCTTAATGTTATGGAGTTCTCAGAGTTAGTGTAACACTGAATTCATCATTTCTTACTAATGACTAGGAACTTGAAAAGGAGTTTTTGCCTCTTTTAGAACACAATAGCATATTTTGTATTGTAAACACCGTCTGCTCCTCTGGAAAGCTGATATTATTAAATATTAAATGAAGACCTTTTTGTTGGAAGTAAAATGTATGTCTAAATCATTATGGGATACAAGCTATGTTTCATTCTTCTGTCTTCCCCCAGCACAAGCTCTCTCACTGCACACCTGCCACCCCCAATATCTGTTTCACTAAAATAGTAAATTCCTATTTTCTGGATACAGTGTTCTCATGAGTGCTGATGAGGATTCAGTGGAATTAACTAATGAAACTTGCCTGTCAAAAATATTTATTTAAATCTTATGTACAATGAATGAGTAGAACTGTGCTTCATAAACGGGTTTAATTTTTGTCTGCACCTTATGAGAAGCTAAAAACTTTCTAGCAGAAGTAGTAATGTGAAACATTAGCTTGCAGCACCCTAGAATATAGATGCAGGACTGAGGCACTGACTTAAGTAGCATTATGCTGAAGACCTTGGTATGAATGCGGTACTTAATTACTAATGTAAACAACAGTTAAGCACTTTCATTGTCTTATAATAGTATAAAAGGCAAAGGAGGAGAATTGGCAAGGATTAAACAATATGATATATGCTCTAAAAACCTTATGTCTACTCTAAATGTATGAAAAAGGTCTAGAATGGTGTTACATCACATCAAGGGATTTATTTTTGTCTCATAATATTTATTTTATACTATCGTGAATGGTGCTTGACTCTTGAAGGACCAAATACATATGTATTTGCAAGTAGCATGCATGCGAGACTTGCATTTTGTCCATCAGCTGGATCACCTTACTGAAGTCAGGTAACAGGGCCAACATTAAGTTGCTGCACTTTATTTTTGCATTCATTAAGGCTGAGGATGTTAAAACTGAATTTTCTGCAAATCTCTTTGAGCAGAGAAAAAGAAACTTCATTTTGTAGTAGGCTTGGTTTTGTCTGCTTGAGTACCAGAGTTCACTTAATTTCTTCTTTTTTTTCCTGACACTGCCTCTTTTCCCCTTGCCTTAAAAATGGAACTGATGTTTTCCTCGCTCAGCTGTATTTGAGGTTGGATGCTTAAGGTAAAGGAATTGAAGTGCCACGATTGCAATTTATATAGGTGATTAATTCAGTGCCACTAATAAAACTCCTCTAAAGAAGAAGCTGAAGGCTAGGCCAGTGTAGCTTGTTTCTCTTAGTGCAAGTGTGCAGCTTTGCAGCAGCGTCAAATTCAGCCATGTGATTTTATTAGTAGGTATTGAACTGAACCTGAATGCAGACATTTGCGATGAATTCAGTTGTTCCCTCCATGAGTAACGTAACTTTGTACAGGAGAATGAATTTTTGCCCCGTTGCTTGATCGCAGACTGGGGGAGCCAGGGAGCAGCTTTTGACTTGTCTGTGCCTTATGACCTCTGTAAAATAAATTGGCCACACAAGTTAAATTTCGGACTGGTAAAGCTCTCAGTCACTGGAGATGCAGCTTTCCCACATGTTTCACATACCTATTTTATTCAGAGTTCTTTATCCAATAACAATCCTATTCCCTTAGCTGATCTGAGAGAGGCCTTATAGTTACCTGTCTTATCTGTGAGAAGAGGGTTAGTCAAAAATTATATTTGCTTTAGTTAAATCAAATTTGACTTTTTCCCCTCTGACTTCTTAAAATAGATGATAGTGAAAAACCAAATTTGAGGAAAGCAGATTTTATTGATAGCTCCCATTTAGGAATCTCAGAAATTCAAGCTAATTGAATTGAAGAATTCAGATGCATTTCAGGTTACATAATATCACAGAAGAAATTACTATTTATTTTATATTATCATGATTAACTTTGTTAGTATAACTATTAATTTGAGACATCAGGAAAAACTCTAAGGCACTTCAATATTTTGAAATGAATGATTACCAAATTTGTTTACTAAGACTACAAGTGATTAGATATTTACTTGAAAAGAGTAGCCTCAGCTGCCTTCAGGAATTTGTAAGCATTGGAAGGAGTTTTTTCTCCTTATTTTCTGAAGACTCTGTTGCTATATGTCCTAAAGAAAAGCCACAAATCTCTTAGAGATTTACTGGTAGTTATCACAAGAATGATAAAGGTCTGCTTATATYGTGGCTGCCCTTTTATTTGATGTTGAGTGCATATTGGCATAGACCCCAGATACTGATTGAAACTCTACATGTGAAACCAAATAATTACTCCTGATAGGGATAATATATCAGTACTAGGACACTGATAGTGGTAATTCTCTATGTCATTTAGATAGTAGATAAGAGCACTACAGCAACTGATAAATGAATGGCTTAAGTCATGACATGTAGTACATGTGTTTTTTACTGGTTAGGTATGTGAGAATTACAGTTAATTTTTATTTAATGCAGACCTGTAATTTAGACAATAATTTCAAATGATGGATATAGTGAGACAGTAAGAGAAGAATAATTTCTTCAGTTCCCTGCTAGAGATACCCTTCATTTTCCTTCAGCATCTCAGCATGTGGCCAGAAAAGCTGTATAGCTCTTACAGGGACCTCCATCAAGTGAGATAGGAGTATGTATGCCACCTCCTCAGTCTGTAGTGAGTTTCCAGACATCCCTGTATTCATATGATGCTCTTAAGCCACTTCCAAATGGGAAGTGGGGGGAACACAAAAAGAAGATTTCTGTCCTTTCTTCCTGCTTAATAGACAAAGGCCTCTGAGGCTGCTTCTGACAAGCTTTTGCACCCATGGAAATATCCATGGAAAAAGGATTAAAGCCCCCAGCAGCCCTTCTCCTTTCCCAGTAAATCTGTGCCTGGTTACTGTTCATGAAAAAATGGTAAACCATTATCTGTCTTCATACAATCTCTTATCTGTTAGAGATCAAGATGAGCCTTAGCCTGCTGGCTGATTATCCCACATTTGGCTGTGGTGGAGGTCTTACAGCCAGCTCTGGAGCGAGCAGCTGGATTTTGCAGCTGTCAAGAGACCATGCCTTGAGTCTGATTCAATATGGCAGTTTCTGTCTTCCTCAGTTCCAATTTTGCCTTCCATTATGAACTGATTGTCATTTAATTCTGAAATGATGAGCAAAATCATGTGTGAAATATTCATCATGCTTTTCTTAGTGCAGCCAGATGTACCCATTTAATGAAAGCAACAAGCCAGAGGTAATGAATTTATTAATGAGATAGAAAGTCGATCCTTTGCTGTACAAACTACCTACTTTCCTACACTTGGAGTAAGAAAACCAAGTATTGTATGCATTTCACTCCCTGTTAAATGATTTCTTTGCTGATAGTTGTTCAATTTTGCTGTCAGTTTGTATATTTGTATGATTTTTTTTGGGGGGGGGAAAGGTGGTGAGAGCCAGGAATGGGTGTTCTTAAGGGGTTTTACCTTTATAACACAATTTTTTTTTCCATTGTTTTCTTCTGAAATGTGGCCGGGTCAGGCTTTAGCAACACAGTCTGAAAGTCTGTCTGTATTTGACGAAAAACAGAATAACCTGTAAGAGAGACAGAATTTGAATGAAAGAAGCAACACAGAATAAAAAGCAGATTCAAACAATTCCTTCAGCCACCCACACTATTGTAGCAGAAGCTTCAGGGAGTGAAGACAAGGATTTCGGAACTGCTACAGTTTGTTCAGACCTTGAAAAACATCCCTAGAGGTTGTATTACAAAGGCTGGGTAGATACTCCAGGGCCCAGCAGTGATGCCCTTGCATGTTCAGTAGGACCTTCCTCCCCACAAAAATTGCTGGGGCTGCTTAAAGAGTTTAGTACTATTCAGTGCATTTATGGGTATTAAAGGCAGACTTTTGGCTGCAGAGGTAGTTTCTGGCTAAAACACTGCTTTCAAAAATTTAGGGGAGAAACGTGTAAAAATTGTGTGCTCAGTCCAAGCCCCCCAAAACTGTAATTACAGCTGAAGTAGAGAGGAATAGTCAGACTGTACAATCACTTTACATCTTTTGGCTGCTGGAAATGTGATCAATCACCATAAATCCCATTTTATATAAAGATAATAAGTGGGACTCATTACAGCTTTTCGACTGTTTATGTTTCACTGTTGGCTATTGATATGCGACAAGGCAATGTTAATCTTGTCTCTCCTCTGGCAGCTAGTACAAGAAAACTGCCCATGGGCATACAGAGGCTGCAGAGGAAGCATGGAAACGCACACTGGAAAAGGTGGAGAGGTCAAGTTTAGCATTCAAATCCTGCTCATGACTAACTTAAAATATTACCATTCAGCTGCTAAAGGCTGGATTTAAGCAGCAAATTTGACCAGACAGACCACACAATGAAGTCATCAGCGCTGAGACCCACCAGCTTGAAAAAACAGCCACCCCTGGTGTTAAGACAAATGCTTTGAAGAGTGGCTGATATTATTCAGGTGGTGCTACTGGTTTGGAGTTCTTTAGCTGTTCTGTATGAATAAAAAACTCTGATAAAGGACATAATAACATAACAAAGCCAAGGCAGTTTTGTAACAAGAAGCCACAGACCTGAATCCTGCTTAGATGGAATTGGTCACGGTCCATTTTAAAATTCCTTAAGCCAAATTCATCTCTGGCCTAACTTTTTTGAAGTCACTGGGGTTACACAAGGAATTAATTTGGCCCCTTGGCTCTGCACTTTAGAAGCGATCTAAATAGCGATCCCACTTGCCGTGCTGGAGGTTTATCATTTCAGGCTGGTTTCGCTCAGAGGAGCTCCCGAGGCAGTCCATGGCGTTCCCTTGGTGGGCACTCCTCTCCTTCCCCACCCTGGCTTGTCATCTCTTCAGCTGTGTTAACAGCTGAAGAAATTTTTTTAAAAACTGTCACATGCTATGAAAATATCTCCTTTTTTCATTTTTGAATGCTTGTCTCTAACTATGCTTGGTGACTTGAATAAAGCCTTTGCTAAGCTCTCAGGCTGGGCTACCCTGTGCAAGTAAATGTAACCTAGGAGTTTGTCTCCAGTACTTCCTCAGGGGCAGATTTGTCAGACGTCTCTGATGAGCAAACATGGTTGATCATCTGAGGGATTTTCCTGTGCATGAGGCAAGCTGATGTAAGCTGGAAAGAAAATAGTGCTGGTATATAATATTTCTGTACAAATTCTCTTGCAAATTTGAAATATGCAAAACATGTAATAGCAGATTTTTTTTCCTACTGAATATCGTATGCAATCAAAAAAGTTGGAAAGTTTCTCAGTGCTTATTAGAGTTTCACTGGTTACTGTTTTATATGTTTTATGAAACTAGGACAAGCACTTATGAAAACTGGGGTGAATGTTTTTTCATCTCTTTGTCTATACAGTTTTTTCCCCCTTCCCTCCCTTGCATTTAGGGGAGAAGCTTGATGCTCAGAGGCTAAGTCAATATGACTCACATCTGTCTGCTGTGTGACTGCATTTGTGGAACTGAGATCTAACTCTGGTCCTCAAATTACTCCCATATTTAACATGAGGTGGTGAGGGGGGTGGTCTCTAAGAGCAAGATGATATGATACCTTGAGGAGCAGAAACTACCAGCTACTTTGCTATTTAAAAGATTTTTTTTTCATAAAAGAACATCTCAAAATATAACAGACTAAATATCTTTTCTCAAAATATATTTTGTTGTATTTCAGTTGCTTCTTTCAAGGGATGCTTTGGATTATAGTCTTGTTGCTATGTAAGGTTTCTCCCAAGAAGTCTGTATTTTTTCCTTTGGAGGAAACATTGTCCTTCTCTGACTCATACGTGCCATTGATCTTTCAGGATGGCGAGAATGAGTGGCAGTGGGAGAGTTCTCGAAGTAGTGGCAGAAGCGAAGATGCTTGAGAATGCAACTTTTCCTCTTACATTCCCCGTTCAAAAAGCAAACAACAAAACACTGTGATAACGCAGGGAATTATGATATGAAAGGATGATCTGTAACCAAGAGTTAACATTAAAATTGAAACCAGAAAGTCTCAATTATAAATTGAAATTTAATCTGCTTTTTACCAGGCTGTGTCCCGTGGATACTTGCTCTGTAATTTTATTTTTCTTTTGATTTTTTTTTTACTTGATATTGCAATGTATTATTCAAATAAAATGAATCAAGTGGTTAAAAGGATATGAAGCGGAAAAAAGTACAGTCCATTAGGCCTTTCTGGAACAAAATTACTGCTCCAATTACTGAATCAACACAACTCTGCAAAATGTTTTTTTTTTAATTTCTTGCTTCCTCAAAAAGAAACTGTTTGGGCTTGATAAAGTAATTCCTCGATGTATGTATGTTGAATAAGAGCAAGACGTGGTTTTCATCAATAAAGCTGTAGCACCGTGCAAGTGAAAATGCAGTTTTGTGTGTTAAAGGGACAGGGCGGAGAGATTAAACATTATTTGAAGGTCCCTCACTGAATCAGTGGCTTTCCCAAAGACAGAAGCCAAATTTCCTCTTTAGGAGTCTAGTCCCCAGTGTTGGAGGCTGCCAAGGGGCGAATCTTGCCCCTCACTGCCGCATGCAGCCCACGTCTTAAAACTACAGGTTTATTCATACATTTATCTGCCATATTTTCATCGTTTGATCTGAATTTTTCTGGCGTATGTGGTATTCTTTTATTTAATGAAGTTCTGGAGAAGATTTTTGATGACCGGAAGGATTTTGATACGCTGAAGCCAATATTATTAATCATTTCTTTCAGTGTGTCTACAATGTAGCAGGGGATAGTAGATAGCTGACTCTTCAAAACTTTGAGTTAAAAAAATGTGTTTTTTTTTAAACCAAAGCACAAATTATGAGATGTCTAAGTAATACAACAAATGTCATTGGAAATAATACAAAAGGTGGAGCATATGTGGAGCAAGGACAATCAGAATTGCTCTTTGAACTTCATGACTATTTTTTTTGCCTGGGGTGTAGCGATTGAGTAATTTCTTCTCGAGTGGTATGCCAAATATTTTTTTGGTATAATGTTGGTGTCCTGCAATGGTTCCTTTTTTTTCATATATACATTTTATTAGGGGGCCACATCAGCTGCCAGAAATATTTTTTTCTTTTGGCAAGAAAGGAGGGCAACTGTCTCACCTTTTTACAAACTGAACAGAATATAAATAGATATTTTGGCTTTTCATGAGAGAGGGAACAATATAACAAAAGAAGAGGAAAATTGGTAAGCTGTGACTAAAATGTCTGGGTGAGAAGATGTGATTAAGAAAAAGCCTATTAATCTTCTTGTGGTGCTATTGTGGCTGCTGCAAACTTCAGAACACAAAAAAACTTTGTTTGACCTATTTTTTCTCCCTTTGGCATACCGTATGTTTTGGGTCCAAATCTGTCACAGATTTGTACAGCTGTTTAAGCATAAAAGGGGATTACACAAGTGCAGTGTTCAGTGTGTGTATAGGTCATTACAGGCTTTGGAGCTTTATGTAGCATTAAGGTAGTTTCCTTCAATCTTCTGGGTACGAGTGATCCCCTGTGCTTCCTGTGAAGATATCTCCACATGGTGACCTCATACTTGAGACCCGACTTCTTCATTTGTCAGCCTGCTACAGCTTTCCTTCACACACAAGTGTTAAAAGGACTGTGCCATTTTGAAATTTATGCGAATGAGCACAAGGGAAAGGTTAACAGTAATTTCTGGCACCAGCTATGGTCTGTATCTTCTGATTTTTAGCAGAAATCTCAGGGCAGGTGCAACTGGTGCAGTTATGATTAACCAGGGGCTCCTGAGACACTCCTTAAGCCCTAGGAAGGTTTGCGACAGAGCTGAACTTGGATGTCGGGAGAAGTGACCGACTGCTGATAGAGTTGGAAGGAAGGGGCAATCATATGACACATGAGAAGATTTATTTATGGGGCCTAAGTGTTGTCTGATGATTTGTAGCTTAGGCTTTTTGCTGGTATGGAGGCAGCAGTTGCAGGGCTTCCTGTCCTTTCTGTCTGGACTGTGTAAAGCTGTTAGCACTTTGTTCTGCTGCTATTTTTCTTACAGTTTGATCTTGCGATGTTCCTAATGCTGTATTATGGGTGTTCTTCAAGTCTGTCTCAAGTAAACAGAATCAGTGAATTTCAAGAAAGCATTGGGAATTTAAAATGATAAGAAACCTCAAATTTTAGGGTAGAATATTCAGGTTCTAAGTCTTCCCATGTCCACCTTGCTACTGTTAAGTTTAATACATTCTTACTTCAAAAAATGTTTTGATGCTTTTTTTGACCTTGAAAAAATCGCGTAAATGTCTGAGGAAACCTAAATAGGCAACAGTAGTTATGAAAGCGTGTACACAAAATCCTCTTAGATTCAAAACACACAGTAATAACCCGGATACAGTATGCTTTATGGATATAGTATAATCTTTTGGAGATTTCTTACTACCTGGAAGGTAATGAAACATTTTAATAAGAAGAGAGAATATTTTTATTTCCACATTTACCCAATGACCCTCAGTGTATGTAAGAGGGAAATATACAGGCTGAACTAGAGGACTGTGGCCTGGAATTGTCTAAAGTTAGAAATTTGCATTGATGCTTGAGGACTTAACCTGTTTTTCAGAAGTAAAATGTTGGTAAATGGCATCAGGAGCAAGGTGGGGATCTGAAGTTTGGGGCATTCTCATAGAGCTGATGAGAAATTATGTGACAGGCTTGTTTGTTTTTGAGAAATTCACAAAAATAATTGTGTACGCTAGGTCACTTTATTAAGTGCTGTGTCTGGATAGGTATGGAGAGTATTTTGGAAGTAGGAGACAAGCACTGAAGTAATAAAACATCTGGAGGAAGAGTAGTTCGGGTTGATAGCTCGGTTGTCATTGATGACAAGTGGCTGCTTGCTGCGCTGGATCTCAGAGGCAGTTTTTCCCAAACTGCTCAGACCCCTGAACTCAGTGGAGCAGGTCTCAGAGGAGTGGAGCAGGCTGGATGCTGAGCAACTTTGACAAACTGCGGCTGACGGGGTGCTGACCACTTGGAAAGCTGGTCATCACTGACTGCGCTTGTACTTGCTGAGGTTTCAGCATGTCTTGGGGTCAAACCCTTATTTATGAGCCAAGGTGTGAGATCTGTAATCTGCGTTTTCCAGGTAGGAGCTGCCGTTCCCATTCACACGTAAACTATGCAGACAGCAGCATTCCTCACATTGCACCAGGCATTAATGCTCTCCCACGAACTGCTTTGGGATAAATGCATACTCCTGATTCAAGTCACAGCAGGTATTAAAAAATGAAAAGTCATTGAAATCTCATTTGTAAGTGCATTTGCAAACAGTGTTTTGAAGAGCATGTGAAAGTTGAGTTAAAGTCCTGTGTTCTCAGGTTTTTGTTTATAAGAAAAATAATTTTAGCTCACCTTTACAGGGGAGTGAAAATGAAAGTTTCCCATTGCTGTCTCTGATCTTAGTGTTTTCAGGCCTGTTGGTCTTTTTACTCAAGCTTGGTGTTGCAGTTGTTCTGAGTAGAATAACTGTGTCCTGTAGAAACTTGGTTTGCATTTTATTTGACAAATGGTGAACAGAATTTGGATATAAAATAAATCTGCAGAAATGAATATATCTTTCACCAGAGCAGCATACTGGTGAAGAGATAACCATTGTTATCATATAAGATGATGGGCCTGGAAATGTAATTTAGTGGAAGCAATCTATTCAAACCTGTGAGTGCTAGACTGGGACTCAGTAGACCCAGATTCCATTCGCAGTTTAGCCTTCGAGAAATCCTTCCTTCGCTGGGTGTCATCCCAGGGTCTACAGGGAAATTTTCCTTCCCAGAGAAGGGCTTTAATAYGCACTTCTTTCCTTTCTAGGTAACTGTTATTGTGAACAAGTCAAAATTTGTGCATCTTAAGAAAACGTAATCAATCAAGGCAATAACAGCTGAATTAACAAATGGGTGCTTAATTATCTGTAGACACTAAGGTGGGAAAATCCCATGGGAATTCAGTCTGCATGTGTTCTCTGTAAGGATACCATGTATTTGTATAGAGTTCCCATATCAGGATTGCAAAATTAAGTTTTCAAAATCTAATCTTATCTCATTTATGTATTGTGTCTTGATGAAAGTGTTTTGAAATGTGAAGTACTCCATTTTTCTTAAATAGCCCTTCCTTTATTAAATGTTTAGAAATGTATTTAGTGCAGCTTTTCTGTTCATGCTCTGCTGTGTTGCCTTATATAGCTCTTTTGCAACTATATGCTAGATTGAAATCTTATACTATACTCTGGTTGTAACCAAAAAGGAATGGCTTCTTATCTTTTCTGGAACTGACATTCTGTTCTGTAGCTTTATTCATATTTTTTGGAGAAGCTATAAATCTTCTTATGCTTTTTTTCCCCCTTTTTTCCACACTTGCACAGTGGCTTTTCCTGGACCCAGTTTCATGTTCAGCTGCTGAAACTCAGTCCCTGATGCCTTTGGTGGGAATTGTGCGGGCCTGAACAGGGTGCTGGACCATACCTGCAGTTTGTTTCTTTGTGGGAATGTGTTTTTTTGTTTGCTTGTTTAACTGCCTTCTTTGTGTAGAACTTCAATCTTTTATCATCATAATTATTTTTATATATTTTAATAAATGTATTGACTGTTCTGACCTGAACCAAAACTTTAAGGACAATGGTAAGAAAGGTCTTTTTATATGGTAGGAGTTTCAAAGCTATGCTGTAGTATAGTATTTTGTATACTGTAGTAATATACTGTAGTGTGTTATACTAGTCTATACTATACTGTGCTCCATTTCTTAACTCCTGCAGTTGCCAAAACCTAGTGCTAATATATCAATGCCAGAGTAACCTCCATAATAGTTAGAAACAGGAGAGAACATGCTGAAGTAATCAGCCAATTTTGCAACATTGCACACTGGAATGTCCAGTTTTCATTGTCAAGTGTGACATTTGATGAAATTATAGTTTTAAAATAATTGTGTGAATTGTTTTGGTCATCTTTCCCTGATTTAAATGTATAGTCTAATCAGAGATCACATTTAAGGTGCAGCTAAGGCAACTACATCTTATGATAGGTTTTTATAAAGCTTTTTTCAAGTTGCTGTTATCATTAGATTTGTCTACTGAAAGGTAAAATCTGAAGAGATTAGTTTTCTGTCATTGTGAGATAAAAATCTCATGCAATTTTAGCTTATCTGAATTGGAGAGAAGACACTTCCACCCCACGCTGGGCTACATACGGTTCATCTCTCCTAAAGAAAATTGTTTTTGTTCCCTTATTGAACTGCATAAAACTATCTCCCTCCCCACCCTACCTCCTAGAAAAAGGAGTCCCTCCTGAGGGTTGTTGCCACAATAATTTTGAAGTCATTTCATTCAAGGTGGCTTTTGACCTGCCAAAACCTTCTGACAAAAATCTACATCCAAAGTTTTAGGCCTTCTAAAACCCTTTTTCACATCTATTCATCTGCTTTCAAGCTCTTGTTGTAGCATGCTCTAATCTGGCCAGCTTTGTCCCCTGTATTGGGGGGAAAAAAAAGTAAATAAAAAAACCCCTTTGATCAATGATTAGAAAGATGCAAATAATCATGATGTACCCTGTAGTGTTCCGTTTTCCGTTGTCTTCACTTCTACCTGTACAGCAAAGGAGCAATTTTTCCATCTGTAACCATGTCTGGGAATGAATGTGAAATGCTGCCTCAGTCTCCTGTTCGAGCCTTGGGGATGTGGCCACGCTTTTTAACCAACATGGAAAGGATGAGCAAAAACGTGGGTCCAGCAGTGGATCAGGACCTTAAAACTACCTCTCAATTTCTTTTATATTTTCACAAACTGGCACTGGTGCTGTAGCTCTTATTTTGCCCTTTCCAATTATACTTATTCATGTTGCAAGCTGGTTGAGGATCTGTGCAAGGTTCTGTACAATGCCTGTCATGAGGAGGAAAATAGGAAAAGAGTGATAACGAAGCCAGGCTCTGTGGCTCAGGTTTATTTTCAGTCTGCCTTGCAGCAAACTGATGTATCAGATGGATACCAGTGTCATAGGAACAGAAAAAGCCTGGGTCAGGAACTGAATTAGTGGACATGCTAGTTTTCAGTGACTCTGCCTGGATTTATGGCTGTGATCCTATAAGATGTGTTGCTGCATCCATATGCTGCTGTTTTGATTTTGCTTTGGTTTTGTCTCAGGAGGAAAGGGGTTGCTTACAAGAGAGACTAGTTTGAACTAAGATGGATAAAAACTAATTGGCTCTCCTCACATATCTGACTGCAAAAAGTCTTTAGCCTTAGAAGTTTGAAGTTTTCTGAAAACTAGTGTTTTTTGTAGGCATCCCAGACCCTCTTCATCCATTAAGTAGTCATGCTGGGAGTTTGCACAGAGGTGCAGAGCTTGGCCTGTTGGCCCTAATTAACTGGATCCAGTCCATGGTCTTCGCGTCACTTGGCCTTATTAAACAGTTGTGCATCTGTGAAAATTCCTCATCCTAATTCCTCATCCTAACCAGCGTCTAAGTATTTCAGACAGAACAAGTAATAAATTAGACTGAGGAACCAGTACTGACTAATGAGATAAGGGTTAGGTTTCCTGCACTTGGTGATGAGTGAATTATGATTCACAGAGTGGTGAGACTGTCTTGCTGATGCAAAAAAGTTGCTACTTAGAAAAAAAGAAGGGGGGGGAAAAAAAGCTTAAAAAAAATCTTGTTACTAGTCAAGGACCAAATAGCTTTGGTCTGTAAAGGCTTTCTGTTATGCTGCAAAACAAGATGTGTGTAAATCCCTGTATTTGGACAGTAACAGCTTAGAGAAGAACTCGCCTAACAGAACAGAAAATGAGGAAAAAATACATGTGGGTTTGCTGGAAACAGTTGTGTAGTTTGGTCTGCTGGAGCTTGTAGGCTGCAGCTATGTTAAGAGGGCGTTCTGGGGAGGAGAAATGATTTGTAGATATGTTCACTTCCCCGTTTTTTCCCCCTCCCTTGTAATAGAGTAAATGGTAGTTACTGTAGAAACATTACAGTGTAATACATCTATTAAATACAGTTACTGCTATGGCAAATGACGTGTTGCAGGCACTGCCTCTGTTCTGGCCATATAAGTAAATGATAATGATTTCAAATTTAAACTCCATTTTCAAAGTTTCAAATTCAATTAAGGGGAAAGTTTGGTTAACATTGATCAAGAATAATATGTGTATATTTCGTGTCTCTTTGAAAATACCTAATTTTCAAGAGGTCCTCAAGAGACAAGGCATGTCTCTCCCCCTGCCTCCCCCCAGTGCATCAGACTGAGGGCTGCACTCCAAATTGTAGGTGCACAGCATTTAGTCGGCTTCCTGCTGATAGCTTTTCTTTTCCATCACCCTGTAATATTAACAGTTGTCCTCTCAGAAACGGTTACCATGGCCTTCTTGATGGGTATCACACCCAAATGTGTGCGACTGCGGTGCTCTGCTGAATAAAAACATACCCCAAATCTGTTAAATCTGTTATCTTGCTCTCTAGTCCTTTTAAATTTCAGTGGTAACCTGTTATGTTTAAACCATATTAGTGTTATACGAGCCTGAAGAGTTGCATGGATTTTCTTTACTTGGGCTCTTTTATTATCTAGTTTTGTACTCTTTTGTTGCCAGAGTTTGAAAGGATCCTGAAGACTAACATAAAATCTCAAACAAAGTTTTATCAGCTTCACTGATGGTGCAGACTTCTTTGCTTTTGCAAAACCTGTCTTTTTTCAGTGGCCACAGACAGTTAGTACTTTGGCTTTACATTTTAGTGGAAAGCCCACAGAAAGCCTGAGCCAGACTCTGCCCATTCTGCCTCGGAGGAAAGAGCAGTGTTTACCGACTCTTAGAGGAAGACTTGTTAAATCCTGAGCAAAATGGGAGTATAATTTTGTGGTGCCCTTGTATATACTGGCATAATTTTAAGTATGAAACTTTATTGGAATAGTGTCTAAAGTGTTCTGCCCTGGAGTTATGATTCTAGTAAGGGTCTGGGTGCAAACTTCTCCATGTTGCATTATGTGTGCACACTCGGGTCCAGAGCCTAATATCAGCCACAATGACATTTTCTCTCTCTTTCTCTTGCTATGCTTTTTTTCTTTTTTGGTAGCAATCTGAGTTAGAAAATTTTTGCAAGATAAATGAACTGTGATAGAAAAGGGAAGCTGAATGCTTTCCAGGATTTAAAGGAGAGGTATAGTATTTCAGATTTAAGGAACAGTTTTTGAGGGTGAAGAAAGTGTGTTGTGAAAGATTGTTGACCAAACTACTTCATATGAATTGCTGCTATATTGCCTAAAATACAGACGGAGGTCCTCTGTTTAGCTTGCCAAAGAAACAGGAAGCGTTTCAATGGGGAGCTCTGCAGTGGCACCAAGTTTGCAGTATATAGCCTAGGGTAATAGGCTGACAGAGGTTATCTGAAGGATGGAAGCAACCAAAAACATCAATTTAAAATGTTTGTTTGCCAGCTCCATAAAACTGTAAGTGACAGGATGGAAAAAACCCAACCCCACTGATCTGCTGATCCTCTAATACCAGCTAAGTATTTGTACGCTGTTGTGGCTTGCTGCTGGTCTGAAGGTTATTTGCCATTGCTTCTCCTTCGTTCCCACTTTGGCTACCCATCATGGACAAGCTATTAGTTAGAGACTTAACTCCATCCCTGTCTGCAATAGTACTTGAACATGTAGCTTAAGTATTGGTGACATTAGTGAGATTTAAAGCATCTGCTTACATACAGATGTGAGTGTGAGCGTGTTGGCACTCACTTAGAAAGCAATGGCCAGCCTTCTGCTCGCTCTGCACTGTTGGTGGTGGGGTTGGAAATGGTGCCCTTGGAAATGCGGCCATCGCTGTCCTCAGGACTTTTTATGTAACTACGTAACTGCTGCTTGGGGATGGAAAAATGAGAACCCTCGCTGTGATGCATGCTCTACTAATACTTTGCAAACTCGCAAAATTATTTGCTAGCAGTGATTTGCAAAAGAACCCAAGTTCTGGAATTTCGCTGACTCAATGGTTTTATCAAAAGTGCTGCAAGAGCACAGCAGGCCAAACAGTGCTGAATCCAGGTTATCGTGTGCTGCCAAGGCAATGCCTTTAGAAAAGCTGGAGGAAGCAGTCTCTGTCAGATGGAAAAGGACATCGTGAATGTACAAAATGTGATTAATCTCCAAACAGAAATGTAATGCAAAAGTTACTTGTTTTATTTTTAGCACTTGCAATGGTAAAAATGCTCATCATTTGTTCTCAAAGCAGCAGCAAGATAGCTGGTTACTGTTAGACAGAATGTCTCATTTCTGATTTCCTTTGATCCATTTGGCTTAAAGCAGCTAGAGGAGAACCTAGTCCTGGAATTGAGGGCGGATGCCTGTTCCACGTTTCCTTTTTTCAAATCTGCCCCCGTTCATTAGTGTACCTTTAAAGGCAGTCATGGATTTCTGATGACTTGCTGTGGTTAACCTGTGCATCAGGTATTTCCTGGCATTGCCCAGAACAGCTTTATGTCTCCCCCCTTGGAAAACTGCTTGGATGCATTTAAATAGATTGCACTACATCTCATCTCTTCATGTAAAATGATGACCAAATCCATGACTGGTGTGTGGGTAATGATTTTCAGTTAAGGCAATTAAGGATTTCTCTTTGTTTTAAAGTGAGCAGCTTTAATCACTTGGCTAACTTTCATTCAGAAATCCTTACTTCAGCCAACATGAATTTTGCTGTCAGACACACACAAAAAAAAGTAAAAAAAAAAAAAAGCAAGAAA
>NW_020451190.1:189311-215875 GCF_003343035.1 Apteryx rowi
AAAAAAAAAAAAAAAAAAAAAAAAAAAAAAAAAAAAAAGTCTTACTGACTGTGGCAAGGCAACAAGAAGTTTGTTACTGCCAAACCTAATTGAAAAGCAGAAAAGAGGACAGTGAGCACTGTTTGCCGCAGTGAACTGACAATTCATCAGAAGGGTGAAAATGGATGGATTGCATTCATGGACTCATGGCTTGTTTTTAATTGATGCAGAATAAGTCCTCTCTCTCTTTCCCAATTCCCTTTTCTTTTTGATTATTATCTAGAATGATATTATAAAAAGCGGTAGTAGTACTGCAGGTAAATACAAATGCAAGATCTGTTTTGAAATACTTTCTGGAATATCCACTGACCTGAGAGCACAAAAAGAGACCAGGAGTGTTAGATTATTATTATTATTTGAAATTTCACAACAGCTTAGTTTCATTTCTACACATTGAAATAATCATTTTATAACTTTGAATGTTTGAGGGGTTTTTTGATTGCAAGCCCTAGAAGATTGGAGCACACAAGTTAAGAAAGCCAAGACTAAAATAAATAAATAAAACCAAACCACTGATGGTAATCCACATTGTGTGACTGAGTTTTAGTAATAAACCAGAGCAAGAGACTCTGAATGCAAACAGATTGTTACCGCAAATATTAATATGCATCATATGTCTGTGGTTAACAGCACGGCTTCAATGCCCTGGGAGGTTGTGGTATGTGTTTACTGTAAAGAAGGCAATCGCTGCTAGTCTGGGTAGAAAATGCCTGACCGTATCAGAAACTTTCTCAATGCTGAACTTCCAATCCTGAGAACGCTTGGATATATTTGTTATTAAATCATGCCTAAAATGGAAAAGAATGATTTTCCACTTCTGAGGTAGCTGAAAGTCTTGTAACATGATGTGCCTTCTCATGAAATTCTTTGTGTTTTTCATGAGTTTACCTCCAAAACATTGCTGGCCTTTGTTAGCTTTTTGCCTCGTAGTCCATATTTTTTAAGCAAAAGACAAATGTGTGTTTTAGAAATCTGTGCGTTTGTTATGTGTGTATATTATCATGGAAAACCCTATGTACCTTCATTCTTGAATATATCCTCCTTCAACTATAGAGATAATAGAAGATAGGTCTGTCTATTTTATGGTAGGTTCTCTAGCTTCTCAGTGAAAATTTCAAATTATTTTAATTGTGCGAGGGTTTCAGACACTTTCATAAACAGCTGCTGAACAGGTGGTAGACTATTAAACAGTATGCCTCAATGTACTGATATATTCTATGGGCTCTGTTCAACAGTTTATGAAGGATTTTGTTTTGTTTTAAAGGATTTTGTTAGTGGCTTTTGGTTTGACAACTTTTCTCATGCTGCTGTTTGTTTAAAAAATGATTCACTAATTGGTTTCTGGTAAGTCTTGTGCTGACTTACCTGTATTTTTAAGAGAAAATATATTGTCTTTAATGCTTTAGATGCAGGAAGCCTCAAAAATGTACTAGCAGCTTAAGAATTTGGATTGTAGTGCCTTAAAAAACAAATTAGCTCTGATTATTCAACTACTTGGACGATATAATGAGGGAAATGTTTAATCCCCTCCTTGAATCCTGCTGCCTGAAGTGCAAGCAAAAAAGCTTAAGAAGGGGTTATGGATGTTTTGTGAGCAGCCATGTTAGGATGAGTTGGAAAACTTCAAAGCCATCGCATCTCCGGTAGAATAACATCTGTGTTTAAGCATGCCTCTTTGCGTAAGCCCAATCTTGGACAGCGATGTCTGACCAGGGCTTACAAAAGCTCTGTTTGGGGATCTTCATTACTGTCTGAACTGCTTCTGGTGCCAAATAGTTTGATCTTTTTGCTAGAGAACGGAGAAATCATGGTGGAAACCACAGAGCTGGTTGGGATAGGAGAAGTAGGATGTGTCAAGTTTTGGAATTTAGTCTCCTCTGAGTCAGTCTTTTGAGGTTAATAAGCACTCATGCTGCTTTCTGCAGGATGGCTTTCTAATCCTTCGTCCTGTACTATTTGTTGACCACAGCAAAATATTGCCTGGAAATAAGAGAAGAAAAGAATTTTGTTGTTGGCTAATTGTAGAATTAGGTTATGGCTAAAGGTACAATAAGTGGTCATGTTGATTATATTTTCATACTTTATGGGCTATTTTTACATTATTCATTTATTTATCTAAGAATAATACTAAGTATTCCTTTTTTATTGCTAGACTGTGGCCTTATTTTTGTAAATGTTTAGGATTAGTGCTTACATGCTCATAGGATGTATAGATTCATAAAGACAAGTACAGAACGGTCATATACTAGACAGATAATTTAACCATTTAAAAAACATTATCTGTGTTCCTTGCAAGACACTGTTCAAACAATCTGAGTGTGATCCTCCAGCGGGAGAAAGCTGTCTCTTTTGTTTTAAGTAAAAATGACTTTAAAAGGCTAACACTAAAGAAAAATTAAAATCAAGGGCAATTTTAAAATCAAAAACAATTCTTAATCTCTTGCCAATTTGACACTGGCACGAATGAAGAGCTTGTGGAAGGGACTGCAGCCCTTTTCGCCTCTGAAATTGCTCTCCCTGTAAACTTTTCTGGTTTTGGCTTTGTGATGAATTTGTTGATCCTCAGAGTCAATCATAGGCCAGTTGCCGCACCAGTCCTCTGATGGGGCTTTGATTTATGTTAATATATTACATTATAGAAAGGAGAAAGTCAAAGTGACTGTGATTATAGCTTGTTAAAGACAACTGCAGGAAGGAAAGATCAGTTTTGTCCCTCAAATGCATGTGAAGAAGGAAAGTTATTGAAGACTAAGACTTTGTAGAAGAGAAGATATTTTAAGAGTTATGGAAGTCATGGCTAACTCTGTATGGGCAGTAAGAGTAGATTTATAAACCACAAGGAAACAGTAATAGATGCTCATGTTTAAGTTGCAATTTGAGAGCTGTCTGCTTATTTTCTTTARGGTACTGGCAAAGTGAGCATTTTACACAAATACTTGGCTCAAATTATTTTACTTTATTCCCCTGTAGGTCTCAGAATACATACTTGAATTGAGCAAGCTATTTGGACCCTGAAGCTATTATACTACAGCCTGCTAACATATCTGCTAATCTGAAACACAGTAAGCTTATAAGTAAAGTGCTCATTGCCCGTAAAAATACGTTCTTGAATCTTTTTTGGAAAGAATAACCCTTGGGTGCATCAGGTCTTTGTTTCTTTAAGGTTTTTGTTTTCCTTTTATCTCCCCCTTTCTCTCCTTTCAAGATGCCTTATTATACAGCGGATAGGTGCATCTCACTTTCTGGCACTGGCTTGTCAGTCGTTAGTCTTCACAGAATTGCACAGATGCAGCCAAAAAAAAAATTAAATCATTCTCCTCCTACTGAGAGGGTTTGCAAAGACACTTTTGGTTGCTCATAACTCCTCTTTGGCGTCAGAGGAGAGGGCAGGACGTTTTCTTGCTCTGTGTTCTTTTGTGAGCCATTTTCTTGGATTGGAGCCTCCATGGCCATACTGTTGTGTAAGTCATTTCGGAAAGTTTATCTCATCTGGCATGCAAAATAAGGCTGGTAATTGAGAGAGCCGCCTTCTTGCAGTTCCTAAGATAACCGCTGGCATGGTTTCTTAGGGTACTGCTTTTATGTCTTAGGATTTTAATCCCCTAATGAACGGATGAATCCTTCACCTCTTGATTGGTGGCCTGTGGCCCTTGCGCCACAGAGCCCCACGGTTCTGCGTAAGCGCTCCCACCAGCTGAGCTTTGCCTCGGCGTTTGCTGTCCTGTGTTTCTTGGTGGCTGTAATTAGTCAATGACTCACCAGCTTTCGCAATGCGAAGGGAAGGATTTGGGCAGAGCACTAGGTTTTGGTAGCAAGCGTGCACTTGTAAGGGTTTCATGGGGTGTTTTTTGGTAAGCCTTGGAGATTTCAACTATCCAAGTTTCTTGTGGCTCTGCCCATGTTTTACCCCATGTGTTGTGTTGTCAGTCAGTCTCACATCAGTCAGTTCTTAGTTTCTTTATTCTAGGTCACAATTGGTGATTTTTATATCCTTTTAAGTCTTTTCTCTAGTTCGCAAAGCCTGCCTATATCCTCTTTTACATGACAAAAAGAACGGACTAAAAAAGTCTGCTACGTTCTTTTTTTATATTAAAAGTGAATTACATTAACTATTGCTATTTGGTATTGTTGCCTGCTTGGCCTCTGTCCCCATGCAAGGTTAAAAATGAAGTCTCATATCCAGGTGTTAGTGCTTGCTCCTGCCATTTCTGTATCTTTGTAGCTGCTAATCAGGCTTCTTGGATCTTAATATAGCTAGTTTGCATGAGACCCAGGAACTCTATTTCTGGTATGTAATCTTCATTGTCTTAATTTTTGCAGGAATAGCATGTCCATAAAGATGCGCATAGCATTTACACAGCAAATACAAATCTGCATATATTCCGTGATTCTCATGTATCTATCAGTGCTCTAATAACTGCACAAGGTATTATAGCTCAAAATGGGCTGGTATTGATTTTTACAGTCCTGGGCCATGGCATATTTTATTCATTCCCTGTGTTATATCAGTACTGAAGGAATCCTTAAATATTTTCAGGATAGCCCCTCAGCATAGAGAGATCTCTGCAAAATGCTGATGTCGAAATGCCACGCTCCCTCTTAATTTGAGCAAGCATGCCACAAGTATGTACTAGAGGGTGGCATCGTGGCAGTGTCATGCCCTGGCTCTCCTTATAGTGTGTGACATTGCTTCCAGTCTGTAGAGGATATGGTAGCCAAACTAGGTTTATAATTCTCAAGTTCCTGCCAGATTACCAGTGTGGGCCCATACTGATCTCAGTCCATTTAGTCTTGATTAAAATTTCCCCAAACTTTCATGCTTGGCATTTAATCCCTCATTTAAATATAAAAGAAATTTGGATATTAGGCTTTTGTCTTGCGTTCTGTGATTTGTCTTAGGGCAAATATGGCAATGTTACACAAAAGAGAAAAAAGAATTTTGCCATTTTTTGTCCATCACTAATGAGAAGTACTGTTAAATGAAAATCTTTCTATTAACACAAAGCATAGGAAAGGACGTTAGGAAATAAACTCCTAAATCTTCTTTCATTAGAAGATTTTATTGGATTCTGTCAAAAAATAAAAAAGCGAGCTCCAAATAAGGCTGTGTGGGTTTAATTTTCTTTGCAAATAAGAATTTCCCCATCTGTAACTTAGAGCTGAGGTGAGTTTGCTGAGTTGGGGTCAATAGACTGTGGTCTTTTCTATTCCAGTTCACAAGTCAGTACGTCTTCCAGCAGTACAAATAAAATCTGATTTGTTAGCTGAATAGGATTGCTTGAATGAGCTCAATTCTTCATGCTGTTCTTTAAGTATTGTTTTTCCTTGAAGATTCAAGTGCCAGAAAATTATTAAACAATAGCTGAAATGCAATTAGAAAATATACAGACATAATGTTCTCCTTGCCTTTTCTTCCTTTTATGGTCTTTTTGCAGAACATCTGTGCTTAACTTGGTTGACATGGAAGTAATTTTTTTTTTTTTTTGATATTAGCTGCTATTCAGGGGGTTGCAGCTTTCAAAGGAGTAATTCTCTGCCTGTTTTCAGGCAGTTTAGTTTCTTTTGTTATTCTCAGTCTCAAAGTATTCAAGTTCTTTTATTCAAAGTTATTTCAGCTCTGTCTGACTTTCAGAATGAGAGCTCTGTTTGAGTGTTAGTTTTACAGAAAAAGGGGAGGGGGAGAACAGTAATTAACCACGCATTTCACCTAATCAAGTTTTTGGGCAATGGAATAGGTTGTTTCTCTCCACTGAGCTCAGAGCTCAGAACTCCTGCCTGTTAACTGAGGAACTGCTTGTCTGACAGCAGAGGGGAAAAAGTGGTGGCAGAGAAGATGACATCAAGATAAAGGCAGATGCACAAACTATTCTTTAGAATTGTTATTAATTTCTTGATCTTGAAAGGATGGCTTGTCCATGTACCATCCTGGTCAACCTGCAGTAAGGAACATTGCCTGTYGGTTGTGGTATCTCCATCTGTGCAATCTCTTGTGGTATATAAAGCAAATGCTTTTTCAGAAACTTCTTTAAAAAAGTTGTCATTGTTTGTTTCAACTGCCTAGTGTCACTGCAGAAATGCACAGCAGTCCTGCTCTCAGAGCCCGGGCGCTCAGTGCCGGGGGGGAGCATCCACCACAGGACCGGACTTGGCTCCCTTTGCGTTTCTATCGGCACGCTCTATTGCTAGCTTGGAAGAGAAAAACTGTGCCTTTTGTACTGCCCTTTAAGCATTTATGACCCATATCTTAGATCGCTTTTTCAAAATTGGACCCTGCTTCTCAATTCACTTCAGTGCTTTTGAAATTTGTCCTGAAGCCTGCAGTCAGTTCTTATTGTAACACTGGGCTTTGGCAAATCCTGGCAATTGCAGGTTGACTGTCAGTTTTGCTTTCGATAGGCAATAGAAACAAATAGCAGTTTGATAAGTATATGGTTAAGATGAACATACTAGTTTGGGTTTTTTATCCATTTGTTGGAAAAATTTGGTCAGTGAAAGTGAGTACAAAAAAAGATTTGTAAATACACAGCTGTTGGAAAATTGTAGTAGCTTGTAATATTCCTGGAGAAAGGAAAAGGGCCATGTTTGCCTCCAGTATATTGTAGTGGATAAGACGGAGTCAGGATTCCTCAGGTTGTCCTGGCAACATGATTCAACTGCCAGTTTGAGCCCAAGAGGTGACTGCTGGCCTTTGATAGGTATTTTATTTGCTGTAGATACTTCTTCTTTGGCCCATTTGCCAAGAGTGCTAACCAGGTTGTGGCAGTCATTTTGTTGGTATGGAGTTGGTTTGGTTTGGCTGTGAGATTGTCCTTTCCCTAATGAAAGTGGAGGAGAAGACCAACGGTGTCTCCTTCTCCATAACAGCTGCATTAGCTGCTTGTAGGCCTCGGTCTCCTCTGGCTGTGCGAGAGGTGGCGTGATACCTAGGAGCTGTTTACCCTGTCGCCCTCAAGACTACACAGCTCACTGTTGACTTTTATTCAAGTTTGGCACAATATGTTGCAAAACTTAGAGCTGGAAAAGACCTGGGAAAGCAGTCATGAATGTTTGTAATTCACAGCAGGGTCATGTCCCGTCCCATCTCCCCCACCGCCAGTTGGCTGTCCTCTCATTTCACATTGTGATGGCACTGGAGAAAGTACTGCCAGTATGAAGTTTTCTCAGAGGCTGCAAAATCTCTTTTTATAATTTATAGCCTAGAGGAAAAAGTTTTCTCACTAAATAAAAGACACATCTGTCTTTTACCTGAAGAACATGGAAATAGGATGCAATATATCTTATGTATCTTATCCTTGCTATTTTATTAGTAGATATATCTGAATGAATTTTGCAGTCTGATGCTTTTGGGGCCTTTTTAATGCTGGTTACACAACAGGTTTCTTAGAACAGCAAAGCAATTGTGCCCAAAGGTTTCCCCAGGCCCTCTTTTAGGGAACGCTGGTGACTTGTGCATGCTCTTTGTTCGGCGGGCTGGGGAAAGACAAAAGGTTGTGTGTAACTGAGGCCTAAAAGAAACAGGTCAGGAACAAGGAGAAGATTGATTACTTTCCAATAACGTTTTGTGCCTGGGTAGTTTCCAAGTATTTTTCTGTCAGTCTTTTGCATCTGAGGGGGGTCTCGGACCATATTTCAGTCTTAAGGCCAATTACAGATATGCGGGGATTTTTAGAGAAGGCTCTGACTGAAAGTTGGATCTAAAACTGAAAGTAACTTAGAGCCTGAAGGCGATGAGAACAAATCATATGCTTAGCCATGCTGTGGAATTTGCCTAACGAATATTGAAGAAGCCAAGATTAATGGAACAAGACCAAAATGTTTGGTGCAGTTGTCTATTCATTCTTGAGGCTGCAATTCTTGATCAGATTATATGTATATATAAAATATAAAAAAGTCTAGTTAAATTATGCCTAGAAAATTTGCCCAGAAAGATAGTGTTACATCCAAAATAGCTATCCCTTGTGTGTACAGACAGAATGCTATGTACAGAAGAGCCTTTTTTGTGATTTAAAGTAGCTTTCTATGAAGTATAGAAAGTCCTGTCAGTTGTCTGTTGGTATTTGTGTTCCTGTATTATGGCTGGCAGGAGAGAGCTGCGTTGCCTCTTTGAGATTTGATGCTTACAATGAGGCTCTCAGTAGCCATAAAAATACATCATTATGGAGATGCGTGCTGAATCCTGATCAGCCTTAGCAGAAGTCAGATATGGAGACTACAGATACAGTTGCTCAGAGATTAGCAGAAAAGAAAGGGCAGGTACAATATATGTCTCACCACCATGGTCAAGAGCTGAATCAACTGCAGTTTCTAGTGCTGTATCAAGTGATTTGTGTACCTCCCTAAAGGGGCACAGGTTGCCTGTATGGCTGTGTGATGCCAGTGTTGCAGAGTGAGCTCTGTTAATTTTGAGTAAATATTGTGGAAGAAGGGAAGTAAAACATTTGTGAAAACTTGCTTTTGGTTTGGAAGAACTTCGCCTTTCAATGTTACGTTATTCCTCCAAGGGATGCGGTATTTGAAAATATCTTCCAAAATAGTTTCTGAACTCTTTGTATGATCTGTATGCACTAATTTTCATTTTTATAGAAATATGAAGGGTTTCAAAAAAAACCCGCTGAAATGGTTCAAATTTAGAGGATGGAGAGTTTATTCTGAGAGCAAACCTAGAGACATCTGTAGTAATGATTTTCTACAGGATTAAAAAATGAAGCAACTGCCACAGCCTGTTAAGTGCATACATGCTATTTTAGGGTTGGGAAAGCTGTAATCCAAACTCGTATTGCCTTTATTGTAAGATTTGGAACCAAATTGTTATCTATGATTTTAAAGCTTAGGAAAAACTGTAATTAGCCTCTGCAAGTTAATCTCAGTTACCCACTTACGGGAATATTTAGGTATTTCTTCAGAATGAAAGAAATTTCTTTTAAAGGATTTCAGATTCTCATGAAACATGAGAATTTCATAAATGAACTTGCATTAACGGAGCTTGAAAAATGGTTTGATCTGAAATTGTTAAGTAATAGGAAAACTCCATGGAGTATGTAGCAGATTTGCTTTGTAAGAGCTTGGTTAGGGATAAGTAGTGATGTGAGCTAGTTATTTTATGAAATTAAATCTAACTGCTTAGTTTACGAAGGTATAAAGGTTCCAAAATCAAATATTTTACTGCTGTGTGATTTGCGAGTATTTTATTACTCTTAACATCATTTGGCTAAGCAGATAGTTTCTCAGCTAAGAAAAAACTGTTCTCCTTAGGCTGCTCTCAATTAAGTGACATCCTTACTTCTGGCAAAGAGGAGGCATTGATCGCGCAGTGGGAACGGTGGTTGCATTATAAATATCTGAGTGCGGATGGCCACGTGTGGATTCTTTTGTCCCTCCAAACGGCAACCTCCTTGACAGACATTTGATCCCCTCTGATTGTGCCCCAAGGAGACCTTTAAAAAGCGGGTGTTCTAAATACGTGACATTTTAAACAATAGCTAAATAGCAGTGTTCTGCTGCAGTGCTTAATTATGGCTGAATGTGCCCTTTCACCAAAGGTGTTATGGCTGCGTTTCTAGTTTCACTTCATCTTGCGGTACTTGGAGCAGGACATGGTAGGATCACGCTGGCCGTTTGGCGCTCTGCGGCATCTCTGTGGCAAAGCAGCCCTGGGCTGAAGGCCTCGTGCTGCCTGCAGAGCAAACGCCGCCACAGTGGGAGAGGCAGCAGCAGGGAACGAGGTGAGGCTGTGCTAGAGGCACTGTGGGCTTACTGCAAGACGGGGTTTGTCTGAGGGTTACCTTAGGAAAGGGTTGATAGAGGGAAATCACAGAGTCTCCTTGCCTAATAAGCAAGGAGTACAGATCACTTTATTTTCATAAAACCATTCTGAGATCCAAAGAGGATTAAGAGTTAACGGAGTAATTGGCAATACGGTAAGGAAATAACTCTCAGGCTTCCTGCAGAACTCAAATATTCTCATTTGACAAAGAGGGATGCTTTCATGAAGAAAGGGTACAAAACAAATCAGGCAGCATTTGTGGCAGTATAAAACCTGGTTCTGTTGGAACAAATGCAAAACTTGCCGTTGCTTTTCAGTAACAGCAGGATTACACCTCATCCTGTGGTTTGCTTCAGTGCCTTAGGTTTGTTCAGACTTTGCATGCATACAGAAAGACAGTGTGGAGCACTTCAAATATGAGTTTAATAAACTTTGGAAGCTGTTGGAGGTATTCGCTTGAGGTGGCAAATCCCTAACATTCCTACCTTTTGCAGCGTTGAGAAGCACTGCTATTTTAAAACTGAAAATCATGCATGAGAAAGACAAGGGAATGAAACGGGAACCATTTATCACCAAAGTACCTTATTTTTTAGTATTCCTTAGTCAATAGCTCTTAAAAGCTGGAAACAAGAAAAGCTGAGCCTCTAATCATCTCTTCTCTTTTTTTTTTTCTTTCCCCACAATTTGATCACTTCATACATTTATTCTCTCAATTCCAAAAACTAACTTCAAATCACTTTCTGGTCAGCTCTCCTTTTTTAGCTCAAGCAAGGTGATGTCTAGTTTATGTATTTTTTTTCCCCTGTGTAAATTCAAACTCCCTTTTGACCAATATCTATGATGTCTCACCCTTAGCCTCTAAGCCACATATTTTTGAGTAATTAGCAAGAGCTATTTCAGTGTATGAGCCCAAGCCATTTTAACAGCTGCAGATTCTTTGGTGTAATAGATGTCTTCAGATAGAAAAGGCAGCCTTTGAATAATATGTCTCTTCTGTTGGAGAGCCATTCAATGGAAGAAAGGGGGTTTGATACTTTTTTATTAGGGCAATAGAGACTTCACAACTAGATGTAGCTAACTGTCTTCCCATTAAAGGGAGTGCTCTGGTTGGATATCTTGGTGTTTGCTGTTTTTTACTGTATACATTGTGGCAGCTAGCTCATATGTAGCTTTTCAGTGCACCATGTTCAGTTGGGGTTTGGATCAGAAGTCCTGCAGAGATCGCTTCCCGCCTGAATTATTCTTTGGTTCTATAACTTTATAAATTTTATTCTGAATAGGATGGCCAGTTGACCTGTGTTTGTACATAATAAATCCATGGCACGTTGTAACTAAGGTAGTTCGAGATTTGTGTCAGAGCTGGGCAGTGCAATGATGATGGTTAGAGGAGTTGGCACAGCTCATCTGCTGCTATGAGAAAAAGAGTCCATGTCTTTGTGCACAGCATAAGGGAAGGCTTTCTGCAGCATTTAAGCAAGGGGTGTGCTCCACACAGCATGGGTGTGGAGAGAGCTTGGGGAGGGAAGCCCTGATATCTTGAATAACTTAAGAACTCAGGAAATCTGAATTCTTCTGGTTCACTGATCAAAAAATAATTCCTTTATAATCTCTCCTTTCCAGTGACTGCACCCTGTAACACAGTGCTGCTCACTTGCACATTTTGTTGCTGCTCTTTATGTTTTAGGCTTGCTCTATTTTTAAATGGCTATAGACCAGAACACTGATTATTTGTAGTTGTGTTTTTCACTCACAGACTCAAATTTCTCAGAAACATATGGTGGTAATGATAATTTAGAGAAACTAGTTTTTCATGGGATTGACCCCCACCACCAAAAAAAAGGAAAAAGAAACTATTAATGAATTCATATTGAAAATAAATTCATCAAGGAGAGGGTGACCTGGTTTAGAAAGCTGCCGTTTCATTTAAAAAGCAGTCTGCATCAAAGATTTCTTAAGATTCAAGACTGATGTTGTGTGGGAAGCTTGGTCATCTGTTTCCACAGACCTAGGCAATGAAAATTAAGCTTTGAATTGTATGAATTTTCAAAAAGATATGATGAGAAAAATAGCTGCAAATCCTGTCATCCACACACAACTTCCCTTTATTTGCAAGAAAACTGTCCCATATGGAGTTACTGAACAACAAGGCTCATACATAATTTAAATGCAGCAATATAGCAATTAATGGCTAGAGCTAGCTCTGGTGCAGTAAGCAAAAATTTTTTTTTTAATGTGATGGTGAAATTTTACTTGATTTCTCTAGGAGTTAGGTACCTCAGTATTTTGAAATTGGCTGGAAATGCTTTGTGCTCATTAGGTACCTGAATACTTGAAAAGCTGACGTCTGCCTATAAATATTTGTTGAGAAAACAAGATAAAATCACCTTGGAGTTTTTTAGTAAGTGAATTGACTGGATTGCATGAAAGCTGTGTTATTAGCTGAGATATTCCTAGACTGGCTCTGTGCAGGCCGGCTGCGGTCAAGTGGGCCACAGTGACTCAGCTACCAGCTTTCTCTGCCCATTTTTGTTACCGTGAAACAATGCAGAGGAAAGTGTGGTACTAGGTTGTCTAAGATTGACTCCCTGGGATAAAACTCGGAAAGCAGTAATGTTATCTGTGTTTGTTCTTTATCCAGAAAAACTGTCTCTCATTCCCCAGTAGGACAACTAGTAGAGAGCTGACTCCAGCAAAATATACTACTTAGACTCTAGAAACTGGGATAATAGGTTTTTTAAAAAAAAAAAAAAAGGTTTGTGTTTAGTGCGTGTGATTTATATGTGGGAGGTGTTTTGCAGGGTGCGGGGGCTGTGAAAGTATCTATTTCTGATCAAACACAGGGCTTGATAATGTATGGTAGCTGATCAGCTGTCAGTAATTTTATTAAGCGTTGTGTGTGACATACTCAGGAATTAATAGGAGACATTCCGAGGTATATATAATATGCTGAGGATCTTGCCACAGAATTGGGATATCCTCCTGAATATCTCTTCTTTCTTAATGGTATTTTGGTAGTGCCCACAGGAGAAGAATGTTGTATTCGCTGATAGTTGAAACCTGTCCAGTCTCAGAGTGGCTTACACTCCAAGAAGATAAATGATGGGGAAAAGCTGAAAAGATTATTAAAACTGTTCAGTCAAAACATATTGTTCAAAATGTAACCTCCAAACCTGGACAATATTAGTGAGCTAACTGTTTTAGGCACCATAGCACAGTAGGGTTTTGGTGAGAGTGTTATTCCTTAGCTAGAAAAATAATACAAGTCTTTTAAAGAATTTCTGGTCTGACTGAAAAAATGAGCTACATTTTCAACACAGAGGGACACAAGGTGAAAAGTTCAAGCCTGGATTCGCTTTGGGTTTGGTCTGTTTATATGGATAAATGTGATAAAGTGCAGCTGTGAACTTCAGATTCATGCTTTTCTAATGTTTAGGAGAACTTAGCTTCAGTTTGGTTTTGCAGCTTCTGTAGTTTCCAAGTGTCTGCTGCCAGGACAGGAGTCGTGCCACTGAGCAGCAGAGCTTAACTGCTCACACTAGACTTGTGTGGGAACCATGCTGTTTCCAAAGTAGATTGCAATCCTAGCTCATAGACCACTGATGCTAAAGCATCTTGGGTGTCTCCCAGCCCCCTTTGTACTCTAAAATTGTTTTCGGGTCTAAAATCTGAGTAATAAAGCACGATGTGGTTCAGGTCTCTCATCTGTGGCTGGATAGCAAGAAAATGGCTAGCTGTGCAGCTAACTCAAATACCAAAGGGAGCCAAATTTGGGGAGTGGTTTGGCCCTGCTAACCAGCTGCTCGAGAAGCCAGGTGTGAATGGTGCATAGCAGCAACCACGTGCCTCTACAGCTAGAGATTGGCACTCTGCATAATTGTGTAGGATGCATCAGATTTGGGTCCACTCCCTTTAAATTTAAATGATCCATTTGGAACATTAACATATTAACAGAAATGTGTGGTTCTGGTCTTGCATCCCTTAAGAAATGTATATATATTTGACTTGTGCTTATTAATCTATCATAAAAGTACATAAACAGCCTCCTCCAAATTCATATCTGAATTTATATGAAATATGAAAATACTATTATGCCCATTTTTAAATATGGAGACTCAAGACATGGAATAGCTAAGCAAGGATTCTGCTGGACTGAATCTTAGTCTTTACACTAAAATGACTTTTTTGACTTTAGGATTTCTTTCAGATTGAACAAGTGCTTAGGAATTTACTGGATCAAGGCTTATTCTGCTTGCAGGACTGTGATTGTATTGGGATTGTCTAAGTGCAAATCAGTTCTTCAGCTACAAGGTGACTTTCTTTGTTATTTCTGGTCTGGAACAAGGGATTGTGAAGATACCTATGGCATAAAGGATAAATCTGAGGAGGAAATAGTTGATGTTTAAGGAAACAAGCAAGCAAAATGACAGGTGTGTGCATGCAGCCAGATATATCTCCTGATTCTCTCACCTGAAAACTCACAGGTGTTTACTTTGACAGGATTAGCCTGTGCCTGGCAGGACCTATCACTTGGAATAGTGAATGAGACTTAACGTATGCTTTTGTGTGAAGTCACAATTTATCCAGAGTGTGTCAGCATCTTTGAGAGTCTTCTCCACTGCGGCTGCGGTCTTCTGTGGAGCATTATTTTATCATACTGAGCATGCACAAGAATGAAGGAAACAGCCCTGATTGCAAGCCTTCCATTTTTCCATCTTTCCTGCACAAAGAATGCCCTCCAGAGAATTCTGGTTAAATTTAATACCAGGAACATGATACTTGCTACTTTGTATGCCACAGGCAAGCAAGTGGGATTAGCAACTGCAGCACAACATGGAGTTCATAATCCCAGCATTTGCTTTCGCATGAAGTTAAGGGAAGGGGGACTGGAGGAGTTAAATTTTTGAGGCTACTTTTGAGGTTAGGTGCTGTCAGTGAATGTCAACGACAATGAATTCAGCCCACCTAAAAGCTTGAGTTGACCCTTAGAGCATTCATGAATACCCTTAAGAAAAGCTCAGGTCTCCTGGGGAAGTCTGCTAAGAGAAAGCTATCATCATGCACATTTATTGGCGAAATAGTGTTTTGGTTTGGTTTGGGTTGGGTTTTTTGTATTTTTCCTGTTTGGGCTGGGAAGGGTGGTGAAAGAAGGAGGACAGAACAACCTGCATGTTACCCCTGCAGAGATAAAAAGATGTGGGATGCCCTTGCCAGTGGGATTTCAAGGCTGAACCAGGAGTCCCACCAGGTTCTCAGTGTGCTGCAGAGCCTCCTGGAGCCCTGCCAGCACGCGGTCCCTTGAAGCCATAAGCCTTGGTGGTGATTGAACAGGACATGTCCTGCTTCTCTTGTATCCTACAATTCAGATGCTGATGTAAACTGGGAGGACACCCAGCAGACTGAGTGTGACAAATGTTGCACTGGAGTGGGACAAGTGGACTGTGCAGTCTAATATGTTACCTAGTGTCTTACGAAAAAGGTTACCATTTTTGTAACACCTCAGTTCTAATTTATGGGAAAGTCCAAAGATTTTATATAATAATTTTGTCTGTTTTTATCATTCTTTGATGTACATCATGGGGGGTGAAAAGGCTGAGCGTGAAATCAAACTTTTAAAGAAATGGCTTATTCCTCTCATGACATTAGATAAACATTAAAAATGGTCTTCTTTAGTCACAATAGCTGAATCCCAGCACCCCCCAAAACTACACTTGTGTAATAGTGCTTATTTATTTTAAGAAATTTTGCCTTTCTGTTTAGTTTAGGAAATAGTATGGATTAATCAAATGGGTGTGTGATGGGAAGGCAGGACCAGAAAGTGTATTTGATTCCCCCCCCCCAACTACACCTTCCTTTCCACCTATGAGTCCCTCTCATCTGCATTGAATTAATAGATAATGTTTTTAAAACATATTTTCTTTTAAGCTCTTTCCTCAGGATTTTATTATGAGAATCCAAAATCCTGGACAGCATCATGTAACAACTCTTCTTTGCAAATTACTTGCCAGAAAAATGCTTCCTGTGTTATACCCATCCTCATTTGACAGGTAAAATCTATGTCTCCGTCAGCATAGAAAATTAAGGTTCTGCTGTGAATGGACATCTAACATAAACTTATTGTGGATGTCTAAGTCTCAGCTGAAGAGTAATTCTATTTAGTGCACAGCTATTTGTGTAAGTTACTAATACATTTGCAGTTTCAGGAAAATGTGTAGTCTGTAAATAGTATTTGAACATTTTCAGGGTGGCCTAGCAATTGTATTAGCACTAGTTGTTAGTCGTAATACTCCTTACAGTGCAACTCCTTAGTTGTAATAATGATTACAAACCTGACAGAAGGTCATGTGCCCCCAGCACTGGGCTCTGTACAGATGAAAGCAAAGATGATGATGAAAATTAGGGTTTGGTATCACATGGAAGACCCTTAGGTGAATCAGACCAATAAGTTAGTGAGTGTTGCCCTGGAGGAGAGAGAAAGAAAGAAAAAAAAAAAAAAAAGCAGGAAGTAATTCCCAGGTTAAATTTGCCTGGCCAGGGTCAGGTAGCAGATCTGAATACATCAGCAAGATAATCTAAAGAGGCATTTAAGGGAGGACTTGGAGATTTGCTGCTTCTGCCACAAGCCCTTTCCCGCATTTTATGGCACAGAGAAAACTTCCTAGACTCAGTTGTGTTGAGAATGACAGGGCTTTTTGCACGCTATTATGTATATTTTCCTGTTGCCAGAAATATGCAAAATAAGAGACAAATTCTGCTTTCTAAAATATGTCACAGACACTGTGGTGGTTCCATTATAGATCCTGCAATTAGCTTAACCTCTAGGAAAACAGCATTTTTGTTTCTCAACAGAATATGCAGCCAAGCACATGCACGCCCCACACACGGTTATGGGGAGTGAGTAAAGGAAGCCAGTGTTTTTATGTTCACCATATGGGGAAGGAGTCTATATTTTAGTATTTGTGCATATCTAATCCCACCACTGTCAATGTTATTTAAAATGCCTACTAATCAATGTGATACATTTGGTACATGTCAGGGAGTGACTGATGTGATRTAATGCAGTAGCCACTGTATACAGAGAAGCATCCCATGTGGCCACAAACATCTGCTTTTATTATCAGCGACTCTAGGGTCATAATAGTTGGCAAAGGGGAAAAACAAAACAAAAGAAGGTTAGCAAAGGAGACTTCAAGCTTTAATCTGCGTGGAGGCCCCTGAAGTGAAATACCCTGTTGGGAGCAAATGGAGCCATGTGTGTCCTTTCTGTATAGGTATCAAATAACTCCCTCCTGCCACTTCCCTCTTCCCCCACCAAATGATTATTCTTAGTATAAGCATGCCAGCTTCTACGCTCACATCATTTGGAGGAGAAGGTGGGGAATAGTAAGTTTTTATTCATGAGTATGTGAGAGAGGGAAGAGATTTACAATATCAGGATATCTTAATTTGCTCTAAATTGATGTTCCCATCAGCACTGATATTATTTGTTGCTGGCCACATGGGTCCTCTGAATCAAAAACACGGATTGATTGCTCTGTTTAGAAGAGTGGATATTTCTGGTAAGGGCTCATAACCCTTCTGGTTCCAAGGGAGAGGTTTATTGCTTTGTCTGGCATGTAGTAGCGCAACTTCAGGTACCATCTACCTCATTTCTAGGCTCAAATCTGCAATGCCCATGTCCAGAAGGTGAAGCAAGTCGCCTCTGAGATTCTGGCAGCATGCCATTCTCAAGAGCCATGTGGACASTATTGCTTCTCGGCAGCCTTTCCAAAGAGTGAGTGCAATTCTCATCTTCTTCCCACTTACCAAGCGGACCCTTCAGAGGTCAGGTGGCTTGGTCCAGCTGCATTGTGTTGTCATGTGCAATCTCATAGTCTTTTTGCTGGGGCAAGGCTGTTAAAGTAACCCTGCTGAAAAAGGATGGGACTTCCATGTCCAGAGTACCTGTTTCCTCCAAAGTAGAAAAACCCCTCTTTCTTTAGTTACAGGCCCTGCTTCCTTTGCCATTTAATTCCTACTTTGTGGGTATAACCACCAAGAGGGAAGGACAGTCTCTGGCTGGGAGCTGGTTGAGTGATGGTGTAGGAGTCAAGTTAGTAAGGTACTGTTTTACCTGATGCTGAAACGATGTGAGGGAGGTTTTCAGAGTTCCTCAGGTGTGCAAAAGTGAGTAGTCATCAGACCATGCGTGTACAGATGGATTTTTCAAGCGCATTAGATGTGTCACTTGGGTTTCTTGTGTTCACAGATATTTTCTAAGTACATGGGTATTCTTGGGGGAGTCTAAGGTTTGGAAAGAAATGGTGATATTACATCTTCCACAACAGGCAGTGAAATGTGATTTTGGTAGTTTCCTAACATGGTATCTGTGAGGAAAAGGAACATCTCACATGGCATCATGGGGCATCTCATGCTGATGATAGTGCACTTTTGGCATAGCAAAATATTGCTGTTGCTGCTGTGTGTGGATGTGCTTGCTGTTTTAGGGAGGTGAAGCAATAAGAGGAGAGACGGTAGATTGTAGGATGTTAATGATAAATGTTTTAAACTAGATGCTGCAGTTGAAACATTCATTTATAATAAACTATGTTAGCAAAGTCAGCCACAGACACTGGGAAAGGTGGCTATGATTTGTCCCCAAAATCTTCATCTGTTCCACTTCTGATTATTTTGATCATTACAATAAACACTGACAAGAATTATACGGATGTGTGATATTTTAGTGTGTTTGCTGCTTCTCTTTGCTTGAACAGTGGAATCACCCTGAACCCATTGCGATGGAATATACAGATGGAAAGCATGGTGTGAAGTTTAGCCATGTCATCAACGTTTTTATTCATTGCTGAGGTGGTCCTCGTTATCCTAAGTCGGTTTGTAGAAGCATGGGGCATCTTACTTGGAGAGACATGTAATTAAGTAACTTCCCAGCTTTTTGATATGTTTTGCCCTGTTATTAGCTCAGATGCCTGTTCCCATTTTATATAGTATTGCTCAATTACTGTCATGCAGTCAGAAAGCTCTTAGAGGATACTATTTGTGTAATTGGCAACAACTGTAATTGAATACAACCTTCTTAAGTATCATTTTTTACTGCACCACTGCTCTTCCCTCCCTCCCTCCCACCACGAACACACATGCACACATGTCCTCTCCCTCATCTTCATTATTGCTGGATGTAACTTTTTCCAGGGTAAATCCTGTGAACTTTTTTTTGATATATAGGTTCTTTGTTTTAAGACAGCTGTAGTGTCAGGCCCACCCACACTGTGCTCTCCCCATTGCTTTGAAGCCGGAGTTTCAGACATAAAATAGCCATCAAGTGTCTTTGCTTCAGCTCTGCTTGCTGAGGATGGCATGAAAACAAAACTTTTTGTGTTCTGGTCTTTCGTCTAAATAAACCAAATGAGTAGAAAATTTGAGGACTTCAACCTTGGGTTGTCTTTAAAGCCACTTTGGCTCAGAAGTTATAGATAAAGGCGACCAAGCACAAACAGTGTTTGGGTATGCCATATTTCCATATCTTAATTAAATTTCCAGTAGTTCTTATCATGTCTTTTGTACTTGATCRTAGGAATTTTTACCCTTCCTTCATCTCTTAGGACATGTAGAGCATTGTCTATGGCTTCTACACGATGAATATTGGAGGTGGGGGAGTAGTGGTTCACCTTCAGATAGTATGAGCTGGTGTGATTTCACTTTGCAGTGCTGGGACAGTGCTGTGTTACCCTCCTGTAACAYGGCAGAGTTAGTCTCGTGAAATCATTTCTATGCTCAAGCACTTACGCAGGTCTATTCACAGCCTTAAAGTCAAGTGTTACTTAGCTTTGCTTTTCTTTGTGAACTTGTGCCTCAGAGAGCAATGTGAGAGAATGTGAAAATGTTACCAGGAGACACACCAACATGCGGATTGACACTGGACAAAGCTTCTGGTGGGTAGGTGGTGCAACGTGCTGTGACACTTTTCAGGCTGTAGCCTAGGAAATGATTTCCATCTACCTGCAAAAGATTTCTCTGCTTAGGATTTTCATAGGACAGACTCTCAAAAGGAAGGAAATATTCCTTACAGTGTACTGGTTTACTGTAGTTTAACATTAAGGAAGTAACTGCCAGGGGAAATTGAAGCCAGATACCAGGCAATTAGGATTCCTGAATGATTTAATGTGCCTCAGACAGCACATGTGGCATGACTAGAGTACTTTAGCTTCAGGAATGTTGATTTCTCTAGGCAAATTCTGGTGTAATGACAGAAAAATGGTGCTTGATTTTAATTGCAYAGTAAAGTTTCACTTATTTTGATACTTTGTAGAAAGAGCATGTTACCATGTTCAGATTCATCTTTTGCAAATCTGGGGCTCAGGGAGTAATTGAACCTGAAGTTCTGGTCCTGGGTCACTTCTATCAGGACCTCTTTTTTTTGTTTTGTTTTGTTTTTATTACTGTTTTCAAGCTTCAGAGATTTTGAAGTTATCAGATTTTTTGATCATATATAACTAGCTGCTAGGCTTTAGCCAGCTTGCTTATCCAGTGTGTTTTACTTACAGCATCAGTAATCTGTCTGTTGTTACATCCCTTCATGGTGGGAACAAGATCAGCATACCAAAGCGAAAGGAGCTGCACTGAATATTGCTTTGCATGTTTCTGAGGGTGTAATTTTCCAGTGAAGTGTCTTATTTCAATAGTTAGGTATTGTTTTGGTGACGAATTCCCAACCATATCATTGGTGGTGGAGAGCAATAGCATATTTTGATTTAAAATATTACTTAAAGATGCTCATAGGATGTGAATGACACAGTATACATTGATTTTGTGTGTGTGTGTGCGCATGTGGTAAACGCTCCTGATAAACATCTTCACTTTGGAGTAAAATTACCTTATATGGTTGTTTAGTGTTGACAATGGGCTTGATGTAACAAACTCAAATCTAGGTGGTTCTTGCCTATCCATAGCGCGTGATGTCCTGAGCAGTTCTGTAAGGTAGGTTAGGCCCTTGAAAAAATGAAAAAAATTTCTCATTGGAAAAATGAGATGTATGGAAACTTTTGGGACAGGGGGAAGAAAAAGATCAGTGACTTTTTGACAGTGTAAGCACTGTAACTAATCTGGTCCTGACAAACTTTCAAGGAAGAGAAGCAGAAATAGAGCTTGAATGATGAGGAAATGGATGGTCTGGTCCATTTGAGCACAACTTTGTCCTTCAGGAATGGCAGGCCTATCAATGGCGAAGACAACATTTTCGGAGTGGAAGCATTGCATTTACTTGGTGGATGTTGAAGAATTTAATTCTATAAGAATTAAGAGCAATCACAGATCCAAACAGATGTAGGGCAAAATTTTAAATCCATTAATTACTCTCATCAGAGCATTGCTGTGAGGGGAACGAGTCATTCTTCTTTGATAACAAAGACTTTGAAAGGGCCTTGAGGATGGAAAATTTACTTGCTAGCTTTTTATAATTTCCATAAGATATCTAGATGAACAGTGTACAAATCTATAGATATGTGGTAGAGGGAGGAACAGCGACATGAAAATGAAGATCAGGAGGAATTTACTCTTTAAAATTCTTGTGGAAAACCTGTAACATTAAATGCTGTTTTAATTACTGCTTCACTGTACAATATGAGATTCACCAAGATAAATCTTTGTCTTTTCTGTAATCTGAAAATATAAGAGTGCAGGTATATTGAAGGAATTCTAGTGTTAACTTTGGAAAAAGTTATCTTTTGAGATTATTCTTTGCATACTGGTTCCTTTCTGATAGCAATTTTTTTTTTTTCATGGCTTTGAAGTGTTTGCTTTATCCCTTTAAAAGCATGGATCCTGGGATAGGGGAAAAATTAAGATTTTCCGTTTGCATTATTTCTTTGTTTTCTTAGCATCTAAAATATTTTGAAAATTCTCCTTTTAGGACTGACTCCTCTAGAACAAGATCTCAGACACCTTTTCCTTCCCTCCAGCTGGCAAAACCTTGTGACATACAGGGAGRTTAGGGAGGGAGGATGGAAGGAAAACACCTATCAGGTGTAAGAAAAAACAGTGAAACGCTGGCCTGCGGTTGTGTGTTGCACACAATCAGAAATGTTGTTAGTATATACCCTGGACTAAGCAGTAGGTAGGGTTTGTTAAACAAATACTGAAGTGTTTGCAGTGCAGTGTTAACTCTGCAGGGACAGAATTGCCCCCTATGGGAGCTGGGAAGGGCTCGCACTGGAAACAGTGTAGGTTTCCCTACTTTTCCGCTGGGCGGTTGCCCTGGGGGTGTGAGCGGGCACGGCTCGCACCCAGTAAAGGGAGGCTGTGAAGACATGGAGAGGTCAAATGCCCCGCGCAAGATTCTGCTTTCTCTGAAATGGCTACATCTGTCTAAGGGATGCTAATAATTTTGCTAATGGTATTGCTAATCTCCAATGTGCTACTTTGGTGCTGAAAAAGCAAGCAATTCATCTGGGCCTCAAACTATCTGGATTGAGTAAAGTTAGTTGTGACCAAAGGTAAAACTGCTCTATCCTGCAGAGTGCTCCTTGTTTATAAGGTGGAAGGAGACTTGTGAACTCCTCTCTCTCGGTTGTTATATCTCACCAGATGTTTCTAAAAAAGAAATCTGGATGGTTGTGTATGACGGAGAGGGACAGTTTTCTCATAATGATTTCTGTTATCTGATTAGCCATTATCTGCATTAATTAAAACAAACTATGAAGTATTTCAAGAGGGAAACTGTGCATTATTTGTGGGGTAGATGGACCTTCCAAGGCGAACAGGAGGAAGCTGAAGGAAAAATAACTGTCTTCTACTAAATCCTGTTTTCTGACAGAATAGAGGAGGAGCTGTAAATAATAGACAGACTTTCTAAAGACAGCAGTCAGAGTAAGCCAAGGTTGCCTCCCATATTTTTCTTTAATTGTGTTATAGGAAATGGCTTTGAATTGTTTTATTTCTTAATAGTCATGTGCTTATTAGCTTCATGCTTTTCCTTCCTGTGCCCCCACTGTGGGCTGTATTGTATTTAGGGATTTCTAGGCTATAAAACCTAGAAACTTGTTACAGAAGGACAGTTTATATTTTATAGAATTGTCAGTGATTTGTAATGTGTGTGTTTACACAATCATCTAGATGCACACGGTGAAATAGCCCAGATTTTATTGTAGATCTGGGCAAGATTTTGAGAGGATTATTGTTTCTTTTACCCTTAAGACACTTTAATTGGCTATTTATGATATTATTGGTCTTCATAAATTAAATAGCCTCTTTATTTTAGGAAGGGCACGCCAAAATGCAAGAGCAAAGGTATTGAGAAGAAAAATCCATTGTTCCCTTCAGATGGAAATGCTTTTCTCCCTTTCTCTTGCACTGAGGGGTGATGGGTGTAGCACAGCTTGCTGTAAGCCTGCAATCGCTGTTGTAGGGAGGCCTGGGATATTAGGGGGAAGAGACCTATTGTAAACTTTTTAGTTAAGTGAGCAAATTCCTTATTCTTTTTTTCTTGACATTCTCAGAAACTAATGAAATCATACAGATTATTCTGATTTGAACCCTGTCTATCTTTTGGAGGAAAGACCAGTAATTTTTTTTCCCCTCAGTAAATGCACATTTTCAGTAAAAGTCATCATCTGTGTGCTTTTAGAAGTTATTTCTATTAGTGTTGTTTCTCCATTTTATTGGTTTAATTCCTAAATGTTATCAGTGAGTTTGAGTTGAACTTTTTTAATTCAAATGGCATAATGCCCAATCCTCTGAGATTAGTTGGCAAATGAATCTGGGCACTGTGCCACCTGGCATTTCTCAGAAAGGCACTGCTAATAAAATACCGGAAAAAAATAAGATTGTTCCAGACATGCAAACCCCTGAAGTTTCAGGGAGCGAGGAGAGACAGAGTTTTCACAAACACACCCAATATTCTGTGGCACAGCTCTGAAACTGCTCAGGAAATGCCATCCTGATACTTCTGCAGAAAAATGATATTGAAGGAAATGTACTGCAAGTACAATTTAATTTTTCCTTTCTTAAATTTGCGGCTGAAATACATGTTTTTTCATTTTCTGGGCACTTTGCAGATTGGATTCTCTGGGGTTGCTGCAATGGAGTTTGGGCTCTAGGGGCTTTCAGCCTTTTAGGATCTGCAGTTTTCATGCAGGTGTATTTTCTCTTGTGATTTGCCTACCAAAAGCAGACCCCTGTGGTTTTTCCACAGGACCCTCTTTGGGCTGAAGACCATATGCTTCCTGGTCGCCAGCTATCATGAATCTAGGCAAATATCCTTAAGTCCTATCTTGAATTTAGAGAAAGTTTGCTGGCTGCAAGAGACTTTGAATGAAATGTTTCCAACTTAATGAACCAGCATTTTCTGATTATAACTTTTATTTCATCGGAAAACCTCCAAACAGCCCCACTCTTGGATAAATAGGTCCCAAGCCATTTAGGGCTTTATAGGTCTAGACTAACATCTTAAAACTAACAGGCTGCCCAAGCAGATTGTAGATCACAGGTTTAATATGCTCATGAATTATAACGCCACTTAACAAGCAAGTTGCCAAATTGTGCATCCATTGAAGATTTCTGTACACATTTGAGAGGTAGTCTCATATACAGCATATGGCAGTAGTCTGTAGGCACAAAAAAACCTAGCCAAAAGCAATAAAAAAGAGGTACACAGTAAGAAATAGTTCTTCAGTCCATAGAGAAGGATTTTTTTTTTTCTTACAATATTTTGTCTGTCTCTTCAACCTCAATGTCTGCTTTCTGTATCATGGGTTAGGACTGATTGCAGACTGGGAATGCCACTGAGGCAACCTTGAGTGGCTGGTTATTTTTTCATGGTTTTCCTTCTGTAGAAGGAAGTAATAACATTTCTAGTGTTTCATCTAAGAAACCACGTTTTAGTGTTTTCTGAATGTAATAGAATATAATCAAATGTACAACTGGCTTTGTTTTCTTGCTGGAGCCTTCTGCTGTTACCCATCTCCAGTTATCATTCTTATTTTCTAGTGGCTTTGCACAGACTTTAAAAATAATTACTGTGTGTGTGTGTTGGTGGACAAGGCAAAGGGAACACATCCATATTAGCTCTTAGCAGGTAAAAACTTCTTTCAAATTCAGTGGCAAACATTCAGTTGACTTAAGAGGATCTGAGATTTTCATTCTTCCTTTCCTGCTCTAGCTTCTGCCTGGATGTCATTCTCCCTCGACGCTTTTTTCCTTGTGAAGGTTTTTTAAAATTTCATATATTTACTCTGTGTGTTTCCCAGCCCTTCAAGTACCTGTAGCTCAACATGACATAAATTTAGTACTGTAGAAAATGAAATCTTTTAGTTGAAAAAAGAGAAGTGATCTTTTTAGTCTTCATAGACACTCACAGCCACGTTGAAGGAATAATAATAATTACTGAAAGAACACTGTATTTTGTGTGCAGACCCAGGGTTACGTAATCGCTGCGATTTGGGAATCTCACAGAGGTCAAAAGTTGCTGATGTATGGTTTTCGATCATTTGCTGAGGCTAAAGAGGAGCAATAAGAAGGAACCTAAATTTCTGCTCTGAAATAAGACTGCAAAAGAAGGAGGAAGGCAAAGTTGTTCTGCACCTGCGATGGGCTTGACTAAAATACCATGAGCAAAAAGCGGTAGGAGAACACCCTTCCTTCAGCAGCCAGAGAGCAGCCTCTCCAGGAGGGTCTSCAGAGCTCCTGTGCCAGTGACCCAGGTAGGTGGCCAGCACGGGAGAGCCCTCGTAGGTAGGTCATGCTCTGCGAACTGCTGCGGCTGGCTCCAGCAGTGCCTGGCAGTGCGACAGCTCCTCTCGCCCTGTGGTGATAGCATCAGGCTTTTTTCAGTCTGACTCCTGCCCCAAACTTTGATATTCCCAGGACTCACAGTAACACATGCATCATCTGCTTTATCCTCCCTTGAACATGATCAGAGACTAATTTTATCTCTCTGCTTAAATCCTGGCAGCTCACGCTGACTGACACCAGCAACGATGTTTGGGGTCTGTAGCAGAAGAATTCTGCTCATTTTGATGACCATGTAAATGAACTAGATTTATATTCAGTGTCAGTACCCTTGCATAGGGGAAGTCCTTACTAGAAGGAATAACTTTTTTATTATAAAACAGACTAGAGGAGTGATTTTGCATGTTTTTCTCTTCTTTATTGAGAAAACTGTGACTAATGTTGTTAGGAAGAGTCTAGCTACAACCCCCCATGCCCTTCTCTCTGTAGTGCATTTGTTAGGATAAGGGAAAAAACCCTGACAGAAAATACAATGTCTCCTATAACCTTCCCCTGAGTATCTGAAAACTAAAGCTGAGCTGTGCATGCAGTATTCCTTTTTGATACTGTCTGCACATGGATTCAGTCTGACAACAAATACTTTCATATAGGATTCCTGAAATGGGACTGGACAGGGATTTATTTACTCTGAGGTCTCCACCAACCAGTTTGTGCTGTCAACTTAAAATGTGATTGTATAGTTCATAATGCTGCTTCACAGTTCTTCAAGAAAAGAAATCTGTAATATATGAGACTGCAAAACCATGCAGGAAACAAGTGCAGATTTTTGGGAATAGGGAATGGATCTTGAATTCTTGTAGTACATATGATATTTTCTGAAGTGCATTTTTTTTGAATCTGCAAGCCCTATAAGGTATTCCATAGGAATGATCTGGTCCTTTTAATATTCTTACAGATCCTAGCTGTTCACTTGCTTTTTACTGCATGGTAATATACCTGTGTCAGGAGGATTAATAAGCAATGCAAAGTATGCAACCCCCCCCCC
>NW_020451190.1:215940-266680 GCF_003343035.1 Apteryx rowi
CATCTGCAGGAGATCAGAAAAAGAAAAAGCAATACAGTACTTACTGTGTACTCAGTAATCACGGAAAGCAGAAGAGTTTTTGCTTTTCAGTTGCAGGATCCGATTCCAAAGTGTGTTCATACAGTGCATGCAATGCATATACTAAGTAAATTTATGAATTGTACATTTCAAACTATGACTAGGACTTAAAATTTTACATTAAGTACATGATTAGGTATATGCAAAGCAGAATGTGTATGCTTCATCTCTGTCGAGTGGATGAGAAACTATGCAGCATTGTTTGAAGCGTATTCATAGAATCACAGAATAGTTGAGGTTGGAAGGGACCTCTGAAGATCATCTAGCCCAACTCCTTTGTTTAAAGCAGGAGCAGCTAGAGCAGGTTGCTCATGATCTTGTCCAGTCAGATTTTGAATATCTCCAAGGATGGAGAGTCCACACCTGCTCTGGACAGTCTGTTCTAGAGTTTGACCACCCCCACAGTAAAAATATTTTTTCTTATGCTTAAATGGAATTTCCTGTATTGCAGTTTGTCCCTGGCCTCTTGTCCTGTCACTGGGCACCACTGAAGAGCCTGGCTCTGTCTTCTTCGCACCCTCCCGTCACATATCTATACACATTGATAAGATCACCCTGAGCCTTCCCTTCCCCAGGCTAAACAGTCCCAGCTCGGTCAGCCGCTCGTATGAGAGATGCTTCAGTCCCTTAACCATCTTTGTGGCCTTTTACTCGACTCTCTCCAGTATGTCTGTGTCTCTCTTGTACGGGGAGCCCAGAACTGGACCCAGCAGTTCAGATGTGGCCTCACCAGTAGTGAGTAGAGGGGAAGAATCTCTTCCCTCAGCCTCCTGGCAATGCTCTTCCTAATGCAGCCCGGGGTGCTGTGGACCTTCTTTGCTGCAGCAGCATACTGCTGGCCCATGTTCAATGTGTCCACCATGACTCCTAGATCCTTTTCTGTCAAGCTGCTTTCCAGGTGGTTGGCCCCCAGCCTGTACTGGTGAACAGGTTTATTTGTCCCCGGGTGCATGACTTTGCATTTCCCTTTAATGAACTTCATGAAATCCTTGTCAACCCATTTCTTCAGCTCATTGAGGTCCCACTGAATGGCAGTACAACCCTCTGGTGTATCAACCACTCCTCTTAGTTCTGTATCATTTGCAAACTTTCTGAGGGTGTGCTCTATCCTATTATCCAGGTCATTTAAGAAGATGTTAAGCAGTATTGGTCTGAGTATGAACCTGTGGGGTATACCATAAGTGACTGGCCTCCAGCTGGATTTCATGCCACTGATCACAACCCAGACTGTAAGGAAAAGCCAAAAAAGTACCAGAAGCTACAGTTGTCACTGGGGAAATCCTTTCCAGGGCTCTACTTAGCACAACTGTTTGAATGCCCAGTTTTCAGACTGTGGGCTTTAGCACTTCTGTACAGTTGGGTAAAGACCTGCCTCTCATGTAGAAGTACCACTGTGCTTTCTTGGACACCATTGATGTACATAACGTGAATCATCACTGAAATGCCCCCAAAGGATGTGGTTTGGAGTAGAAGGTAAGGCAGATGTCAGCTAAAATAAATTATGAGACACAATAACATTAAAAAAAAAAAGAACTCATGAAGTATGTGCTAGTCCACTTTGCTCTCCTCCCTTTCTGCTTGTGCTTCTCTAAGAAACAAAGAGTATCATCTTCTGATGTGCTTCAAATGAACCAAGCAGACTTTGGGGAATGCTGGAATACAAACAACCAGTTACAGCAGAACCATGTAAACCTCATTCCAGACAAACAGCAAATTACGTGTTAGCTGAGGAAAAGAAGTTGTGCCTTCATGCACACTACTGTCATAAATAAATCTGTCTACTTAAAAGTCTATCACTGATTTTCTTCAGTGAAGTCATGAAGGATGTACACAACTCCATGAGTGCTCTTGCAAGGTGAACCCTGAATGATTGTCCTGTGTTCATTGGGCCAACTATTCCTTGCATGTTTTTTTAAGATAGTTCTATGGTTCAAGAATGGTTGTATTCCTATGTGATTGCAATAAGTAACTAAGGTTGTGTAGAGTTGCAGCTGATGTAGGAGCTGTAATTTCATGACCTTAATGACTAGCAGTGAATCATTTAGTTTGGTCACTAAATAGATTGCTTGCCCATAGCTGTAAGTTTTTACCCTGCAGCAGGAAATTGGGAATGTCTGAGCAACAGAACTACGAGTGTTTTGCACTGGGTGACTGGCTTTTACTTTGCAGTAAGTTGCTCTATTTATACAATTGCTTTCCAGGAGAAACTGTGCAACAGTATTAGCAGATAGGTAGAAGAGTATGTAATTGGAGGTGAATAATTCAAGATCAGTTGCATCACTTGGTATACCACAACTGGTAACTAGTTAGACTGCCAGGGTCTAATAATGCAGCTACTACTATTTAAAATCTTTATTAATGATGCAGATGATAAGATGGGATGTACTCTTAACAGATTTGCTGGTGACCCCATATTGGGGTGAGGTGGGTGTGTCGATGTAATGGAGGGGCAGACTTGCTATCCAGATGGGCTGGAGAAGTGGGTGGCAGAAACCTCAGGAAGTTCAACAGAAGTCCTGTGTGGGAAGAGAATAACGCCATACAACAATATGGGCTTGGGGCCGACTAGCTAAAAAGCAGCTCTGCAGAAAAAGACCTGGGCATTCTGGGGAACAAGTTGAACTTCAGTCAGCAGTGCATTCTTGCAGCAAAGAGGACCAACCCTGTACCGAGCTGTATTAGCAGGAGATTACCGAGAGGGTCCAGGGAAGTGATCCTTCCCTTCTCCCTGGCACTTGTGAGACTGTGCCTGGCGTCCCGTCCCCAGTTCTGGGCTCTCCATGGCACAAAAAGTACATAAATGTACTGGAGGGAGCCCAGTGCACAGCCACCAAGACTGCTAGGGGCTGGAGCACATGGCACACGAGGGGTGACTGAGGGAACTGGGTTTGTTCAGTGTTAAGAGGAGAAGGCTTGGGGGGATTGAACAGCTGACTATGGCTACTTGCTGGGAGGGCATAGAGAGGAGAGAGACAGACTCTTCTTGGAGTGGAGGGACACTTTGCTCAGTGGAGGGACACAAGGCACTGGGAGCAAGTTGGAACATGGGAAGTTCTGGTGAGATACTAGGAGAAAGCTTTTCACCGTGAGTTAGTCAAACACTGGTAGACGTGCCCAAAGAGGTGGTGGAGTTTCCATCCTTGGAGGTAATCAGAGCTCAACAAGACTGAGCAACTTGGTCTGTTTGGACTTGCTTTGAACAGGGAGTTGGACTAGCTGATCTCCAGAGCCCCTTCCAACCTCAATTATTCTGTGGATCTATGAACTCCTTACAATAAGACTAATTATGTATTGTCAGCAATTTTTGAAGAAAGATTGAGGAATACTCTGATGTATGCATAATTTTTGCATATGTATTGGTGGCTGTGTATCTTGTTCTTGATGAACCTCAAAGCCAGCCCTAATGATCACATTTGCAGTCTTTGAACTACCACACATTTTGGACAATGGGAATGGCTGTAGCTGAGAATGAAAGTGAAGAAGCAGGAACAAAAAATCTGGCATTTCTGGGGAGTTAATTACAGGTCTCGCTTATAACCTGTTTAAGATTTTTGTGAAACTAATATAACTCTGGATTGGGTTATTTTGAAAACAAAAACTTTTGTACTTATAACCTAAGTGCAGTATAGAATAGAACTGGTAATCTGGACAAATGAGTGAGCGTGTGTGTATAGATGTGTGTGTGTATATATATATATATATATTAAAAATATATATGTTTAAAGAAAAAAGTGGGAGAGAAGTTGGAAAGCCCTTGGAGTCAAATGTCTAATCGGTCAGCCCTACATTTGGTTATGGTTTTGTTTGGCATTTTGGAGGCTCTGAAATAGAGATCAGCAAGTAATATCGATGACAAATGGGAAGTTTAAAAAGAGGAAAAAGTTTTATTTGAACTATTAAATTAATTTTAAATTTCCATTAGAAATTCCATTGCTAGAGGAAGGGCTTGAGAGAAGCCCTGTAAAGTTTCTAATGGCCTTGAAACTGGAAACATCTGCAGAAGTCAGGTGCTGCTTGTTAGGTCTGTTCAGCAGCTGAAGAGACTGAGCTTGGGCAATGCTGAAGCCAGTCCTGGAGCAAATGGTTTCAAAGGGAGAGGGAACCAGGAAAGCATGGACCAAATGCATGTTGGAATGAAAGAGATGAATGTCTTTGCTTTTAATAGCATTAACAGAAGGGTGTTTTCATTCTTCTGGTGAGCAATCTTGACTGCTTTCCTGGGGATGCAATGCAAAATTTAGACCTCTTGTGCTGGATTGTGCTATAGGGCTCTGAAGTTGTTTTGGAGGTTGTGTGAGACCAACACGTTGCACCAAACTGCTGAGGGCCAGGCTGGGGGCTTTGCTGTCAGGAGTCCTACTGTGCCCTTCATGGAGAGGGGGAAAGGAGGGAAGCAAGCTGTTTTAGAGRACCTTATATTTTTCATTAAAAAAAAAATCAAAACAAACTTTTGCATAGCAGTTGACTGTATTTATAGCATGAATTATAATTTCTGATCCACATAGCAATTAAGTTGCAGTTTTATTATACCATGGATCCTTCTTTAAAAAAAAAGTGTCTATATATATATATTTGATGTTCTCCTGATTAATTAGATTAGTAGAACTTTTTTACAGTGACTTAATTAGTACCAGTGACTTAATTAGTACCATTCATATACAGTGATGAAAATTCATAACAATGAACAGAGAAAAGTTGATATAGATGATCTCTTTCCTGTGGCTTTGGTCAAATTACATGGAAGCAGAAATTAATCAGTGATGGAATTAAGTGTGAGGCATGATATATTGGAAAACCTCCATCTTGTGTCAGATGTTTTACCACTGTGATAAATGACTTCAGATAAATAACACTAACATATGTTAAACAAGTTCAGGCCAAGTGCAGTAAATAGAAAATGCACTTTAGGAGTGTTTGAAAGTATAAATTAATGATATATGGTATTTGGAGAGCACTGCTAGGACAGCATTTTCTCTGTAGAGGTTAAAAGAAAAATTCTTTGGAGATGCTTCAGAAATAGCTTTTCATTGTTATTACTATTTTTAACAAATGCAAACCTATAGGTTTCCCAGTACTAAACAGGATTGTTTGCTTTGTTTAGCTATTAAGTGGCAAACATCATATTTCATGTCTATTTCAAACTTTGCCTAGAAACTATCCTGAACCAACAGAGAACTGAACTGTACAGAAAGGAAGCCAATAGCTTGAATGACTTCTCACTTATTTTGCATTTGTTAGAAAAATCGTTGGGGGGGAGGGGGACCCCTTAAGCAGGAAATTAGTCCAAGYGAAGCTAGGAGTGCTCCAGCATCTGTCTGTCCTGCTTCAATTTCTGCATAATGTGAGATAGCTGGAGAGAGTTGGTTCCTGTAGCGGGCAGTGCACTGCTTCTTGCCGAGGTACTGAGCAGCTTTTGTCTTGGAAAGGCAAATCTGCTGCCAGAACTGGGTGTTTTAGAAATCTTTTTCTAAACTGCCTTGGTGATTCTAGTTTGCAGAGATGTTGCTTAGCTTCAGCTTGCTTCAGTCCTGCAGAATTTAAGCAAAGTTTTGCTGCCCCTGGGTGACTGGTGGTTTGTAGGAACTGTAGGAACCATGTGATTCTTCTCTTGTGATCAGTGAAACCAGGTGCTGGGAGTCATTCAGTGCCCCAGTTATAGGCGCATATGTTATGTCACATTATCCTTCTATCTCAAGCATTCCCACACATTTCTGGTCAGACTCGGTCTCAAAACGAGTGGAGTTTTTCTATTTAGATGTCATTCCAGAAGCCTTTGTTCTCGGTGAATAGCAAGCGCTGCCTCTGCTACCAGTGGGAGCAACTTAGAATTTGTGTTTAAAAGGAGACGCAGGTTCATATTAAGGATACGTTTTGAATTTAAAAAGATAACATAAATGCACTTTACAATATTTTTCTTAGACTCATTGCAGAAAGACATGATTAATTTAGAATAGCTCTATAAGCTAAAGCTAATATTCAAAAATATCACTCAGTGCTAGCACTGAGGTTAGCATAATTGATGTAATTGATACAATGATTTCCAGAACTCTTGTTGGCCTGGTAAGAGGAGGCAGTGTCAGTGGCTAGCTCTTCCTTGTTTATGTATTACAATAGCTTGGCAAGATGCAGAAATATTTGAATATTTTCTAGTTTTGTCATTATGGTACAAATTAATCATCAGTGTAATGTTGAAAATGTACGAGTGAGTATTAGAAATTCTGAGAAGTATGTATTTGCAATTTTTTGGAGAAATTGGGGGACATTCACTTCCTCCGTTTTTTTCTAGGTTGAAGCTTTATGCACCAACTTTCAACTTGAGCAAATATAGTTGTACAATATTAAATCCAGAGAACACCTGAAAATGTCTGTGTGCCATTTTATAAGAGGCTTTCTGTATGACAATCAGATCTTTTTTTCTTTTCAGGATTGTAATGCTGCTTCTTTAGTACTATGAAAGTTTGTATTATTGGTTTTTGGGGTTTTTTTTAGAATGACATCCAGAAGCTTTAAGCAGTCCAGTGTTCTTGGATTAATTACTCCAGTCAGGCATCCTGAACTTAAGAAAATTTAATAAGAGGTCTATTTATGAACTGAGTCTCCACAGTAGTGTTCAAATTACTTTCCCCTGCTTCATTGATTTCTTCCCCCATCCTTACCAAAAAAAAAAAAAAAAAAGTCTGCAGATGAGCTCAACATTATGTTACTGCTGGTGTAAAAAAAGAAGTTAGACCCTCATAAGGTGTATGACCCAAAGAAGCAATTGCTGTTAGCGTTGCTCAGGTTGCAGGGATTGGACAGTGATTCAGACGGAGGGTTAGACAGACTGTCAGAGCAGGTCCCAAGCAGACCGGGCTGTGCGTTGGGCCATGCTTGGCCCCTTACTGGCCCTCTTGTGGTTCCTGCTGCTGGCGAGGTTCAAACCCTGTGTGTGTTGCATCATTTTTTGGCTGCAGTCACAGAAGAGCAGCCTGTAGGCAGGGCAGAAGGTGGGAGATATAAGTCCCAAAATCATGCCCCAGCACTGGGCTTCAGTAGTTTGGTTTTGTCTTCCCCCCCCCCCCCCCCCAGTTGTCAAGGTGGTGTGTTTTTCATGTGTTCCAGCAACTGCAGAGTGAAGGGAAACTTGCTGACCCTGGAATATTTTGACGTCTGCTTAATATATTGTATTAAACTCTCTGTCCGTTTGCATATCTGATATTTCTTTATTCCTTTTATGTTGCAAATCAGGTTCTGTTAAATTAATTTCCATTAAGTTAAGTATATCCTTCAAGTATACATCCTCTTCTAGGATTTGGATTTTCACACAACCTTTCTCATAACCCCAGTATTTTTCTCTTTCTCTATTTGATTTGTATATCTTAAGGATGTCCCGTGACTTTAAGTAATGAAGCGGCTATTGAAGGCAAACAGGCCTGAGATATCTGTGTTAAAACTGCCCTTCTATTGACAAGAACCCTAAAACACATCAGGACACATGAGAAAGACAGGTCAAGTTATTTGAAGCAAGCTGGTTAACTAATCTTTTTTTTTCCTTTTCTTTTTTTCCCCCCTTCTCCCCACTCACCTCCCCTAGTCTATGCCTGCTAGGGGACTAAGGAACTATTATAGAAGGACTTGTCCTTTGCTATGTGATTGTATGACACTTAGCAAAATAAAGTCCTGGTCTGTTGGAATGCTTTTCCCCCACCTACTCCAAATCAGTAAAGTCTAAGTTGAATTTCTGCGTCTGGGTTTGGGTATTTAAAGGTGTGGATTGGTTGGAGAGAAGATTTCCACAAGAACCACTGTCAGAGGTTTAGGAAAGCTGAGCTATGGATAAAGTTCTTTAGCTTAAAGAACAAATTGTTATATGGAGACATTACTATAATTAAGTTTGTAAAAAAACCCTGGGGTTGTATATAGGAAAATGGGTAAAATAAAAGCAAACAAATTAGTTTTTAGAAATCAATATTATCAATAGTAAATGGAGTGAAAGGCTGGAATAAATATCTTGCAGATGCTGTCAATTTTCCAATGAAATTTTTTGCATGTTCTATTTTTAAATTAGTTGGGGGAAAAAATTGTATAGATGAAGCCCCACTGGGAGGTGGATGACCTCTCTAGAACCTTTCCACAGTGGATTTTTATGATTTTATGACAGGCTTCTGGGCGATACTGGAGTACAAATAAATATTAATCCTTAATATTTGCTGTAGCTCTCAGTGCACATAGTGTGACTTGTATGTGAGGGCTTTGCGGTGAATGCTTGGTCTTGGCAGCTCTGAATGTTCAAAAAAGTTGAGTTGGAGCGCGTTCCCCCAGCAGAATGGCTGTGAGACAGGGAAGCGTTGCACCTATGTGTGTAATGCAGACTCAGGCATTTAAGGACATGCAATGCCATTGCAATCAGCAGCAGCACTCTGCTGAGAAGTGGCACCCTTATCATAGGAGTTGCTGCTGGTGCTGTCTCTTTTGCCTGCTGCCTTATTATCAGGTGAGTAGGCCATACTTGGCATCTAAATCTTTGCAGAGCCTCTGAGGGAGTCGAACACATGCAGTTGCTTAGCGGGTCTGTAGCCTGCTATAAAACTGGACGTGCTGCCTGAGGAGGGACTGGGGCCTCTGGAATGCCCTGGTCCCAGAGGCATCCTCTGACATATGTTGGCATGTCTTATGCAACCATCAGATTTGGTCTGGACTTGAAGTTCAGGAGCTCGTTCATGTTCTTGGCACAAATCGATGGTCTCTTTGCACTCAGACGTTTTGCTTCTTGCCAAGCTGTCAGCACAGATAAGACATTCGTAATTCCAGGGATAGCAGGTGTGTGCCTTATATATATATAGGTTGCTATAGTTTGCTTATTGCTATTGGCTTAGTAAAACTTACAGAATATGCAGGGCCGCATGTTGGCACAGTGTTTAAAGGGGAATAAAAGCAGAAAACTCAAATAATGGCTAGCACAATATTACCAAGTGCTTGTAATCCAAGAGACACTGATATATATTGTTGTTCAAGCACAGCTATACAGTCCAGCAATTCAGAGTGCTAGTTGTAAAACTGAAACAAGCATTAAAGATTTGCATTGACTTACATAGTTTTAGATAATTATTTTTTAGCCTCAGATTGGTTACAGTAATCTCTAAAGAAAACARTAAGTTCTTCTGTATTATTTTCTTTCCTAGCAATTTTCCTTGGCTCCATTCTCTTGAATTATGTAACCTATGTTTTAGTATAACTACTACTTTCCTACTGTATTACTCTCTAGGGAACAATTTTGCATTAGTAGGGGGATGAACAAGATGACCTCGTAAGTCTCTTTCATCACCACTTTCCATAGTATGGTGCTGTAATATTTGACCTTGTTACATAGCCTTTTCCCTTCCAATAGCCCTTTGACTTTTTTCAAAAGAACAGTCACAGCATTTTTTGACATGTAAAAATGTGCTCCTTTGAAGTTATCAAGCTGAAATGCTGTTTCCTGCACTTCAGAACTGAAGAGCAGGTTAGTGCCTTTTGCATTCAAGGGAGGAGGGACTATATAAATAAATCATTGCGGGGAGATACATCACAGTGTCTGTTCCATGGCTGGAATGAATATGCTGAAGAAGCAGGGGATCTTTATTTTGTTAATATGTTGGCAAGGCTGCAACTTTCGAGTATGCCTTTCTAATACTGCTTTTTCTTTCAAGGAGGCAAGGAAGGAAGGCTGACTTGAGCAATATGTTCTAGATCTGCACTTTGTTCATGGACCTACACAGTGTACTTCATTGCCCTTATTTTGAGCAAAAAGTTTTCCCCACATGTGTTCTAACTTATCCAGCCTGATACCTACTAATAAGAAATATGCCTCTAAAGGGGAACTCTGTATTCTAGCTTGCAAGACAAGAAGGAATAGATGAGTGTGAGAAGTAATTTGGAAATGGAAAGAAAAGCTGCAGTGGACTGAAGCAAAAAGTGGATTCAGAAATGGCTTGCTATCCCTGTTTGTCCATAGCTTTCAGCTTGCAAAGAAGGGCACATGCTCTTGGTGGCATTGACTGGGCAAGCATTTCTGAGAGCTCCCCAGCACCAGCCTGACCACAAAAGCCACTCTCACAACAGATTTTCTGTAGTGAACCGCCCCCGCATTTTCTTCATCTCTCCAAAGATAACCAATCTTAATAAGCCTGTTTTTTTTTTTTTTAATTGGTGAAATGCTTGAGCCGTTCAGGTGTCTGAGGGCTGTTGCTGCTGTCTTCTGTGCAGTTAGTGTGATTCCATGTTGATTCTGAGTTTTTCTGTCCCGTTCTAGTTCTTACTGCACAATTTACATGTAAAACCTGCTGTTATGCTCATCTTGTGTTGGGCTCACTTGCTGTTTATGTCCTTTTTCCCATAGCAGTAGTGGAAGGTCCATATCCTTAACCCATAGGATCCAGCAGATGAGAACTAAGGTTTCCTGTTGCACTTAACTATATAAACACTTGCTATGTTTTAGCATCTCTCTTTAGCATAAATCACTGGCATTTATTTGCCTTAGTGTGTAGGAATAATATGATAAATGTTCTTCTTCTTAGTTCCACATGCATGTGGATTGGTGTACAAGAGGCAAGGAACAGTATTTTAGAGCTTTGTGAGGAAGAAATTCTTGCTAATGGTTTATTGATGACACATTTACAGTTTGCCTGAAGCAAAGTAGAATAAGCAGAATTTTGGTAGAAACGGTTGAGGGGAGAGATCATCAATTTAATACTGTTAGGCTTCTGTAAGGGAAGATGAAGACAGCTGAAAAGTCCCTTCTACCAACTATATGTGGTAGCTGCTGCTTTTAAATCTCACTGGACTACTACTTTTGCTGTAGTTTTTCTGTATATTGGTAATAAATCTGGAGTATTGAGTAAAACTTGGAGGAAAGGGTGGGGGGAGACTCCAGGACATTCAGGAATGATGCAACTGCAGGGGGAGGGACCTATCCTGAATGGAAGATTTCTCTCTTGTGTTTTACATGAATGATTCAATTTCTCATTCAGTTTTCCCATACTTCCTAATTCCTAAATTTTACTTTTCTTTAGATGAACATTTAAGCATTACAGTTTTCTTCAAGCATTATTGTTTTTATAGTGAAAAATTGCACACGTTCATCAGGTCAGCCTTCCTGGCTGTTCTCCCTTTTATTGACTCTCTTCTCTGGTCTTCTGTGCTATTCATGTTGTTTCTCCTGCTTATCACTCCATGTCTCTTTTTCCTCATCCTCAAGACTATCATTTTTCTCCTCAGTCCTCTGGAATTTTCTTATTTTTGCTTCTTTTTCCCCAATATCCTGTGGCTATATAGGAGCAGGAATCAAGGTACAGTTAGTCTGGAGGACGCTGGCTTCTGGAGGAGGGGATACATTTGCTGTTGAATTTAAAATATATCATTGTTCTCATGCTGACAGTTTGATATTAGATCACTTGAGGTATAACATGGCATTTTTGGTGCTTCGGAAGAGCATCCAAAGAAGGTTAGCTCAAATCCTTCTCCCAAAAACAGGGTTTCCTTCCTGTATTTTCTCCTTGCGGAAATCCGGCACACTTTTCTTTTGGCCATTTGCTTCTTGCGGCAGAAGGAAAGCAAATTTCTCCCCTCTGAGAGGCGGAAACTCTTTTAGGATGAGTGTACAGCAATATCAGGCAATTTTCACTCCCAGGGCAGTTCCCGCTGTGGAGCTGTCCCTGCTTTCGAGTCCAAACCTGCAGGCTCCCAGGAGTTCGCAGATGCCTCCTCTCTGCAGGTGACTCTCTTTGCACCCTCTTCCCCAAGCGCCTGGCCGTGCGACTCTAGGGTGTGGGGAGGAAGGGGTGTCTGAGGCTGTTTTGTGCCTTTCTCTCCTCCCGCTCCCCACCTGGAGATCCTTTAGAGAGAAAGGGAATAAGGAGGCAGGCTCGCAGCAAGCCCTTCTCATATGCAGGCGTCAGGAGATCCTCTGCCCACAAAGGATCCCCGTCCCCTCTGCGAGCGGAGGGGACGCACTGTCCTGGATAATTAACTTGGCGGCTGGTTTGTGTCTGAATGCAAATGAGCTGCAATAGGTTTTCTTCTCCCTGGGAGCTTGCAGCGCGTTCCTTGCGAGGCAGGCTGGAAATCTGGGGGAGCCGCGCAGCGCTGACGCTGATTGGGGTTTGGACTTCAGCTGCCAGCCTCAGTGTAGTTTGCACTTAGCCTGTTGCTTTTCATCAGATCGTACTTGATTGTTAAAAACTACTTTTCCTCGCTCAATGCTAATCATTTATCCCCGGATTGGTGGGGGAATATATAGTTTGAGTTTACAAGTGACACATGTTGCACTAATGAATACATGAAAATCTATTTATACAGAGAAAATAAAATCACATTTGGAAAAAAAAAACCTGAAGATTTGTAATGTGCAAAACTAAGTAATCTCAGCAGAAGAAGCCATTATGTTAATGTAATAGTGGGCAGTGTGCCTATGAATGAATCCCCTCTCTGTGTATTTTCTAGGGGGTCTGGGAGTAAAAGGAAAGCGTATTGTCTTGCCAACAGATTTATTACTAGCTTTTGTGGACAAAAACAAAACTAGAGAGCGCCTCTTTTTGGCATAGGTCCAGGTCTTTTCTTAGAGCACTGCTTTAATTTGTTTGACATACAGTGAAGGAATGGCACGCTGCACTAATTAGTTTTATATACAGTAATTTTATAGATCTGCAGCCCTATATGTACTCATGGGCCCACTTTAGAGACCAGTGAGGTGTCTCAGATTATTCCCTGAAGCACATCTTCAGGGCTGGAGTCTGACTTACTGCTCTGCTACTCCAGTTCTTGCCCAGTTTTACAGTTGTGTAAATCCATTGATTCAGGTAGAGTAATACCCACTTAAAATTAAAGTAGCATAATAATGAACTTGGAAGTCTGTTATTCATCATTCACAAGAAGACCGAGGTTTTCAATTATTAAAAACTTTTTTATTTATTTTTTACTTTTTGGTTTTTCCTTCACTGCTGGTGGAAACTTGCAAACAGTTGATTTAAATTCTGAAGGACAGTTTAATGATTACTTCTTTGTAAGGAGTAGTTAATTTTTTTTTCATTTTTGCAAAGGCAAGAAATAAGATTTTAGTTTCCAAGCACTAGCCTGATTTCTAGTGGTTGGTGGAAGCCAGAGAACATGGTTACTTCTGTCCCACGCAGCGACTTTAGAAATGAATGGCAGGAAATATTTAAAAGGTCTTTTAATTAGATCTGCACCAGCTACCCTGCTAATGTAATCAAATGTAGAGTTAATCTCCCTTTTATGTTTTCATAAGGAAAGGAGCTTCATCTTGACATTATAGTTTGAAAAAAAGAGGCATGGATGGGAAATGTGGAGGTCATTCAGGCAGCAGCAAGTGAAGCAGAGCAACTCCCATTTGTGCTCAGCCAGATGTTCACTAGCTTTTGCCAATAGCTCAAAAGGCTGATGCCACATACATTATTATATCCCAGGGACTAATTCAATGGGTGTGATGGAAGAGGAAGGGAGGAGAATGGTACCCTGTCAGTCAGAGGTCAGGTGTTACACATGGGACTGCACCAAGCAATATTCAGCCAGTTCGTAGGGTTTTTTTTGTGGATTGAAAACATTTCATTTTCCCATAGAAAGTAGGAGAAATGTCAATGATTTTATTAAGAATAAAGAGGCAAATTATTATTTCCTTCAAAAACTCCCAATTCCTGTATAGTTGAGAGATGAATACCCAATGAAACTCAATCCCCTGAAGGTCATCTTTGGAAATACGTAGTGCCCTTTGAAAGCTATCAGCAGTCTGATGAAATGAAAATCTTTAAAAGGCTTCTCTCTCTCTTCATTTCTGAAAATATGCCAATAGCAAACCAAAATGCGTTGCCTCCTTAGTGATTACTTAGGCTCTTTAGATTCATCTAGAGAAATCACTCTTCATCTGGTGTGGGCTGGTTTTCTTTTCTCTCTAGGAGAGTTATTTTTACAGAAGCAGAGTAATAAATAATGGTTTTCTTTTAGTGTAAGCATTTGCAGTCCCAAAGTGCTGTTAACGGAAGAAAGTAAATCCATTGAGGTTGCTGCCTCTCACATGTGTATGTTTATATCACAAGTCTAGTGGTATTTGATACTCTGCCTAGAGCACCACGATGCGCAGACAAGTGGTGAGCTAAGAATCTCATGAGCTTTTAAGGAAATATATCTAGGCCCTATGATGCAAAGGATAATTTAACAATTAAATGTGGCTCTTGGTTGCTACAAAAATGGAAAACAAAAATTAAGCTCATACTAGTACCTGGTTTTGAATCTGCTTTGTTTCAGATGAGTTGACTCTGGTTTTGAATGTTTGAAGTTAGCAATGATGATGCTTTTTAATTTCTCAGGATTTCATAGAGGCTACAGGTAAAAAGCTGAATTTCAAGGTCATTGAAGTACCAGTTTAGCATCCCAAGCACTATTGCTCAATCAGTAGGAAGCTGCCATGGAGGGACAGAGTGCCTTTTCCTTCTTAAAATAAAGAAATAAGCAGTGACCTCTAGTGTTAACATCTGAGGAAACCACCAGGAGAATTTTCTATCATCTGTAAGTCTGCAATTAAACCTTTATCACAGCTGCAGACATGCCCCTTTCCTTTTGTTAAGGAAAGTTAGTTAGGTAGACACAGATATCTCAAACTCTGACTGAATTTATCTTCTTTAATCTTGATACATTATGGAAGTTATGTAATGTGTCTCCAAACTGTACTTGATCTGTGGAAGGACATGAGTGCTTTTTTGGGTTTTGTTGTTTGTTTGTTTGTTTTTTTAACAAAATGATGAGACAATTGTGAAGCTTCAGTGAAAAGTGTAGCAGCTAGTGTTTTGCTTGAAGTTCAAAAGTTCAATTTCTGGCATAATTTAATACTGACATAAATACTCGATCTTATGTCCAAGCTCCTTAATTCTGCCAATCAAATATTGTGTCTCTGGCTACCTTGTATCCTTTTAAGGAACATTTCTAACCTGACCAACACGATCAGGAGCTATGGTTTTTTAAAAAAGCAAAGCAGCTGTCCCCTCTCTTTCTGCTGGTGTTTGGGTTCCTGCATGGTGCAGTACATTTTATAATGAGTCAGCTGGGTAGGTTTTTTGGCCTGTCCCAGGAGCACCTTGGGGGGGGGGGTTGGTTCTAGTGACAGTAGCAGTTGGGGTAGTTTGGACTCGTGCTTCAAAACCCTGAACGTAGTTCGTTTCAGTTAAAGGAGCCTCTGTCAGGGATGCACCTGCGAGAATTACGATAACCTCTGTACTTTTCTACCATAGAAAAAGATCTTACTCGTTGTTGTTGTCTTTCAGCTTCTGTTGATTTGTTTTCATGGTCTTAGTTTCCATCTGGGCCTTTTGGAGCGAGCACTGAGGCCCCCACGGCGTTCAAGTCACTGTTGGCAAGTGGGAATGCTGTAAGGCCCCAGAGCTGTTTCCCAAGTGTCCCTTGGCAAGGATCTGGTAGTACATTTACAGTTTTCTGCAAAATGCCCCACAGAAATTCAATAATGATACAAACTTTTATAAAATGATCTCTGGGGTACTTTGACTTATGCAGGCTTTCCCATTCTGGGGGAATTTCACCCTGATTTGAAGAAAACTAAACCAAAACATTTTCTAACGTATCATAACTCTGAAGTGCGACTGTTTCACTTATCTCCTTGGATGGTGGTCTGTGAACGTTTCTGATGGTTGCCAACACTATAAGAAAAGGGCGCCAAGACTTAAGTAGACAGTATGTTGCCTGCACACAAAAATATAAGTTGAAATGGTTAGAAACTTGTATTCCTGAGTTTATTCAACAAGATTATTAACTCAACGTGAGGAGGGAGCTGTGAACTTTACTTGCCTTTATGTAGATTGCTGTGCCTTGGCAAGAAATATCAGGAATGAGATGACGTATCTTAATGATTGCTCCTCAAAAGTGGTGTCAAACCAGTTCAAGTGTTTGCAATAAATGCTTCTGTCTGGTTGCTGCTATTACAAAACTTGATACATCTAGTAGCTGTAGGTTCTTCAGTGATGGATCCTTTTTTGAACTGCAGTTAGGAACTTCTGTCTTTTTTGCTACATCTGAACACCATAGCACTGCTTGTACTAGTGGCTGAGGATGACGTTGTACTCTAAAAAGAACAAGGAAAAAAAAGTTCAACCTTGTTCTTTTGAGATGTACCAAAAATCTGCATGCCCCAATGACAGCAACTGGCATTATAGTATCATAACAGTGCTTTGTTAGCGCTTCCCCCAGGCTGGGCTGATAAGTGTTCCTGTTGCACAAAAGCCTGACAGATGGCGTTTGTTAAAATGTTGATATTTATGCACAAAGTTGCCAGCACTTTAAGAAATGGTACCTCTCTTAATTAAGATTATAATGTACTGCCTTGTTTGGAGAAACTCTGCTCATAAGGATGCTGGTGAATTATGAATAGAGGGAAATTAGTAATAGCAAATGCCAGATGGAGGTATCTTTCAAAGAAGAATATTTTGTGTAATATGGCATGTAAAGTTGACATACCAGGTCTTAAAAGACCTCTATTATTGTTTAAGCTTTCCTGACAAAATTACTCTTTATCCTGCCAAGAAATGTAGTTTCACATGCCAGTGTGTTTTTAAGCTAGAGTAGTTAAAGCATGCCTCTAAGTTTATGGCTTGAAATGAAATCCTTTCCGCCAGTGTTTTGTCAGGACTCTTTAAACAGTGCAAGGAAGGAGACAACTTATAACAATAATAGTTTTGCCAGTTCTACACATTCTGCCTTTGAAACCAAAGACAATTAGGGATGAACAAAATTACTTACGAGGTTTACAAAAAAGTGTAAGTTTTGCTGAAGCTTTGCTTCACTTTTTTTTTCTTTGCTTGAAGGCAGCTGTTGGGAATAAGAAACATTTGTCTTAAATTAAAACCTGCCTTCTTTGTTTGAAGTGAAAAATGWAATGCATCAAATCCTCAAATGATATGCCTTTTTGTAACTTACTGAGAAAAAGGGAAATAAAACTTAATGTCATTTTGTAGTGTAATTAGTGATTAGAATAGAAATAGACAAGGGAAAGTAAGAAAGAAAACGTAGGGGTTGGTGTTTCGTTTTCTTATATTCCTGCTCTGTAGGCATTCTAACTTTGATCTCCTGAGCTACTGCAGGCTACTGCTTCTGCCCATTGCAGGATAGGTCCTTTGATGTTCTGGGGTGAGGCAGTGTGTCATGGCAGTTGATCACAAAGATTTCATTTTTTCTTGATAATTGCCTTCATATTATGTTAAAGTAGTAAAATTCAACACGGAGAAATTTAGGGGTGTATATGGCCACTGTTGAATATAGTCTCTCTCAGCCATATACGTCTATGTAGTAGACCTTTAGTTACATTCTGCTCTACCCACACAGTCACAAAACACTTTCTAATACACAATAATTAACTTAAAACATACAGTGCAAAAATCTTCCAAAAGACACAAACATTATGGCAGGATACAGAAAGATAGCAGAGGAGTTACTCTTGTCTACTTCTAATAGTTTTCTATGAGCATGTATAATAGGAGTATAATCAAGGTAATATATTTCCATACTGGATGATGAAAAGAATGCTTCAGCTTCTTTTAGAAAAAAGATCAAGATAAGTTTTCATGAGGATAAAACACTGTTTTGAATTATGCTTAGAACAGACTGTCCAGCTATTTTTGGTATTAATGTTCATTGCAGTTGTAGAAAGGAATTAACAATAGAAAGATGAGAGCACCAGAAAAGAATGTCGAGAGGGAAGGCGGGCAAAGATGGGATTCAGTGGCTCTAGCTGTGATAACAAAAGCAGAGAGTGCTCTCAGCTGAGTCTTTTGATACTAATCTGGCACTCTTAATAAACCCTAAATTTACCTTAATGCAGAAAGAAGAGTATTTTTAGCTGTTTTTGAAATGTCCTCAGAGTGTTGTTTCTTGCTGATCTTTTTTGAAACTATAGTGAACTTACCTGGGAGATGTTATCTGTAATTATGCACAGTTAAACCCTGATTTTACTTGTGTTGTTTAATGAACAAGTACTGTATATATGAACAAGAAACTTGCTTACTTTGACAGCAGTCTATCTAATGGAAAATTGTCACTATGACTCTTCCCGCTAACCCTTTTGAAACCTGCGCCCCTTTTTAGCAATGTTGTCAGTTTTGTTAGCCATGACCTTTTTGCTGTTATCTTTTTTCCAGAAAAACTCTACAATTCCAATGGACGGGAGCTGAGACGGGCACTTTTCTCCTTGAAACAAATATTTCAGGTAAGTGAATGTGTTATCAGTGGCTCTCCATTGTGGGATTTGAACATGACTTGAATTTTTTATCTATGTAGGGAATAACTTACAGGTTTTGGCAAAAGAGAAAATTTTAGGACCCCATTTTTGAAGGGCATTCAGCCAGTTGCTTCTTCGGCTCTCTTCTCTTTGTGGTCTGCAAGTCTTCCCCCGTTCCTTCAGTCTTAAGAGGGCAGGACTGATTAAGGAGGAATGGCAGACTTAATGGCTGGAACCTGCTGGGAAGGGAGGGAAGAAAACTGGGAGTCTTACCTGGAAGCTTGTGCTGCTCGATGGACAACGAGACACATAGTTCTGTATTGGGAAGACTGGAAGGAGGATGCATTAAGTGGAGCTAGAAAGCCATCGTGTGGGGTGATGGCCTGACGTTGGGCTAATCCTGTCCACAGAAATATTGTTGACAAATAGGTTAGGTTTAAGCCACACCAAAGCCTAAAAAAGAATGTGAGAAGACGTGGGACAGATCTAATGAGGAACTGAGATGTAGTGGGAGAACTCCAAAGATGTTGGAATTTAGATTTAGGTTAGATGTGAGAGGCCCCAATTTATTGATTAGCCCAGAAAGATACTTCACAGAGCTGTGACTGATCAGTTTAAGGAAAGACATGGATTCAGATATGTGTTTGTTATGGAGGAGACCTGGAATCAGCAGGACTTTGGGTCCTTTGAAGAAGGAGAAGATGTGATAGAGAAGTGATGTGGGCAATATGAGAGTGAATGGATTGAGATGCTTGGATTTCAGATCTGTTTGCCTGAAAAAGGGGAAGGACTTGGTAAAGATGCAGGACTGGAATGAATCAGGTTGAAGAGAATAGGCCAGAGAAAAGGAAAAGAAAAAGTGGGTGAGAACCAAGCATATTGCAGGTCTGATCCTAAACAGAATTCTGGGTGTCAAATTCCAATTCTGTCACTTAAATATCAGTGAAATCAATAAAAAAACCCCACATCTTCACCTTTACTAATGGGTGCGTGTGGAGGATGAAAACCTATAACTTTATTCAGCTACACTGGCAGGTGTTAGTGTTTGTAGTAGATGCAAGGATATCAGACTCTTAGTTAAGCATTTTTTGTTTTGTTTTGAAATAAACATTTGTTCTAAGAAGAACAAGAATATTTCAATAGTTCTGTAAGCTTGCAGAATTGCAAATTTCCAAAATATACAGTACTTTTTGCAGGCTTCGAAGTTAAGCATTCATTAGTAAATGACAGAATGATTTTCTGAGCAATAGGAATAGTTGGGGAAGGGATCCCATTTCAGAGAGAATTTTGGTAAATGAAAATATCTTTTGGGGTCAGAACAAAGCTCCCTGAGTTTTGAAATTTTTGGATAGGAAAGGAGTTCCAACTCCAAAACAGTCTGGTTGTTTCATGGTCACAGATTGGGAAAACCATTGCGTCTTTAAGGCATTCCCGGGAAAGGCTTTTTAGAGTCATGAAGATGCAAGCTGGATTTTCCTGTGAGCTTGCCAAGTAGGTGGACTGTGTGCTCAGAGGAAATTAGGCAGGTTTCCAAGAGATGTCTCTGATTTCTTCTCTTTTTGTTAACCACAACTCTTTTTGGGAAGTATTTGTTTGTATTTCTGTGAATTTACATATTCCATAGCTTAATTTGGGCCCTCATGCATATGTAACAGTGAGTGCTAAGCCTCTCTTCCCACCCATCCCACCACTCTCATCAAAGCCTTTTCCCAGTTCAAGTATTCATAAGTGTTCTCTCCCAGGTAGGTTTTTTGAACCTAATAAGTGTTTCTGAGCAGCTAGTGCTCAGTGCTTTCAGTGGATGCACTGTTAAGGTCTCTCTCTTCTACCTGATCAGCTATTTTCATGAGAATAAATATCATTTAGATATTTATCTGTCTAATAAATGTAATGGGATGAGTTGAAAAGTAATGAGAGGGAAGGGAGAAGAGAAGCACAAAAACAAGTATTGGTGCATGAACCTTGATTACACAGGAAAACAGGATAATGGAACTAGAAGTCATACAGATAACATTTTATCCTGGTTATTTCCAGCTTTAATTTCACTCTTTGGCAAGTCAATATTATTCTCTTAATGTTTTACTTGTTACAAAGAGATGATGAGACTTTCTGTTTGAAGAGAGGCATTACCTGCCTAACTGTAAAGTAAAAATTCAGTTCAAATCTAGCTTGTTGGAAACGCACCAGGAACGAATTTAGCTTTTAAGTTAAGCTAGTCTGATAGTTTCAGAATATAATTTTCCTTGAAGAATTTGAGTTCTCTACTTTCTAATATACCTGATCTGGGGAAAAATTTGGGAATTATCTATTACCACTTTAAGTAGTAACTTCTAGTAGAATTATGGCCATTTGTTGAATGAATGTGCCCTTAGGAAAAAAATTCATACGCTATGAGAATGCAAGGACTGGTAATACATTAGTGGAAGAATTGAGAGGGAATATTCCTCAAGCTGGAGAGTATCCAGGTCATATGCTCAGATATTTGATGCAGTACACTATCAAACTGGAAAATAAGACTATGATACAAGTTCCTTTTTTACTGTCCAGCTTTGTTGTCATTAACACTAGTTACCACGTTGTTAAAGGCATCCACCAAAAATGGTTTTAGTTTGGTTTGAAAGGAACCGTGAGAGAGAGAACATAAGTGGAATTTTTCATTTTTTGTAAAGATGAGCTTTAAAAATTAGTGAAGAAAAGTACAAGTTGAGGTAATATTATAGGCCAAGCACTGTTGTCCAAGTGGTCCTACCTAATTTATTTTTTATAGTCTATAACATTAGAGTATGTTAGCATTAAAAATCTATTAGAAATCGATTTATCTACCATTGTGTTAATTTTTTTTTGAAAAGAGTGTACTTCCACGTGAATATCTGTTTAATTTTGTATCTTATTGTATTTAGTATTTTAAATTGTTCAAGAGTATGATGTTTTGGAAAATAAATATTGACTTCAAGACCAGTCTTTATTTTCATGTAATGTTCATTTTAACAATTTTCAGAAAGTTACAGAGAATTCATCATGTCTTAAAGTGCCAAAACATTTCATAACACCATGTTTTTATAATCATTTCATCATAGCAGAGTTAATTTGGCACAGCTCTGTGTCTGTATCATTTTTAATTTGAAGAACTTCAAGGTAATGTACAGTCTCTTATTTGTATTAAGTGGGAACAAGCCCAAGTTTTACATCAAAACGGAATTCCGAATAGTCAGATCTTTTTTTTTTTTTCACGCAAGGTCTCAGTGAAGCTTAGCAAGGTTTGGCAAATGCAGTGCCTTTGTTTCAGATTTTAAATGAAAGATTCATTTGGCAAGTACAAACTTGGAATTTCTCTTTGGTTTCTTATGGTGGGCTGTTTTTGGCAAAATGATAAGGGTTATGCAGAGCGTTTTTCTTTGATAGTAATGTCATTCCTGCTGTTGTAATTTCTTCTGAAAGGTTAATATATCCATAGTCACGATGTTTTACTGGATTGTAGTGCAGTAACCTTCTTCTGGTTTACCAGTGCGCTTTTCCATGAATGCATTTATAGAGTAAGGAAAGTAATATTCAGATTATGGAAGTATATTAAAAACTTGACCCTAAAGTAACTAAAAAAAAAAAAAAAGTGGGTATAATTGACAATACATTGGACTGTAGTTTAKCTCCCCTTCAATTAATTCCCTGTTGCCATAGTTATTGTATTCTTGAGCTTATCAGAGATTTGTGAATTTTTAGGTACAATGTGCTAAAACTCCCAAAGGCATACAGGAACAGAATCCAGCCTAACGTGGTGCTTATCAAATTATGATCTAAAACCTTTGTCTTTTACATTATCATGATATTGTAAAAGAGGAAAAAAATACAACTTCTTAAATTACTTTATTCAATCTTTATCAATCTTAAAAGCAGGAAAAAATGGGTGAAAGTACTATAGTATATGCAGATGTATGCTATGTATTTTACATGACTTTAAAGAGGTTTATTTTACAAAACCTCTGATGTGACTAGACATAACATAAAGCAGACATGTTATAGAACCTATAAACAAAAATGTGTCTTGTAGTCACAAAGCATAGTTTAAAATTGCATCATTTTAAAATATGAATGAAGTAGGTGAGTATATGTCCCTGTAAGAAGAAGAAGAAAGTTATAAATCATGTTTCAACCACTCTGAAATCTATAACCATGTGTAAGTCTTCACAGCTTTTTAAAGTTGTGGAAAATATTTTTAATCTGTCAATGAGTTAGGTTTTCTGGGAAGCAGAGATAAAGGCTATTTTTTTGAGGTAAAAAGGCAGTTTTCTTTTAGGATTTCTTTTTTCCCTACTAAATGTCATTCAACAAATGCGGGAGGTCTGCTGTCTTCCTTGAGGAGCCTTGGTCCACAAGTTGTCCTGTGATCAGAATAACAGGCAACATAGTTCCAAAATTCTCTTACAGAATTTTCTTCTATTGTTAAAAAAAATTCATTAATCATTTAATAGTTGAGCTTTGTGTAAAATACTACAAAGACCAGCTATCTAGGGGCCCTAAAAACATTAACTAGAAGGTGTTTGGATAGACACAATCTTATCAGGAAGTGAAATCAAATGTCACCCACTGGAGCCGCTCAGGTGTTGCCAGTTGTTCTGGGGAGGGCAGGAGGCATGTTCTGGGTTTGCCTCCTGGTGTCAAGGGAGGTGGCTGCTCCTTCTGCTCTGGCGTGGATGACGGATGGTTCCTTGGGGCTGGAAGCTGTGCGAGACTTGATGTAGGGGCTGCTGTCACCGCTTGTCACTCAGGCTGCCAGCTCGCCCTCATCAGAGCCCTTTTGGAAGGTTTCTTGATTAAGCCACGAAGAAGAGACAAACTTTGGTTTCCTTCCCAAAGCTAATTTATCTTAGTTTCACATAAGAGTTTACATATCTGTCTTCATCTTATTTTACAGAGGATAAGTTTCATTCCTATTTAGAGATTACCAATAAAATATATGTCACATTAAATATTAGCAAAGTCACTTTCCCACGATCACGGACAAATACAGTGTTGTCTTTATGCCTAGACAATGTTAGGGGCTAGAATTTAAACTATTCTTAGTACTATTGTAAAACATGAAGTTTTTCCATGGCAAGGATAGCCTACAAGCCTGGGAAGGCAGCAGGTGTCATTCTTTAATTTGTGTGACTCTCTGAATTGAAACAGGAAACCTTAGTTTGTATCTACTCCAGGTTCCTCAGGTATGTAATACAAGGCAAATATGTTTAATTTGTGTTTAGCTGCCATGAAAGAATGTCCCTGAATAGGGTCTGCTGTAGGCAACTTCTTGAATGAGGCATTTTCTAGTAGTTTAGTAGTTTTTAATTCCACTGTGAAGAAGGGACCCCGCACCCCCACCCCCCGCAATGAATTGGTGTATCTTCTAGCTGCTCAAGGTGCAAAGGATGCAATTTCCCCCCCCCCCCCATCAAGTCAATGGCCCAAAGCTCATTAGTTTCAATGTTGTCATGATTTTTACCTGGTGGTGGTGTGTATATGTGTAAATGGTCTGTGGCGAACAAATGGAGACAGCCACCACAGTATTCTTGTGTTCATTTTGCACTAAAGCGAGCTACTTACAGATTAAAAACCCAGTACTTCATCTTTTTGGGGGGAGGCCACCAAAGCTTTTCTAACTAGTAATTGTATAGGTTAATCTGTTATTGAAGTGTGATTTATTTTTATTTCTGAATGGCTCAACTTACTGAAATGGTAATAGAGTTTCTTCTCAGTTTTCTTTCTTTGAACCTGTTTTAAGAATTGTAGTAGAGTTGAATTCCCAGTCCTGAAAGAAGGAATGTGTCTGTTTAGTTTGGGTTAGATAACCAAATGGGTAGTCCAACTTTTTCAGTGGTAGAAGCTAGACAGTAACTCTAGGATCTTTCTCAGCTCAATGTGGTATTTTGCGACTTCAAGGCTAAGTGCAGTGAAAGCACCAAAAAGCAAGAGTTTTAGTGTCGCAGTAAGATGATTTCCTACCTGCAAGTTCCCCTATCTGATACCAGAAATGTGCGGGTCATGTGAAAGTGGAGAAGTTAATAACCGAAGTCAGGAACTGAAGAGGGAAAACATCACATTCAGAATAAAGAGGAAAAAGGATTTTCTTGGAGAATGTGCTAGAGATCAAGCTCACAATAATTTGGTTCTGGTAACTGAAGAACTTGGTCTTAAAATAACTGCTAAAAACAAAGGAGATATGGGAGGGACTTTGCTGTTCAGACTAAGCCCTCATCCCTTAAAGAAATTTTTTTTTTTTAATCAATTTATGATGAGTAATTCTTTGGGGAATCTCAGTTATACAACCACTGAAGACATCCCTGTTTTCATCTTTTAAGGTTGTGGTGTAATCTTCTATTTTCTTCCGTATGTATAAGCGCCAATATGTGTCTTCTGCAGGGACTCCTTTAATTTGAGTTTGAACTTGAAAGACTGTAGGCTGATTTTCTTTTTCCCCTTGCTTTGGGGGATTTTTTTTTTATGTATCTAAAAAGAAAACTCTTGATGAAGAGAAACCCAAAATCTTAGTGGGCCAATTCTTGATTCATATACAAATGAGCCACGCCTCACTAAGAAAGAAAAAGAAATGAATTAATGGGAACCAGGTGGTAATAAATGACATACTGGACCTTCAGAAAGCAATACAAGTATGAGCTGAAAGTAAGTTTCAGGTCTTATTTTTTTTCCTTTTTTAAAAAGAAACCTTTTCTAGTGAAGTATAACTTCTTAGAATAATGGCTCTTTTCTATTAGGCCTCCATGATGAAAGGATAAATTTAAGAGATTACTAAGAAAGATTTAAAGTTTTAAATCTTTTTCATAAATGTATGAAATAGTTGTTGTATTCCTGCTTACTGTACCTTTCTTTCTGTTGTTGTTGGCTGGAACTTGATCATCTAAATATACCTGAAACATCAGTTAAATACTGATTTGACCCTGAGAAATCTCAACAAATCTAATAAAGCAGTTTTTGATTCTTATCCATGACTGACTCGAGGCTTTTTTTTTAATATGATATTGGAATAGCTACATGGGTGACACTAGATGTCTTAGGTGTCTGAATATCTGTCATTCCTAAGGTATCATTCTTTGAGAAGTCTTGGCGTTACTGAAAAGGTATTCATACAAATCTCTTGTTTCAAGTTTTATATACTTTTTAAAATTCAGACAGATGAACAAATCCAAAGATCTCTCAACCTCTTTCAGATTAGAGTACTTCCCAATATCCTGAAGTTTGAAGTAAACCTATCTGTAATAAAACAACTGCATAGTTGTTTTAAGGTATTGAGTTTTTGATTTAGATTTCATGTGTTTTATTTCGGAAAGTTACGTTAAATGTTAAGACTAATTTTGCCCATGTTCTCTTTCAACTATTCAAGTTACCAGCTTATCTGAAAGAAACTGTAAAAGCGCATACTGTTTGAGATGTGCCCCAATGTAGGGGAGGTGCAAAATAGCAAGTGCTATTGTAACTTCTCTGCTTTGCTAACAGGCAACACCAACAAATGCTGTATTTGTTTTGATGATATTTTCGTAGTGCAATACAAACTGTGAATATTTCTGTTCTTGTCAAACAGCAGAATATTTATTTTCTAGAGTGAGAGTGTTTGAGAAGGGAGATTATAGGGGATTAATGGCTGTATATCAAACATTTTATTTATGGGGAGATTTCAGGACCCTCTTGTTTAAGCCAAGATGAAAATGCATAGTTAGCAGTAGTTTGGTCTGTATTTAAAATTTTTTAAAATTGGAAAGAAATAAAATTGATCTTTTAATACTTGAATGGCATAGTATATCATTAGCTGGCATCAGATGTGCTCTGTAGGTGCTTAAAAGACTGGAAAAAAATTGTTGACATTTGGTGTTTGATACTTAGGCAACCAGCTCATTGCAATGATCTGCAAGAGAATTGCCACTTGAGGGTGAATTTTCTTGTGATCATCACTAGAATCCAAACTTTGCATTACAGGTTACTTAACCTCTAAAATTACCCCCATAGAAAGGAAAGGGGGAAAGTGGTCATCTTGGTGCGTGCTGTTGTAAAATGTTCCATGTAAATAGATGTAAGAATAGGAAAAAAAGGGAACAGTATAAAAGTAGTGATTTCTATATGTCAAATTATGGCCACACTTCTACACAGACTGTGTACATGTAAGCTGGGAAGGTGAGAAGGCTAGAGGAGAGAAGCAAATAGGGAGAGTGTGGTGTCAGTGTGGGAAGTGTAGTGAAGAGCTTGAAGGGCACAGGAGCAAAAGCTGCGGGACAGTGTGTGAGGGGCAGTAGGGTGGCTGAAATACATTGGCAACCAGCAGAGATGGCAAATAGAAGGAGCTTCTGCTGAGGGATAAACTGGCTACTTCACGTCTGTCAAGCTCGTCACCACCAAAAAGCTTCTGCCACTGCCTCAGTTACCTCCAGCAGCTGATTGTGATTTTGGGATGTCTCCCGGTCCAGGGCACCTCCTTTCTCTAGGGACCCTTCTTCTAGCTGGGGTGGTGGTGGTGGGGGCGTGGGGGGAGGAAGACAACTGAAGCTCCCTAGTGTCCTTATCTTAGAATATTTTCTGAGAACAGTTGCCCAGCATCAGAAAGTGAAAATACTTTATCTTCGAGAGACCAATGCTTTGTGACTATAGAAACTCTCCTCCTCACTGCCTGAGCACTGCGTTTGGTTCATGTTCTACAACTAGTACTCTGACTCAAAGCAGAGCAGAGGTTTAATGGATTAATATAAGATTTGACTGCTTTAATCACTGGCTATCTGCTCCATGCACAGAACTCAGTTTGGTAGCTGCTTAAATAAATTTAGGCTGAAACGGCAGTAGAATCTAGAGGGACTCAGGAATACAGATACTTGTGTATATATAAATACATGCGTGTGTGTGTGGTTAGGATGATTTTCTTCACAATTTGTTTGCTGTAGATGACATGGTTCTTAAAATGTGCTGAAATAAGCAGTGACAATTGAACTAGGTAGTATCAGACACTTCTGGATTTGCGATACAGTATTTTAATTTTGGAGTCTAAAGAAAAGAACTATAGTTTGAAGTGTGGGAAAGTAACTATAAATTATATCTTGGCGGTCCATGCTGCTTCAATCACTTCCTGACCATGTTTGTTCAGTTTTCAAGCCAAAATGAGATTTTTCTAACTGCAAACATTGCTAGCCAATCTTGATCTATAAAATGCAACCTGTTGCTTAACCAATAAAAAAGCTGGACTCCAGAAATGGTCTGGGATTTGTTTCTAATACAGCACAACGTAACTCTTCTATTACTACATCATTGTAGTCTCGTTGATGGGAGTAATTATTTTGCTGGTAACTTTAGCAGATGTGATGCACACTGAAGGCAGGTAGTAACAGTTATAAATATTAATTCTTGTGGAGACATTATTGTGGTATATATCAAACATAGACTCTGGGGTCCTATTGGTAGCTAGGTGGCTGAAAGAGGGCCAAGAGGAACTTGCTGTTGTTTTTCCGTTGCTACTGGGGCAGAACACTGTATAAACATTTTAAATTATAGGCACCTGTGGGCATCAAGGCTCTCAGACAATGGAAGTACGGTGTGGTCACAGCTGTGCGCTTCCACGTACTGCTAAGGCAGTCGGATTAGGAGCCAGCTATGGTGATTATGCATATTGTAGCCGGAACCAGAGAAATACTAAAGAAAGGTCAGTTGTGTTCTATTCCCTTTGCACTACTAGAAATACAAGGGGGCACATAAGGCAGACCAGAGGACCTGGACCATCATCGATAGTGTTATTAACGACTGGAAACCTGGATTCTATCATTCTTCCTGTATTTGCTTGCTAGCGGAGGGGCCTTTTAAAGTATATTGGGCAATGGTGCCGCATTTTACACTCTTGTCATAGAGAGCAAGATGCATTGTCATTTGAGATTTATACCCGCAAAAGCCTGGAGTTGCAYGTGCTTTGCTCTTTGACCTGCCTCCTTCCTCCCTTTCCTCCCCAGTCAGCTGCTGTCCCTCTGCAGCTAATTTACATCCCCAAATGAATAAAGCCTAATCCCCAACCCTTAATCCTCCTAAGCCCAGCTGAACTTTGTGATCCTATCTTGACTTTGCAGGAGAAATAAAAGGTGGGGAGGGAATGTCTTTTCACTTTTGAAAAGGGTGCCTATCAATTACATTTTGAGGGGGGAGTTTCTGTGAGTGGGCTGGCATTTTAGTGATCCGTATATATTTTTTTTGCTTGCTATTTTATTTTTTTCACATGAGCAGAATCACCCAGGATTTCTGTTTCAGCATATACTCCTGGTAGGGGGAATCTGAGGAAGAGGAGTTTTCAAGGAGAGATTGCTTCTTATGTATTAATGCAGAGACCRGACAGCACACTTTTACGACATAATATTGATAGTTGTGAATGAAGATTCCTAGCTTTCCTCTTAAAAAGTAGCAAATTTTGACTTCTGGAGCCACTCAACATCTGAATGAGCCCTTCTTGCCCTATTGGTACATTGCCACCCTCTTGCCCCAAAAGATTTCAAACTGCAGAGGAGGCTGCTCTTCAGCTTTCAGTCAGGTAGGGATGAAATTTCTCCTCTCACGCTACCCTGTATGGTGAAATGGCAGGATTAATCTTGTCCTTTGCCAAATGGTCACATGAATTATCATGACATTAAGACATGAATGCAGTATATTTTTGTGAAGTTATGATTTTTGGTCTAAAGACAAAATCACAGCTAGACCAAGAATCAAATTGGAGTTTGTCTCTTAATAGGGCTCTTATGGAGTGACAGGACAGAGAGTGAAGCTCTTATTCTGATCTGAAGTGCATCAGTCGTTATGGTTCAGAGCGTGAATGGAGCCCCCTCCTGTAGCCTGGTAGTCAAAAAAATTTTTTTTTCCTCCCTGCTATTTGTGCTTAGCAAGAAGATCCATGTGGCTACGACTAGTACTCTTGCTGCCCATACTGTTGTCACTTTTAGGCTAGATGATTGCAACTTTTGCATTTGGAAAGCTTGGTCAGTAAGAAATGCGATTGCTTGCTTATTATTTAATGTGTCATGTGGAGAGTATAGTCTGGGAAACCCCATGGTTCCTGAATTAAACACATGAACCTTATAAAGTGTGCAACATGTAACTTTGTAACAGAAACAGGTGAGAGATGTATAGAATAAGATTAAATATGACAATGCTCAAGCAACCAAAAACAATGGGAGAGCTTTTAGGACAAAAGGAGAAAAACATAAAAATSAGGTTTGCTTTGGATATATCATAGACAAGCCTCTTGTTATGATTCCTTGAAAAGAGAGTACATTGCACAGCTGTTAGCCACGTAAAAGAGAGATATGTATGTGGATGTCCAAATATGACTATGGAGTTACTAATCCAGTTTCCCCAAATACTTAAATACTTGGAATATAGCTTTCACCAGTGCTAGTTACAGCTATGAAAAAAAATTTATTAGAAATTTATTAGAAAAAAGAAAAAGCTTCTCCTCTTGAGAAACTGTGTTCCACAACCTTGATTCTTCTTAGAAAGAGAAAAGGTTTCAGGTGACCGAAAAATAATCGTGCTTTGGGGAGAAGTTTTCAAACATCTGATTATGGGGTCATAAATCTTTGCGATATTAGCGGAGGAGTCCATTTCCATACCCAATGGCAACCTTTCCCTCCCTCCCTCTAACCGTTATCACCCATGCAGGGCAGCTACTTGTGCACAGCGTTGCTGCGCTCGCTGTCTATCCCGCACAATGAATGTGCTCCTCCTGGAAATCCGAACCCCGCGCCGCTGCCGGAGAATAGCCTTGACTCTTGAGGTCGCCTCACTTGGCAAGTCAGTGAGTTAACGGGTCTGAAAAGATTTCCCTGGAACAAAATGGATGTAAACAGTCTCCTCTCGATTTGGCGTATGTGGGCCTGGAGTCCTTTCATCTTCCTTTGCACATTCCAGATATTGGCTTCTCCCCTCGCCCCGCGTATACACAATGGAATAGATAATGCACTGAGCTCAAATTTAYGTCTAGTGCATGATGTGTTTGTACTCTGCTTCATTACACCTTCGTTCTCCCTTTTATTTGGGACGGGAGAAGTACCTTAAAAGCCTTTTTAAAATCAGGTTTGATTTGTTTATTCAGTGCTTTTCAAAAGTAGTCTGGTTAAAGTCCCTCAGCCGCTTCATTTCCTCTGCAGTTCTGCTGCAATATATCTCATTTCAGTCAAGGATGACTCTATGCTGTAGCAGTTTACTCCTTCAGCTGCTTTGAGAAAGTTCCAGAAGGCAGATTTCACAATTTTCATTTTAAAGGAGCTTGTTTTTTTTTTTTTTTTTTTTAAATTTTTAAGCATTTAATTCACAAAATATGTCATGCTGAAGATCTATTTTACATTGCTAAATTTTCCCCAGGTGATATTCTAATGTTCATTCACCATTAAATATTTAGAATATCTTAGAGTTATAAAGGGTATTTTTGTTTTTATCTTTCACTGAATGTCAACAGCCCCTTAATCACTATGTGCTATTGAAAATTTTTGCTCTTTCTTGGGTCTGAGCTGAAGTTCACTGAGGTTAGACTACTGTTAACTTCTCTAGCATAGGGATAATTTTTTTAATATCATTTAAATGTCCTTTATTTTTCCAAAATGGCCATGTTAGGTCTGCCAACAAATCTTGGAACCTGTAAACCACAGTTGTTATTCTTTTTGTCTGTTTTTCCAATCTTGTTATTTGATCATGAGTCAAAACAGAATAGATTTCTTTCTCAAATCAAGGATATTGCGAGCGTACTTTTCAGAAGTTGTTGCAAGATCAAGATTTCTGCCAGTGTATCAATAAATACGCTCTGAGCTAGGGAGCCGTTACCAACTGAAACAGTCATTACAGTTATAATCTCACTCAGTGGTTCATATTGTTATATTTCTTGTTTCTCTTTAATTGGACCTATGGTCCAATAAAATAGTTGTCTGTCATCATATTTCTGGAAAAACTAGGGTGTTTTTCCCACAGCTTTTGGCTCTGTACTGTGTTACTACTTGTTGCTAAATTCTCTCACTTCTGCATCCTTCCGTGCTTTCTCTCCCTTGCCCCTGCTTCTGCACTGCCCACTCCAGGTAGAGGAAACCTGGCACCTTTTCTGTTTAGTTTAGTAGCCCAAAACTTGGATCCGTTGACCTTGGCATACAAATTAGCTCACTTCCTAGGCACTGGGAATGGCAGGTAAACTCCTCTAGTGTGTAGACTTAGTTTATCCTAACTGTGAATAAACTTTACTTTAAGCTTAGCTGACAAATTCCAGGGATTTGTTCCTCTTTTTAGAATTTTAGGAGAAGCAAGCTTCAAAAGTCTTGAAGAATGAGAGCTCACTCGAGTTCCTTTGAGTAAAAACAGCTTATGTGAAGGGCTACATGGGAGGCAGCAGTTGTGTGGCTCTCGGGGGTGGGCAAGGAGGAATCTCCTCTGGGGTCCCCTGGGTCTGCTCCTGCCTCCCAGAGCTGCTGCAGGTGAATCTCCATCGTACTGGGGGAGCTGAACGTAGCTTGTCGTTCAGTGTGAGCTGGCTTACATGCACACACATTTAGTTATGTGTTTACTTGTAGATGCTTGGTTTAAAGTCAAGTACCTCAAGTTTGGTGTGTGTGTGTGTGGGGGGGCAAACCTGAGATATGGCTTTGATCAGCAGAAGGCGTTTTATCGGGGGTCCTTTTCTTGTTGAAGCTTATTTCTGCGGGGCTCCAGTCATTGTAAAATTGTGCTGGAAGTTTGCCTTAAGAATTTGGGCAATGTTTGCTGCACAAATTAACTCGAGGTAAATAGCTGGAGATTTAGAGCTCAGCCGTCTCAATGATGGCGGCTGGGAAGGGCTCTGCAGAGGCCATTGCTAGGGACAGAGCTGCCGGAGGTGCGCGTGCCCCTGCCCCATGCGCCTCCTGCGTGTCAGGACAGGCTCCATAGGTGGTGGCTCTTTAGGCTGGTGCCTTGGTCAAAGGTACAACAGACCTTCTCTCTATATAAAGAAAAATGCACCACCTGCAAAAAATAAAACAGCAAGAGTAGGAAATAAATAAAATTTTGAGTGTGAACCTGTATAGCAGTGGATTTTATCTTGCATATTTTGAGTTTTTATCACATATTTTTGGAAAGTTGTGGGGAATGTTTGTATGCTTTCTTTTTATATAAAGGATAAATAATTGTATCGTGTGATAAATTTGTATACATATATATGAATGTATAAAATATATTTAAATTAGTTTAACAAATTTTACTTTTGCTTCACTTTCTCCTACAATATTAAAAATATTTTTTCTGTAATTTCTAAATGTCTCATGAATTGCCAGATCACCTTGCAATTTTCAAGTATCCTATTTCACCAGCCTTTAATATGACACAACTCTAATGAAAGAAATAAATTTCTAAGAAATAAATTGTCAGGCTGAAAGAAATTCGCAATCAGTGAATTGTCAGGTTAAAGAAACTTATTTTAGTTGATTTGGCAGTTTTATAAGTTATTGTATGTGGCAAATTCAGAAATCATTCTAAACAAAGCTATTTATCTACTGTCTAGATCTTGGCTACTCAGAATTGCAATACTGGAAAGCTGAAATTTCTATCTCTAATATGCTTCTGTGCATGAAAATATATATGAGCAGTCATTTAAAAATGATCAAATGAAGGGATTCAGCAAGTATGATGATTTTGTCCGCAGAGCAGTTCTGTTCTATTAATATTTTAGATTGGTTGCATGCTTAATTTATATAGCTAATTCATTAAGTGCTGTTTAATCAAGTTTTTAGTAGCTTTCTGTTTGTCTACATGAGYCTTGTGTAAGGTGAGAAGGGAGGCTTCAGACACTGTGCCCTCTGTTCCCTGGGCATGGCAGTCTGCACGTAGCTCCAAGCAATGCCCTGTGCTCCTTGGTATATGATACAATGTCACTTGGTTGCCCTGAGTAAAGGACTGGTGGTCAAAAAGTGAGTTGCTTTAAGAGTTGAACTACCATCAAATTATTAGTCTTGGTCCTTCATGCTATTTCATTAATGAGAATAGCAGCAAGAGCTCTGAGCTGTTAGTGCTGTTATTAATTATCAATATTATCAGTGGTACTTCTTCCAGGTTCTGTTGTGTTTGTGCTTATATTTTAGAATAGATTCTTAAGCCTCTGCTTTATGTAGCTTGTTAAAGATAAATATGGAACTAGCAATACCAATTGTACACAGCTCGTGTAATTTAAAGTTGCATCCATATTATAAATGAGCAGTAGGTCACTTGTGTGCAAGGGCAACTCAATTTTAAGTGCTGTAAATTTTATGCTAAGTGGAGCTAGACAGGGCTGCTCTAAGGTGACATTTAATGCACGTTGACGACTTAAACRCCTGCTGTAATTGGCTGGTATTTTTACATTAAGGGAAAATGCTAGTGATTGAATTTGTATTATTTAAAAAACAGAGAAAAGGCTCACTTAAACATAAGAAATAGTTTAGGAAAGGAAGTAAGCTTTTGATGAAATTATAGTATCGGGTGGGAAGTCTGCAGACTTTTATAAAGAAAAGTAAATGACAATTGAAGTCAGATGTTTTACTAATACTAATCTTCCATAGTTGACTTAGAGGTAAAAGGTAAAGGTGAATGTGTTTCTTGCCTTGCATAGATGCATTTCATTCTGATTTTGAAATGTCTTCTATGACATCTTTCAGAAAGACTTGCTTAAATCATCTGAAAACATAAAGACAATGTTACAGGCCTGTGTTTGGTTTTACATTATGATATACCCTGTTGCCTTGTCTTTTGAAATTGTAATGCAGCTTTCTCTCTCTTTTGCGGCAGGATGACAAGGACTTGGTTCATGAGTTTGTGGTGGCTGAAGGTCTGACTTGCTTGATCAAGGTGGGAGCAGAGGCAGACCAGAACTATCAGAACTACATCTTGAGAGGTAAAAATGCTCCAAAAGCTGTTTTTATTGCTCTGAATCTTTCTCAGGTCTGCTATGACTGCCACATCCAGCATCTGTAACACGTTTCTCAGATCGCTCCAGATTCTTGCATGTTATGTGGGAAATTTAAGGGATGGTGGTGGGGGCTAGCACTCATCACGGAGCAGGATGAGTGTGTGCAATTTTCATCTAACAAGGAAACCCAAGCTGGAAACTGGGAGAGCTGCTTTAGTATTTTGAAGAACTATGAGTAAGGGGAGAACACTCATACCAAGGGATCTTTACTGCTGCATGATCTCACAGTAAACAGAGACAGTAACAAGTATATAATTGTGGTGGATTGCTCATCTGAATTTTCTCAGACTGACATATATAACTATCTTTAAAAATGTCAATTTGATATATTTAGCTGCCAAAGCTCAATCTACAAATTGAGGAGTAAAAAAATATATACAAAAATAAGGAGAAGGATTGTTTAGATAACCTAATTCTAAGTTTTTGAGGATTTGAGTAGTAAGTGGAACTTCATGTAAAGAACTTGAAGATTAGATCTGTACAAATACCAGCATGTTAGGATGTGTAAGAAACCAAACCACTGCCACAAAAATTATTTTCAGTGCCAGTAGCTGAGCAGTGATATAAACTTACTTGGATGATAGCCTGCATATACTCAGAAGTAAAAGACTATGAACCACAATAAAACTAGACAAGCACACAAAAAACGTGAAAGAAAAAGATTCCCTCTTTAAAGATGAAAAAAAAAAATGTTTCTAGGAGGCAATTAGCCATAGGTGTTCTCAGAAAATATGGACTGGAATCAAATTAAAGGTGCTGTATTGGCCAGCCTGGCCTTCAGTCCAGTGTTTCACTCCCATGTCAGCTCAGCATTGATCTCCCTCAGCTGGATGATGTCTTCCCCCTTCAGCTGGTTGTGCAGCCAAATATTGCAAATTCAAAACAGGGAAACCTAATAGGCATTTACAGTACCTGAGTGTCCAGGTGGCTTCATAATACAAACGCAGGATAGCCCTGCAATCTGTCTTTGCCAGGATCAGATCAGATCCAGGGCATGGAGCCTCAGAGTTGACAGAATGATCTACTAATATCAGAGAAGTCGGTCACATCTGAGTGATCTTAGCACAGTATTATGTGTATCTTCAGCTTACTGAGAGCTCGTTTGACATTCAGGAGTGGATTAAGAAGAATTGAAACTTCCCTTCCCATAGATTGCTTTTCAACAGGAATGAAACGCTGTATGTATGTTACCAGAGACGACCCCAGTGCAGCCAGAATTCAGGGAGGATCACTATGGTTCCTTTCCTGGTGTGTGGTGTCTGTAGCTGTGCTGTGCTTAAGAGCTTGAATCCATGTCTGCTGAAGTTATTGAGCTTCCACTGAATTCAGCGACTGATATAGCAGAGCCTTAGTGCTAATGTCCATGGCATTGCACCAAGGAAACTGCGACCTTGGCTGTTGCATTGGTATTAGCAAGTAGTCACTGTTCCTTTAAAAAACTAAAACTAAAACTTCCCATGCATAAGTATGCCGTATAGCTAAGAATCTTGTTACAGGAAGACTTTTAGGGCTTCGTACCATCTAAAGAGAGGTTTCTTTTCTGTTTTTTTTCCTATTTTGCTGGTTCATGAAGCTGAGGTTTCCCTCTGCATAGTTAGTATATCCTAGTATCTATTACAGCAATACAATATTCAGTATTTTTCTGTGTAACTTGGGTTTTATTTTAGAAATGAAATCTATGTTTTGATTGTCTTTCAGGAAGTTCAAAGCTTGTTTCAACTCCAAGTTTTTGTCAGCTGGTTTTTGGTTCCAGGAACCAGTGTGTGCTTTCCAAATAGGTCTGCATGTGCAGTGAGATAAAGAGAGGTTTGGAAGTATAGCATAGCCAGTCTTATCCAAATGTATTGAGGAGGCTACCGAAAAGAAACATTAAATACATCATGTAAGATGATTTTTCTGGTATGTTGTTTTTAGAAGGTCATAGTAAATGGCTGAATTTTTTGTGCCAGTTTTGTGTGTTATTGCAGTGCTTCATTTTGCTAAGCAGAAAGTGCTGAGTGTGTATACGTATGTAAATATTACCAAAAATGCATCACAGTTAACACTAAGATGGTCCCGTAAGCTCTGAACTCGGTGTTAAGTTACAGAGGTAAAACAACAAAAGGAGCCATTGTCCTGCAGTTTTTCAGCCTTCCAGCTGTGGTGTCCTTGTCTACAGTCCCTTTTGGGATGGGATATATCCTCCTTATTTGCACCAGACTTAACCTGAACAAAAAAGGGATGCAATTTCTCCTTCATTCCATATTCCAGCTAAATTCCTTCCTTAACTTTCTTTTAATTCACTGTTTGCCTCTCGTGATCCTAACACAGCTTGCGGTGCTGACGGTAAACAGCAACCTTGGCCTCAACGTTGCCTGCTCTTCCAGGGCTCACCAATGCAGTGCTACCCGTGTTCTTGACTACATGGGTTCTGAGTATTTTCTGTGAAATTGTTTGCCTGCACTCTGTCAAGAAATATTTTGTACCTAGAAGTGCAAATAGGGTGGAATTATATGTATATGTAAACGTTACAGGTAGTTCAAGGTCATTATGCATTCTCAGGTGCTAAAGTTATTTCTTGAGAGCATTGCTTTCCTTTTTTTCTGAAGGTCTGTGGTGTTTCACTCAAACGCTTCCTGACTGCAAATTGCTACTTAATGGTTTTGACTTGGTTCAAGGCAGAATGAGCTGCCAAAAAAAAGACTAAGTATGAGTCACAAAAGTTTTAGTTACTTTAAGGGGTAAGTGAATAGAAGATAACAGTGTGCTTTTTAGGTGCGATACAGAGCAACCAAGACAGTTTATTGTCAAGTGCTGAAGAGTGACCATTTATTTCTGCTAGGATCCCATGAAGTAGGATTGTTTGACAGGACTTTTCCCAAAATGTTCTCTTTTCTCAGTGTATAGTCTATAGGCCCCGAAACAGCAGTAGTCAGAGCTTCTCACTCAAGTTGTTCTGTTGAAATATTGTTTAGAACACAGCTTTTGTTCCTCCTTACTTACTAGTTCTTTGGCTTAAATTTACTCTGAGACGTTCCTTCAAATTTTTGTGGAAATATAAAGAAATGATGAGTTTTGTGCATATGGGTGGATGGATTCCATAGAAACAGGAATGCTTTTCTTCTTTCTTTCCCCCCGTCCCCCCTTGAGAATTTCTGTAAGGATGATAAATTCACTCATAATGCTGTGTAGTGCACTAGTAACTGTGGTTAAATGTTTCTGTACCAATGAAAAGATTGCAGTATGGTGGGTGTTGCCTGAACATTCAAAAACATGTGGAAATGGGTCAAAGATAGAGGAGAATGTCCACAATTGATGATATAGATGATATTTTGAAGGTACTTTGGATATCATTTTAAACACATCTCTCTTCTGTTTCTGCCACAGAATGAAAGAGCAACATCTGAAATGTAATGGCTGAGCGTAGACTAAAGAATTGATAAAATTGTGGTAGTCTTCACAGTGCTGTTGGGAAGGTGAGAAAGAAAAACAGTTTGTGTAGGCCCAGGATTAAGTGTTATGAAAATACACTAGATAAGTAAGGCAGGGGGTGCTTAGGGGTGAGCCCACTGGCACCGTGCTGTGAGCAGCTCTGCCCACTGGGGTTCGGGCCCTTGGTCCACAGAGAGAAGGCTGCCAAAAGTTCATCTGGCCTTTTTGCAAAGCTTATTTGAGTGCCTGGATCCCTACTTGCCTGTTTGTGGATTCAGATCAGTGTTCAGTGTTGTCCAGAATTAGATGAAAGCTGGAAAGTTCATTCCTGTGGTCTGAAAACACAAGCTAGGTATCCAAACAGGGAGAGGCCTTGACCATGCTACAGCAAAAAATGTCAAAGAACTAAGGCTGAGGAAAAAATTGGGCCATCAGGCAGTGCTTATCCTAGAGCATCTTTAAGGGAATTCTGCCTTCAGATACAGTGTTCAGATTTAGTGAGTTACTCCTGCAGCAAAGTAAATCTAAATCCATGCCTGTGGTGTTTTTTAACTATTCAATACAAGTGTAGCTAACAAAGTCAAAAGGAAAAGGTGAAGAGAAATTGCTCTGTGGTAAAAGATACTGGTTGTAAAGCAGAATGATTTTGCTATTTGAATTTGAAGTTAGTGGTCTGTTTGTTATTTGTGGTGTTTAAATATACAGAACGCTCTGACGCAGATGTCCAGATAGTGGGTCAGGTAGCTAAGGTGAACAGGCAAGGGGCTCAATCACAGGCATGTCACTAGGGCCACCAGCAATTAGGCCTATTTATAAAACTAGCAGCATGTGATTTCACCTGTGCACCAACTTTGGAGCAAACGGCAGTGCTGCACATTCTAGGAAAGCTGATTAAATTCCTGAAACAACTCAGTCCTGTATGGTATAAAGACCGTCTGGTTCCTATCTGTCGCTGGGACACTGAGTGCTCAAAGATGTCCAGAAGTTAGAGGAAGCAGAAAGTGTGAGGGAAGTTTTGCAAGCAGACAGTAGAAGCTGCTGATTATAACCCTCTTGTTCTAAAAGCCAACCATGAAGTTATCAGGAAATTGGTGGCATTTCTGCATCAAGCCAACTACTACTTGAAATGCTTGGGGTTTATAGTTGTGTTCTCTGTAACATGGGGGTTGATGCATTTCCAAGAATCAGCTGGCTGTTTTTACCTAACAGATCCCTCATTATTGCCAGGACCTGGAGACTTCCAGTGCTCTTGAATTTTCCTCCCTCACCCAGATAGATTATGTGGCTTTGGCCTTTTGTGTTGAAGGTTAAGTATTACATAGAGTTTAGGATGGGGAAGCGGGTGCTTCTGCAGTAAATGTATATGATGCATTGTATCATGGGCATGGTTTGTATAAATATCAAAAGAAGAGAAACGAAAGCAGCAAGAGCCTCTGTCTATCCAAAATGGACACATCTTGCTAAATTGGTATTGCAGCAGAGAAACAGATGGTAGTAATGTAATTTATTAGCGAAAATGGAGCCAATACTATGTAGCATGCATACCTTTGCATTATTGCTGTTTCAGTGTATATTGGAGGACTGCATAAAGTATTCCAGCTGCAGGAAGGTATTCCAGCAACTTTAGACCCTATGCCGAGAGCCACAAGTAAATAGGAACAGATAGCATGTGATTAGGCATACCTTTATATTTATTTCTTTTCCTGGAGTCAAATATCAAGTTTTCTAATGCTCTTTCGTTGGCCTTCAATGTGCAGGTATATGTATGCACCTGTGGAGAGCTTGTATATATCTCTGAGCACTCAATCTGACCTGTCATGAGCAATCCTTTAAAAATTATAGACTTATCAGCTGATCTCAAAATAGCCATTGTAAGGCTCTATGCCCTAAAGCAAGTGCCTAGAGCTTGATCGCTTAAGAATATTGCTTTCAAGAGGGACTTGATGGTTCAATTTCTATAAATTCAATTCTTTGATCTTTCTGCTGAATCCGTTAAAAAAGATACCAGAGTTGCACCCTTTGTCCTGTGGGTATTTGACCAGTGTGTCACTCGTTCATTTTATATTGGACATCAGGCTGCAGTTGCATGAAACCATTTTAATAGCTGGCACATTCCCTGGAAGCTGGTGTGTCCAGAGCAGCTCCGGGTGGAGAGATAGGCTTAGGTCCCTAAAAGGGAGTGTAACGCAGTAGCGTACCTGTGCTAATGAGATCTGTTAATCAGCAGCACCACTGAGCAGAGGTGCAGCATCACTGGGCTGTGGCCATCTGTGAAAGCAGCACGCTTTCCACTGGCACGCTTTGCAGGTGCCGGTTATTGTAGTTCGTATCAAAGGGAACAGACCCAGAAGAATAAGACCTGTGCCTGCTACGTGCTAACAGAAACCTCAAGATGTTCCTCTTTTTGTGTCTTGTGAAGCTATGGAATAAAAACGTGTGGAGTTTGCATCCTGGTTTGTGAACTCTTTAGATTAGCAATGACAGTGTGATTACAATGCTCTTCGTTTTGCCAGGAAAGAGGGCATGTTTTACCACCTCCGTGGTTAACAATATAAACGGTGGGTCTTCTTGGCTCAGTAGCTGAATTCTCTTTCATCTCTGCAAATCTCTCTTCAAGACTAAACGCATTTGTTTACTTGTTCAAGGGTAGTTGGAGAGCTTGACCTTGGAAACCATACAGTTTAAAAAGAAGGAAACATCCTCCTTCCTTTCCTGTCTATACTTTTAGCAAATATTCTTTTCGTAATTTCACATCTGAATATTTTTAAATGATGTTCATTAGATTCGATTTATGCATGCGTTGCACTGAGAACTTCCTATCAAACACAGTCTTAAGTGTTCATTTAGCTGGTGGAACAATCCTTCTCCTCTCCTTCCTCCCTCCTCCTCTCCCTCTCCCTGGATGCGATTCTGATCTGTGATCCATCTGGAAATGGAGCCAGATGGTCCTAACACACTGTGTACAGTACAAGTCCTCCCAGTCTGGGATGGGAATTGGCACTGAATCAAGTCTGAGTTGAAAAGTTTAACCACCATATAGTAATTTACACATCTACAAATAAACTGAGCTGGTCCTTGCTTCGTGTGCTATATGAAATGGCCTTTCATGTTGTGACTGCTCATGAGGAGGATATAGGGTTCTCATAGTCTACATGGAATTCAGGAATAACACCACCATAAAATTATGGATTTCCCTTGTTTTTAAAGCTTACAGAGGCTGGAAGGCTTTGGGTTGCTTTCTGTCTACATGAAAATGAATCTTCAGTTTTTGTGTAATTTTTTATGCTTTGTGAAATTCCCATGAAATGTGACACTTCAGGCTATGCAGACCCTGTGTAAAATGAGGAACTGAACCATGAAAAATGCACATCCTTAACTACTGAGCAAAGAGTAAGTACTTGGAAAGTAGTCTCAGGGGCCTTTAAAACTGTTTTGGATGTTATATGATTTAACTACTCAAAATTTATGAAGGAAAACAATGTACTGATTGCAACGGGTAGGAGCATATTACAGAGTATATCTTCCTTTTTGTAGTAGTCTTTTAACCTGAAGTATGCAAAGACTGATTTATGAGAAAAGGAGAAAATGTTCATGAAATAAAGATATTCATAAGCTGGCGCATATCTGCAGGCTTGCACACAGTGCCCTGCAGTGAGTGATTTCATTATGAACTATTTAGACTGAATATATGCATACAGTATACTGTATAATACAGTGGGGAAAGTAACATTTGTTTATCCTCATTTCAAGATTAGATGCTCCCATGGGTATTTGTAATGGTGATTGCTAGGGTGCCGCACAAAATATTCTCTCCTGATGCAGAAGCCAAGGAAATTAAGGCCTTCAAAGGGGGAAAAAGTGAAATGTGTATTTAAAATGTAGGATAATTAGTAACTGCTGACTGTTATTCTATGAAAATGGGTATTGTATGGCATAATGACAGGTCAAAAATGAGATTCTTTGAATGTCTTTGGAGTTAATTTCCATATTCAGATATGTTTGAATTACCTTAAGTTGCATCTTAGCACTGTCTGTCTGCATTTATTGCAAATGTATATGCGTTTCTGTAGGTCATGTTCTCCTAGGTGCAATCAGAAAACTGGAGCAGTGGATTGTAAACTCTTCAAATCCTCCTTTAAATTACCATGAGGCAGTGGCCTTCTTGGAGCCTCTGTTTGCAACTGTATCAAAATATTAAACCATAGAGAATTCAATTCTCCGTGGATCCGAGGGCTATAGTTAGAGGAGAGCAGAAGACATACTGTGCCTGCTGCAATTTGTGAAGGCAGAATTAGCTAAGACACCTAAGTGTTTGCAAGGGTTGAATGAGAAAAGATGGAAACTTTTGCTGCTTCTTTATGAAGGATGAGGACCAGTTTACTGTCTTATTGCTACTTACTTTCATATGCATGGGTCGGGGTACTGATGGTGTCGTTGGAGTGAAGAGAGCAGAGCGTGGGAGAGCAGAGCATGGGAGCATCCTCGCACTGCCCACATACAAACGAAGGTTGTCAGTGCATGCGTGGGCAGGGACAGCAGCAAACCCTTGTCACTCAGCAAAGCCAAGCTGCCACGGAAACGAAGAGAAGGACTACAGCTTTTCCTTTTGAAGCAAGACAGGGAAAAGTATTGTGGTGTTGTCAGTCCCTGCCTGCTGCCGCAGTTGTACCCTCAGGCAAAATACAGGTTTAGAGTCTTCCTCAGAGGTTTACACAAAATAGGAGTTAAAGACCACCTTAAACTATGAAGTTTGTAATTTTAACGTGGTTTCTTTGTCATCATATTTGCAGGCAAGAAAGAATTTTTCAGGTTTTGGGTTTGTGAGGCATTTACAACTTTCTCCATTTAAATTTTCTTGCTAAACCATCTGCTGTCAAGCTGGGAAAGAAGAACGTACAGATCTCCTGCCCCCTAGTGATACAGTAGAGCCAGTCGAGTTTCAATAGATGCTAAAAATGTAGTATGTCTGCTGTTTAGGAGGGTTTTCAATAATTTTTGTTTGAAATTTCTTCCCAGAGATTTTAGTGAAGAGAATTACTGCAGGTAGGTGTCATGCAAAATGAATCATTTTTTCACTTACCTCTTTTAATTTGTTAACAGCAAGAAAACAAGTATTCTTCCCTCCACCAACTTAAGAGTAGTTTGTTTGTTTGTTTGTTTGTTTTTTAAACAGTGCTGGAGATGACCAAAATGATTTTAAAAAGGGGGCAGGGAATATTCAGGGTGCGTGGGAGCAGGAAGGACTGTCAGCCTCTGAACGTAAGACCAAGGCTGGAATGTTTCAGTCCCACAGATCAATGTTTCCAAAAAGTGACAAGTAAGAGGAGGAGGGTAATGTTTTGATGATAAACTTGCACAGTAAACCAGAAAATCTCTGGACGAAATGTACAGAGCAAACGTAGAGAAGAAGAGTTTAAGGTTAGCACTCAGGTTGCTTGAAAGGACGCATCAAAGGAAGGAAAATGGTACATGGCTTAGTGAGAGAGACTCCATAGAGAAAGGGCTCCCTGGGGCCAGGAAGGCGAGCAGTGTTAGCTTGCTAACTCAGGAAAGATTGCTGTATAAGGGCAGATCCTAAGGGCTAGTTCAAATGAAAGCTTGAGGTGGGCAGACTTTCCTCTGGAGTTTGCTATTTTTCTTTTGACTTTTCACCGTTCCCTGAAACAGAGAAACTTGTACTGTTTGCTCGGAGGAGTGCTGTCAGATGACTCTGCTGCTACAACACATTGACTTGAATCGCTAAAGTGCTACTCAGCAGGAATAAGTACATCTATGGCATGTTTTAAGTGGTTTTATTTAAATGGCAGGTGAGGTGTTAAAGACTTCTACCAATATTGGGCAATATCCTGCTTCCTCCTACTTAACCTCCTACTACACATTATCACCTCTCCAGACAAGGATCTTGGCTTCCTCTGTCCCTGCATCTCCTGCCTTCTGTCCCCTCCCCGGCCCCAACTTCCTAAGTGCATACCCCACACCCCTGCTTCAGAAGGAGCTTCGTTGTTTTGAAAGCTAGGCCCCAATTTGGCTTTGGGTACAGTGGTGTTGCACAGCACTTAACCCCTGATGAATTTCAAGTACTGAAGTGACAAGGGTCGCTGTTGGCAGACTTTTACTCTGGGGCTCTGTATTGCAGCAGCCTGCCGCTGTGTGCAGAGAGCAGTGTCGGGGAACAGGCGCTTGTTTTTCACCTGTGCACTGTGATGAGCCAAACAGTTTTGCTTTTTTTCAGCTTCTCAAAATTCAGTATTGGATCACCGTAAGCTTGCTTCTAGGATTTAGGTTAATATCTGTAATGGAAGCATGGATTGTAGCATTTCTTAACCAGATATATTGATCACTAAGAATATTCTTATATATATGCTTTTGATAAAGGTTTTTAACAACTATGGTCCTTAAGGTGCTTAGGAACAAATACACTAAGAACATTATTAAGGTTGATGAATATACTCTTGAAAATTAAGAAATGCTTGTACAGCCTTACTTTGCATGCACGTGTGCCCCCTTTGTGTGCAAGCTGATACAGCCTGTGATCACACAGGGRTATGGCTTTCTCCACAGCTGCCCTGCTTCAGTCGGTGAACACCATCACACCTGTGCACTTAATGAATGCCTTTTAAATAGACTGTCTTATCATCAGTGTTTCCCAAGGCTTTGGCATTTACTTCATGCTATGTAAACTCTATTATAAAAAGTTTGTTTTCCTCATGGATTTTTCAGTGGTTTGTCACTAAATGTTATCCAAGAGCTTCACAAATGCCACGCTGTTCCCAAGAGCTGAAAGGGCAGCATTATCTTTGCATTGGAGATAAGGAAATGAGGCACAGAGAGTGGACATATTCTGAATTCAGAAAAATTCAGTAGGCCTAGGTGCTGTTTTGGGGATTCCTTGGTCTGTATTTTCAGACTTGATATGGCACTTTCCATTTCTGCCTTTTCTTCACTCTTAAGGTTTCTTTTCCCATTTAAACTCTTGCCCAGCCTGCCCTAGTTTTAGCTCTCTGACCTATCTATACATGAACCGTTATTCCCTCCCCATATCAACTTCCGTTCCCCTTCATCAGTTTATCAATACTTTTATATCATCAATTCATTTACATTAATTTCTCCAGAAGTTCAAGCTGACTTAAACATCTTTCCTTCCCGTTGCTTGTTCCCACCTCTGCACTGTCTCTGGGATTCTGGCACTGCAGCTGTGTTTGCATGATGCTGTAATGAACTTGACAGAGGAATGTGTTCATCTGAAAAATTGCTCAGCAGGGAAAAAGGTGGGCTTTTGGGGGGGAGTGTTTTTGTTTTTTAGTACTGTTGAATTACCCAGTCCAGTTCTCTGTGGTGGGTTCACAAACCCCTGTGCCAGCAAAAACCCTGAGCTTGACCTGAGACAGCAAAAGAAGGGAGAGTGCTGCAATACTGCTATCAAATATATAGTCACAATTTTAGTCTCTTATCTCTTGTCCATTTTTTTCCTTCAACATCTCTCACATCAGTCCTAATCCCTATATTCCCTCCAGCCAAATAGCTTTTAGTCTTTCCCATTATTTCCCTCATGTATCCCAATCACTTAATCTTTCTTCATGACTCTCAGACCCTCATCAGGCTGTCAGAGTTCCTCCCTTCAGTCATTCATTTCATTGAACCTCTTTGGATTCAAACTTTTGTTTCCTTCTGTGTTCAGGTCAGAATCCTCCTCCCCACCAGCTGAGTAAAAATGCTGTTCATTAAAAAAAAAAAAGTCACAAACTTCCTGCTACCATTTTGAGTGCCATATCCTTCCTTTGTGTGCAGCAGCTGAGATCATTTGAGCTTCAAAGATTCAGAAGTTTCCTCTTGGGTCTGTTCAGTACAGACTAGTCTATTTTTCTTTGAAGAGGTTGAATAACTTTTCTTATAGTCAGCTTCATGAAAAGTATTAGTCCTTCAGTGCCTTTCATTGTATTGAGAGGGAGGGGGGGATGAGATGAGGAAGAAGAGTTGGACAGGATACTTGCACAACTAAACTTCACATTTTCAGGCTTTGGGAATCCTACTGATTTGTTACATACTTATTGGTCTTGTTGATAACATAGCCAATGCTTGTTATATATCAGAAAGAGCCAACCATTGTGTTTAGTGTGTGTGATAGTTCCCCAAATCATCTAGTAAAAGAGCAAGACCTTCTCTTTTGGCATTAGGGTCATCTTAGGAAGTCCGGGCTCCTAYATTTATTGCCTAAAATTAGGTACTGTGAATGTCACCTTTACCTAGACCTCTGTAGCCAAGCAGGAAATGGAATACATGAAGAAAGTTCTTTGTAATGTTTTATACCCATATGACTCATACTGTATGATAATACCTGTATAATACACACTGCTCTAGCCATGCTGACTCTAAAAGAACAAGTCGGGAAGAATATTTGCACTATCTGTGAACTCGGAGAGCTGGCTCTCCTATGACTATGAATAAACATCCTGAAATGCTTGGAACTACCAAGCTGGTCTGGATGGGAGTCTGCCTGTCCTACAGTTCTCAGTAGGAAGACTGCAATTCTGTGCCTGGTTCCACTGGAACTGAATGACACCTAGGAGCCCTGTGTTTTCAAAGGCTGGACTTGATTGATTTCCGTGACTAGCAGTCATGGATGGCAGAATTGTCATTTCAAGGGGTTTTAGCCTCATTGCCTCAGATGAACAAAGATGTGAGTAGAGAGACATCCAAAATCAAGAGAAAGCCAGAATCCTATTCATTAATCCATGCTAGTAGAGCCATTCTTGACTGATGGAATGATTGCACGTGTCTTCCCAACCCTGATCAAATGGCTAATGGTGAGATGTGCTTCCTAGGGCCAAAGGCAGTGCACGTGCTGGCCAGGATCTTGGTTAACTGAGTACCATGGACAGGGACTGCTCAGTGGGCATCTGTACAAGACTTAAAGCATGAAAATATTCTTAGGAAAGATCATGTAGGCCAACACGTTTGGGGCCAAAGCAGCAATTTTTAGTGCCATGTGAAATAGATGAGCGCTTCTAAGTTTTTTCTCACCGGCGTTTCAGTTTCAGTCCTCCTGTGCAATTGTGTTTGGTCCAAAGCTATTCAAGTCCCTTAAAGTGTGGTTTGATAGATAAATAGTACTACTCCTGCTGGAAACTTCAAGGCAGCGCTACAGATGTTCACAGAATCCTCTCTCAGAGAACTTTTCACATCGCACTGAGGAAAACCCTTTCCAATGTCTTTTTTGTTTAGAGCAAATCTCAAGTAGTCATGGCCTGCACCCTATACGATAGTTCATTTGAACATAGTGATGCAGTAATCTTAAGCAGCCTTATCCTAATCTATTTTCAGAATTTCACATGAACCAACTTGTAGATGGAGCGTTGACACCCTTGTTCCAGAGGTATATCAGAATGCATTACTTTGTTATAACTACAGCGTTTGGACTGCTGTTTGGCTGCGGTTGTCAATAGATGGGTATTTTCAGGAGAAGAACCCTTGCAAAGGTTGTGACAGTAAGATAGGTTTCTTCTATCCGGAAATGTAAAGGTTCATTTCAGGAATGGCTATCAGCATCACATACTTGCTTCAGACAAGACCATCTGTATTTCTTTTCTAAGAAAAGAAAAAGATGATATACTGTGGTCAAGAGAACAAATTAACTTGATAAACTGAAACATTTTATTCCTGTTATCCTGTGAGGATACTGCTCATCTGAAACACACAGCGCTATCCATGCGGAAGCTACTTGAAGAACTAACAGTTGCTTATCCTAAAGAAATTGTAATTTCTTTACATGTCAGTGTGAATAAGATGACACATATTCTATTCTTGATTTACATACTCTTCCCCCATACTGGACTAATAATTGTCAGGGAATTGAAGGAGTGGTCCAGCTGCTCTGTCCTTTGTGCTTGGAGTAAAGGAGAGCCATGCAAAAAGTCATAGTGAATCCAGGAGGAACGATTCATATTTGGGCACAGCTTCAGAGCCTGAATCACAGAATGGTTGAGGTTGGAAGGGACCTCTGGAGATCTAGTCCACCCCCCCTTTTCAGGCAGGGTCACCTAGAACACGTTGCTCAGCATTGTGTCCAGATGGCTTTTGAACATCTCCAAGGAAGGAGACTCCACAACCTCTCTGGGCAACCTCTTCCAGTGCTCTGTCACCTCCCAGAGTAAAAAAGTTTTTCCTTATGTTCAGACAGAACTGCCTGTGTTTCCGTTTGTGCCCGTTGCCTCGTGTCCTATCCCTGGGCACCACTGAAAAGAGTCTGGCCCCATGCTCCTTACACCCTCCCTTCAGATACTTGTACACATTGATAACATCCCCCTGAGCCTTCTCTTCTCCAGGCTGAACAGTCCCAGCAATCTCAGCCTTTCCTCATATGAGAGATGCCCCAGTCCCCTAATCATCTTTGTAGCTCTCCGCTGGACTTGCTCCAGTAGTGCCACATCCCTCTTGTACTGGGGAGCCCAGAACTGGACGCAGTACTCCAGATGTGGCCTCAGCCCTGCTGAGTAGAGGGGGAGAATCACCTCCCTCGACCTGCTGGCAATTGTTGCATCGTCTCTGGCAGGGCGTGTGATTTCTCCCCAAGCCTATGAGGGCCATGACAACAGCAGTGATGGCCTTTGAATTAAATGTATGGATGAACTGGGGAGAAAGTTAGTTCTTGGGAAACTCGTATTAATAATTAAGGATTTTGCTTTTCCCCTCATTCTAATTGTCATGTTATTCCCCCCCGTTCTACAAAATGAATCCTTTAAGAAAAAAAAAAGTTGACTTTTAAACTCTATTTGCTTGGATATCAGTGTATTGCCCAGATGTTCAGGAATACATTGATTCAGCGTCTTCTCTTCAGCAGTTTCTGGCCCACAAGACCTAAGGAGGGCATGGTGAACCCCCAATGCTTTGAAGTTGTGAAACTAGCTTTAAAAATAATGAGATGTTAAAAACAAAACAAACTGGATTCTTTGTATTTCCATAGTGATTTCTGCCTGTAATGGGTATAATATTTTCAAGTTTTACTCTGTAGTCAGAAGAGCAAGAAGCTTAGAAAAGAAAAGATGGTCAGCTAATGACACCACTCCAGACCTGAGGTTGTAGATAAAAGATAGATTGCTGTGGAGTTAGAGAAACTGCTCCTTAACAGATGGTGGTGGTAGAAATACTGTTCCTTTTGGACTGGATGTACCTTGAAACTGCTGCTGCATACGTGCACAATGTATATACGTCGTGACATGGTGTGCGCAGTTCTGTTTTTGAGTGTTGCAAATTGGAATGTTTCTTGCAAGCAGGAATTCATGAAGCTTTTACTTCATGCATCGTTAAGACCTGATAGGCTTGATTGTGTGTGTGTGGGGGGGGGGTTGTTTGGTTTTGGTTTTTTTTGTTTGTTACACTGCTGACATGAATAGTAGTTACTCTTGACATGTGTGAGAGATGCACGCAAATTGGGTCAAGAACCCTTAAACAACAAAAAAAATAGGAGTCTTTTACATAGTTATTTGCCTGTCATGTTGCAATAGTCCAGCAAACAAAAACACAGTAATACAGAAATACTATGTTAATAATTGGAAAAGTAATCTTTGTTGCCTTTCCTACAGCACTGAAAGATTTGTCTTGCTTGTATTGACATTCATTGGCTGTTTTCATTTCAAAGGCATCATGATCATTCCCTCAAAACACAAGAACTTTTTTGTATATGCTCTGAAAAATTTGGAAACTTTTGTTAAAAATAATCAGGGTAATGCAGTGTTGCTTTAGCTGACTCATTTTTCAGTAATGTTCCTTTGTGTTTGTTTATAATTTTAAAGAGGAAAAAAATCTTTTAAAAGCCCTGCTTACTGGGCTGTGCTGTGAGAACCACAGACATGTTACTGCACATCATGAAATGCCAGTACATACCTTAATATATACTTCATGTAGAATACATAGGACTGTGGTTTCTCTAAATACAGTGATTATTTTTGGCGTTTCTGCTCTTCCCCCCAACTGTTGTGTTTCCAACAAGAACCACATTGCATCTGAACCACATTGCATATGTTCTAATAGCTCGAAAGTATTTTGAATCTATATTCTTCTTGTAGCTAGTGAAGAATGTTGCATACTACATTTTTGAAAGTGGATTCTTTTTTGTCTTTTCTTTTTTTTTTTTTTTTTTTTGAATCAAATGAAATTCAGAGAGCTTTCAGTCAAAGAAAATTTCGTTTTTTAAATTTCTTCCCCTTGGTGTTTCAGATTTTCTTTACACTGTCATTACTACCAGCAGAAAAGCATCCAGCAAATCAAAATTGTGAAGCAGCTTTATTTTTACAAAACACTGGTCTCACTAACTGGCTTTAGGCTTTCAGTTGGTTTCACTTTGCACCAGTACACGATTATGTATGTGTGCCAGTGAAGGAGATGGCTTCTGCTGCCTCTGTTCTAGTTGGAAGAATTTAGGGAAAACATCATTTCTCTGTCCCAAAAAAGTGCAGTAAATCGATAGTTCTCCTGCACTATGGCTGTTTGTTCCCATATCTGCACCATCTCTTCCATTCGTCCAGAATGTGGAATTGTTCTGGATTGAAGTTAACTGGTGCCCAGCGACAAGACATGAGGCAACGGGCACAAACTGAAACACAGGCAGTTCCATCTGAGCATGAGAAAACACTTCTTCACTGTGAGGGTGACAGAACACTGGAACAGGTTGCCCAGAGAGGTGGTGGAGTCTCCTTCCTTGGAAATGTTCAAAAGCTGTCTGGACACAGTGCTGAGCAATGTGCTGTAGGTGACCCTGCTTGAGCAGTGGGGTTGGACTTAGATGATCTCCAGAGGTCCCTTCCAACCTCAACCATTCTGTGATTCTGTGATACTTATTTTCGGTGGATCAGTTTGAGCCTTTTCAATTCTTGACCCAGTCTATAATGGGCACGTATAAATTATTGTAACAGCATAAGGTAAGGAGCTCCCCTGAGTAGGAGAGGGCTGAACTGCTTCTTTCAGCGCTGATATTGACTTACTCTGTTGCAAAGTGTGTGTGAAATTCTTGCTTTGGTGACTGGACTGAAACACCTTTTTTTTTTTTTTTT
>NW_020451190.1:266700-279945 GCF_003343035.1 Apteryx rowi
TTTTTTTTTTAACCCTATTCTTGCTGTTACAGACCCATGGGACGATCTTATGCAAGGCAGTTTCTACTCCAACTGTTTCAATTTCACCATCTGTAAAATCTTGTGCTATGATATTTACTGTCTTATGAATATGATCTTTTGAAGTTTGTGGATAAAATTACATACGACATTTTCATGAAAGCCCATGGAAATGACTTAAGGCTTCTTGCTGGAGAATGATCAGAGTTATGACCAGTGCTGAATTATGGTAGTTGATGGCAGAAGCACCCGAGTCCTTGCTGCTGTCAGTAGAGGAGGAGGAGGCAGCCATGGGTAGAACGGGAGGGCCGAGTTGGAGAGACCTGGGAAGTGACCTGGAGAGCTGTGTTTGCTTATTAATTAAAGTCACGCTTATTGCTCCAAGAGAGATGGAAGGGGTTGGCAGCTGGATGCTACTGCTTGAATAAATCTCCAACAGGAACTGCCACCCCTTCAACCTTAAGTGAACCCACCTGGCTTTTTTAGCATAGGGAAGCAAGCGCTGGCTGTTTGCTGCCTTTGGCAAGTGCTCATGCACGCAGGTGTATGTATCATCATGATGTTGCTCAAATTATTTATCAGAAGATGCCACTGGTTCTATTAAAGACTGAGTGGAGAAAGGCAAGGTGGGAGAAAATCTATCCCAAGTTATGTTTTTCTTCTCTTCTGTGGGGAAAGGAGGAAATATGAGGTATTTGTGCTATTCAACATTAGGCACCTAACCTGGCTAAATGGAGAAGCTAGACTTCTCAGGATCTCTGGGTAGCTGATAAAGACAGACTTCTCAAGCAAACCCCAGTTTTTATACATTTATTTTAGCAGACTAGCTTGATAATCACTCAGGTACCTAAAGCCAGATAATACCTGAAGAGACAAGTGCTGGGAACCAAGTGTGGCATTCTGCTAAAGCATGTCAAAAGAACCCATTAATGTTTTTGAAATAGTGGTACAATGCATAATAGGCATAATATTTTTATTGGAGTGTGTCAGAGATATAGTTAGAGTTGGGTGGATACTCACAGGAATTCATATACTTTTTTAAGTACTTAGATATGAAACAAAATTAAGGTTGTTATATTATAGGATTGCTTTTATGTATAAAATTAAAATGTAACAGTCTAGAAGTTATTAGTATGTATTATGAGACACAGATTAGAATGAGGTTTCATTTTATTTGCCATTTAACTCTTTTCTGTGTAATTTATTCAGGAGTAATGATGTTTGAATCTTAGTGCCAAAGAGAAGGGAAAATTAACACCCTTTCTTTGAATCCATTTTTACTTTGGGATTTCTAGTTGTAATTCTCTTCCTGCCGTTTTGATTATCATGCTTAGCCTATCCTGTCCTTTCAGGCAGGTTCCACCCGTGTTCAGTTTGCCTCATAAGAATGAGAATTTGTGTTCTCTCATGTGAATTATTAAGGGGGCAGAGAGGCTGTCCATCAGTCCTTTTTTCAGTGCAGTTTTTTCAGAGCATGATGCAGCTGGCACAGTGCTGCCTGGAGAGGAGTGGAATATTTCTCCAAGGCCATGTGGGTAATAGACATGCAGGAAAATGTTCCCTATGTCAGAATGACTGTATTTTAAATCTCTTCAGAGTCGCACTAAAGTTCTTATTTAGCAATCTTTTTTTCTCAAGCAAAAGATGACTTGTAAAAATGACAACTGACTCTGTGCTCCATACTTTTTTGGTTTTTTATTGCACTTAAAAACAAAAGCCCCAGAGCACCTCAAAATGAAAACTGCATCCATTAGTACCTTATTCATGTCATGCACAATTTTGCTAGGTGTCCTACTTCTAGTAAGATGTCATATATATGAAATCTTGCTTTCAAGCATTTGTAAGTCAAGCATTAATAAATCCTGTTTCAATAAGGCTTCAATAAGCAATCATCATTTGATATCTCATATTGTGGGATTAATAACTGATTTGGGTGGTATGACAACATCAAGAATACTTAAGGGAAAAATCAGCGTTAATTAGCGAGAGTGTTGTCCCTTCCATTAGCTAAACCGACAAGTAGAAGGGATCTGGTCTTTGCAAAGCTGTTTTCTGAAATTAAGATCGCTAAGTCAGGATTTTCATTATAGCCTTGATCACCAAACCCTGGGGCATCCTTACGAGGTCTCTGATTGTGCGACGGTGTCCTTTTTGTCAGTGCTTTCAGTGAAAATTATTTGCATGCACTCTGGCAAGGTGTCTTGGGCTTTGTAACCACTGCCTCTTCTGTTGTGCTCATCAGACTGTGGCCTTGAATAACAGCTCCTGTCTCGTGGGAGGGGAAAGTCAGTGCAGTGCAGTGATTTTCTGTGGAAGAACTTGCTTCCTTGAAACGTGTGAAAGTCAGAAGGAGAAGTGTTCATAAGCTAATAATTACTGGAAATTGTCCAAAGGAAAGGCCTGTCCCTCTTCAGGAGGAAATCTATTTTCTGATGTATTAGAGAGACTGGCATAATTTAAGTAAGTGGGCTGTCTGCATAAAACTGCTACTATAATTCTCTCTCTTGAAAATAAAACATAAAGAGAAGGTATTTTAACTTACTAGGAAGCAGTAGACTCATACTGTTTACGCCTTTATGGCTTTTTATAGCGATTCTGTAAGTCAAGGTCAGGAATGGGGACATGATGTGCATTGCTGCAGGTTTCTGCTCATTGGTGTTCCTGTAATGATTAATCCATTAATCAGATGTTTGCATTAACCAGTGACCTCAAACATGCTCCTAAAGTGGTTTCCTTTTGTTTAAACTCCTTCCTCTTTCTGGATGTGTGTAGCTATTATCAGTGGCAATACCCAGGTTTCCAGCATCTCTGTTGTTGTTGTTTGTTGTTGCTGCTCTTAAAGTACTCATGTCATTCCTTCGGCTTCTTGTCAGATCATTGCAAACAGTGTATGCTTCTTGTTTAGGAGACGACTTTTATTGTGAATTGCATCATGTAGGCTTATTTAATGTAGAAAAATCACAGGTGGGGCTTGCGTGTTTTCAGATTCCTTCACTTTGTTTCAGAAACTTGTGGCAGTTTCTCTATTGTTTATTTTCTAAGTGAAAACATCCATCATGACTTTGGATTGACTTTTTACTCTTAAAAATACAGGTTAAAAATGCCTTATATTGAAAGTCTGAAAATGGAAGCAGCAGAACCATTGTTCTTTCACTGAACACTGTGTAAAGTTGCCATAAAACCAGTGATTTAAAGTTTAACTCGGGGGGGGGGGGGCGGGAAATATTTATAAGTTGATGGTGAAATGCTAGGTTGAGAAATAATAATATGTTGACCTTTCTGGGATCTCCCTCAGCAGAACTGGAATGATGTTCTAGTAAGAATGAGTGGTGAAGGTGTTGTGAAACCTAAACTTTTCTGTCCAAACATATCATGTTGCCTTGGTCCCTAAACAAGGCTATGTCATCTGTTGTTTGTAGCATGCATTTTGTTGTAAAAATAGCTTTATGAAACCACTGTGAAGATGGGGGCTTTGAAAACATGATTTGAAAGGTCTTATACAAAAAAAGCTGCAGTCCTCCTTTAAACCATTTATGCTTGCATGAAAGCATTTATCGTGAAATGGCCATGGTTTTATTATGATGTTGTAAGACTTCAAAATTTGAGAGGGGGAGATATATATGTATAAGTAGGTATAGATATGTTCATGCGCACACATGTGTATCCATATATACTGTTTGTCTCTTTAAACAAATGCATGTACAGACACATGCAAATATGCATTACTGCAAGATGTCGGGAGAAGAAACAGTTGCTGGACTGTAGAAATGACCTAGAAGCAGCGAGTTGCACCACGGTAATGGATTTAATCTCCATTTGGGATTTTCCTGTTCTTCTAACTATCTGAATTTAATTTGCTTAAGCAAAATTGCACATGCTAAGGAAGATGGGTTTGGAAAACGAAAGGAAAATATTTTCATAACTGGAAGGCAAAATTCTCCACATAGATCTTGACTGGCATCTCTAACTCTAGAGTGCTTGTGACTGGTCGTGCAGGGAAAGATGCGGTTAAAAAAAAAAAAAGTGCAAGAGTAAAGCACTATGATATCCCTTAATGCCAAGACTAAAACATAGGTAGCTTTTGAGTTCTTACTTATACAAACTTAATATTCTTAATGCAACTTAGATGAGGAATGTGTGCTGTGTATGCTGTACACAGAAGGCTTCTTAAAAGTTGGCAGTCTAGGTTTAAGAAAAAACATAATGCAGGAAGACAGAGGAGGTAAGTGCAGTTGTATCTGATTTCAGCTTTGTAGTCATCAAAAGTTCTGGTGGGAGCAATTGTAGCATATGGAGAATGTGACCCTTGGACATCCCCGTGGGACTCTAGTACCTCACTGTGTCTCTGTTTTAAATTTTACTTTCTCCTCTATGAAACATTGTGTAATTAAACTCTCAAAGAAATGAAAGGTGATTGTTGAATCTCACAGGTTTACACATTTTTTCCCTTTTCCTTTGAATTTCATTTTTTAGTGTTCAGAGGAAGGAAAGACATAGAGGATCTGCCACTTTTCCATGTGGAATTTTTGAATAAGGATTTTTAAGGAGAAGGCAAACACACCTCGGGTTGAACAGTTAGCTTTACAGGTGCCATTTCCACCAACCGGCCACTTTTCATGGAGCATGTGAAGTGCATGGAAAGGTTTTGCTTGTTTTGCTAGTTGGTTCATTTCCTTTAAGCATGTTCTTAAATCCCTTTGACTAATGAGAAAACTCTGAAGTATTTCTTTTGGCAATGTATAAATAAAATATCATGCTGGAAGTAATCCTGAAAAAAAGACGACATTCTCAGAGCTCCATAAAATCCATCTCTCACCTTCTGAAAACTTCAGTTCAGAACATCAGCAAAAACTCTTCTTTGTGTTGTGTTCTGTAAGGTGGAGAAAGGAAGGGAGGAAACTAAGGCAAAAGAGCGTTACGCATGTGGTCAACCCAGGGGAGAAAAAATCTTCAAATTGATTGCCTTACTAATGCTCCCATTCCTCAAAGTGACCTTCCCAAAGTGTTAACATGTTTACTTTATAAGCTACCCCAGCTGCCTGAAATAGGTTGCACGGTGGTAAACGCAGTTCCCTGCCTCTGACCTGGCTCAGGAATTTGAGATGGGTATAAGGGAATTGCCTCTCTTTCCAAGGCAGCAGCAGCCATATGGAGTACTGTGTTGCTGTGATCACTGGGGCTCGTTTCAGATTGGGAACTAATTTCCTTTTCTGAGCTTCATTCCATAAACACGTTGCAAGGAAGAACAGTCATTCCTCTGTAGGAATGTTTGATAGGAAAAGATAGCTATCTACTAGTCTTTTCCAGCTGAAAAGCAACATTAGGAAAAAATGGGAAGGTTTTGTAGGGACAGGGTTATACAGCCTGGAGAGTTTCTCTAGAGATTTATGTGGTTTGGATAACAGTCCTGGCTGTGAGCCTTTCTCTATGTTAGACTCAAAATGAGATTACGGAAGATGGGAAAGAACAGATTTTATTTTTTAATGCTTGTACCAGTAATGCTCATTCTTTTCTTCAGCACTTCATGCTTTATTTCTTTTTGTAAAGTCATTTGGATTGAATGGATTTTAGGCACTTAATTTATGTAACTAACTTAGAAGCTCTCTCACAAGTGAATATGCAAAAATTGAGCTCTCAGAGGTTCACAGAGAGCAATATTTTGGCATCTCAACACACTCCGGGAAGATGTAAAACCATTTAGTAACATTTATCATGCAGTGGATTGTGAAATAACTTTTTTTACAAATTTAAATCAGCTCTATTACAGCAGTGTTGGTTTTGTAAAGCTCTTCAAGATTTTTCTTGTGCAGTAGCAAGCAGCTGTCCTTATTTAACTGATAACTACTGTTTACATTTATTTTTTCTGCTATTTGACCGCAAAATGTGAATTACTGGCTTTCAGGCTCTTCTGTTTCATTTGTACTTTATGTTAACATAAATTTCTTTGGATCCAGCTGTGGAACACAATGAGTATGTTTCAGTTCCACTCTATTTTCTTCACTGATAAAACAAAGCAACTCAGGTATTTAATTCTTTAGTTTTTCATCATTTATGCTTTATGAACTGTGAAAGAGGATGCTTTTTTGTCTTGAGAAATCAAAAGGGATAAGATTAATGAAAAATAATTCCCAGTTACAACTGTGAGCCAAAATTAACAGCCCTAGACCTAGTGATCCTTCTGTGAAGAGCGTGGATTCTTTCAGTGAAAGACAGGACCAAAAAAAAAGTATGAAATTAGGGAGGATAAGGTTTGTAAACCCAGATGTTCCAGGCACTGGAAATAAGGTTGGCAGTCACTCTTAGTTCAGCTGCTTCACTTTGATTTACAAAACAATCTTTTTTCCACCACATAGGTGGACTTGTGTCGAGGAGGAATCGCGGCCATCCTGGGAAGGAAACTCATGCCTGTAGTGACCCCTGTCTCTTTTGCTGCAGCAGTGAGAAGGCAAATGAGTCCTTGAAGTGCAGGAAGGAAAATGATGGCCTTATGATTAATTTTGAGAGAGGCATGGAGAGACAGATTGTGTCTGAAGCTCTGCCATAGTATTCTTATCAACTGAGGTATCAAGGTACTGCAATAACAAAACACATCCTCGAAAAATCAGATCAGGTGTCTCAAATGTAGCATCCGAAGCCAGTGAAAGTTCATTTTTATAGACTAGAATAATTTCTTTATGTCATAGGTGTGCTATGTGGAAAATGTATTCAGATCTCTGAAGCACTCAGTAGATTGTGTGCATCATAGAAAACCCTGCAGGAAATGGAAATATTCTGTCTTCAGAGGAGGTTTGCACTAAGAAATTCCTAGGACCACCCATTGGGAATGTGCTTTTTAGACAATATTTTCCAGCCCTTACTTTGAATGAGGTAGTGCTCAAAGCTACAAAAAAAAAAAAAAGATGTTTCTTGAAATTGATTTTGGCACAGTTAAGTTTGTGCACAAGGTAGGCTGAATGAAGGTTTGCACAGTGATTTTAGTTCTGTCATTTCTGAAATTTTGAGTGCTTGATTTTTGTACGTCTGGTGTTCTTTTAACTTTTTAAGTAAATACCTTCAGAAACTGTTAATTACCCATGATGGATTTGTATTGATTGTGGATTAACTATGCTACAGATGCAGTATTCTACACTGGTTATGCACAGGTGTTTTGGGTTCAGTCCACTTTACTTACTGAATTACAGTGTTGTGACATGTTTAATAGCAAAAGATATTAAACTCTGCTCTCTCCAAACTGCCTATTCACCATCTTCTTCAGGGTTAGTGTTATCCAGGGATCCCAGTCCTATATTATTCCAGATAATGAAGCGTTGACCATAGTATAGTCATAGAAACATGCTTTTGTTCATGCAGATGACTGTCAATACTGTTGTGGCCACTGAAGCATAATATTGTCAGCATCATGGAATAAAATCACCAAAGAATGTTTTTGGAGGTAAAATTGATTGTTCAACTGCATTTCTCATTTATGTAGCTTGTGGCAAATACAAAATTTAGACTTTCAAACTTTGATAAATGCACCAGCTTCGTCTTCATGCTTAGCTAGTACACAGTTGTCTCCTATCTGCCTCCAAATGGATGAAAACTAGTCACCAATGACACAACTCACATTTTTAGGTCCAATGAAGCTTGTGGCCCCAAATATTTTTCTTTCATTCTGAATATATTTTATTAACTTTTTAGCTGGTAAGAAAATAAAATAAAAAGCGGAGATTTTGTAAACTACTTTTTTGATAATCACTTGAAATTTAGGATTTATTACATCTTTGTAAGTGGATCTTTGTGAATTTTGAGAAGGCAAAAAACTCCAACAAAATATGTAATTGGTATGCGTTCCGCTTGGATATTAACCTATCTAAATTTGGTTAGAGAGGAGAAAAGAAGTCTGAACATGACACTGCTGAAAATGATTTGGCTGCATTTCTCCTTTAGAACAATAGCTTTAAGAGTCCCTATAAGAAGGTGGGATTCAGTATTGAAAGGAGTTCKCGGTGTCAGGATGGTGAAGGAAACAAGAATAGAGGGATTAGAAGAGAATTACAGTTAATTTGGGAGGAATTTTTGCTCATTATCTGAGATGAATGAGTAGAGACACAAAACAACATTTTCAATCAATATTTTGGAAGAGTGCAGTCTCTGTACTTAAAAGGGATTTGTAATGATGTCTCTTCCCTGCACCTTTTTCTCACAAGAAGTCCACTTCAAATGGGCGATAGAAACTTGTGACTTGAGCACATTCTTTGCTGTGAGATTGGAAATGAGCCTCAACCCTAAATTTCACATAGCAGACATGATTGAAGCAAAAAGAATAAAAAGCACATTTAATGAAGTGTTATATCAGTTTGCTTTCTAGTGCTGACTTTGGCTTTGTTTAGCCAGTACTTAAATAATAGAGCCTTTCATTGATTTGCCCTAACAAGCATGAATCCGGGAGATGAAAGTGAATTCTTTAATGGCATGCACATTACTGCAGGGTGGAGTCTGTACAAAATGTTAGATACAAGCTGAGTGTAAGAATGATAAATACCTGAAAAGTATACATATATCAGGAATTCAGTTTTGCTATCTGTCATAGTACGATTAAGCTGAAAAGAAGTGGTGTAGCCAAATTAGAATATACTCATTACTGTTTTTTTAAGGCAGCTCAATGAATAAAAAGTGAGAGATGCACTTTTTCCTAAAATTATTTTACGTCCCTCAGTAGACAAAGATGTAGAGACCTTGATTCAACCAGGCTTTATTTTCATGCCATTTCGTTTGAATCTTTTGTAGCCCACATATTGTGATGAGGTCCTTAGAACAGTGTAAGAAAGCCTTACTTCTGGCCTTTTGTTTGCTTTGAAATCCCAGAGTATGAATTTACTATGGCTTAATAGCAGTGACTGGAGCATCTAAACAGACATGCCGCTTTGCCCCGCTTTGCTTAAGAATTATTTTAATTTGGTTCAGTTGGCTTCAAAGTGACAAAAGCATYAAGGAAATCTTTAATGTATGTTGAAAATGATAATTATATAAAGCAAACTTTCTCTACCTTTTTATCACTAATGTTTCAAACACTACTCAAATGTCCCCAAAACGACCTTAATATTTTTGTGCTGTTTGTTTACTTACTGCATTTCTCTCTATGGAGATGAAGAAGGCAGGTGCATCTGTTCATAGGAACTTTCTGACTCACTTAGTATGTTGTAGCTCGTATCACTTTAGCAACAACTATTTGAGAAAGTCTAAAAATTAAACCTACTTGAGGTGTTACGTAGTGTTTCTTGAAATAACCTTTCTTCTATTGTGAAACTTTCTTTCACACGCAATCCCTTATTTTCTTTATGTGACAATGCATTTTGGGAAATGCATTGTCATATAAAGAAACAATGGGAGGATTAAAACAGCTTAAATACAGAAAGAATATAGCTGGAAAAATGTGTTTTTTGTTCTCTGCATAGCTCTTCCATGGTATTCCCCAAGCACACTTTACATGACCAGTTAGAATAAACAGTGTTTGAATTTGACTGAAAACTGGAAAGCTACCTAGGTGTAACTTTTGGCAGCACGCTTGCTAACTTTGCTTCCTGCAAAACCCCCTGTGGGAAGTGCTGTGAAATACCAGCAGTAGGATTACTGTTTTCAGTGATTCTGTTTTCTTCACTCATCTTTCCTTTGGTGCGTCTCTGTTCTTCAAGAATATAGCATGTATTGTTTTTAAGGCCCATGGTTGTTGAGACAATGCCATAGTGTTTGATTTCTGGAGACCAGCTTTTGATCTTTACGGTAATAAGTTTACACACCCGTTGAAATCATTTTGACTCTATGTAAGCCTCCCTGCCAAAGTTCTAGTTATTTGAAATGTATTTAGCTTTCTTATCCAATTGCAATACTCTTATTTCAGGGTGCTAAACTGGCCCATTTTTAACTGCCCAGAATAGCACCTTTGAGAAAGAAGTTGAGCTTTAAAAAAACAACAAAAAAAAACCCAAACCAAAAAATACTGCCATTTTTGGAAATATTAGTGCTTGTGATGGCAACAGCATGTTGCTATATGACAACATGACATCATTGATCATGATTTATGCTATACTATGTACTATTTGGGTAGAGCAATGCTCAAGATTTCAACTTGCCCAGGAACGTCTCTTTTTGTCTTATTTCTGTTATTAGCCAATAGTGCTGGGCCTCTTTCAGCTTCCAGCGAATCTTCCTTTTTGTTTAGGAAAATGTAAATACTTGGAAATGTGGAAAATGTAAATATTAGAAAATGTGGAAAAATAGAAAAGCAATCAAGGAGAATTCATCATTTGTTCACTTCAGAAGTGACAGGTTGTGTTCTGGAAGGTTTACTGTTGTCCTAACAAGAAGTGCTGTTGAGAACTAAAAATGTTCAGTATGTGAATGGTTTTATACTTCTATACGTGCTAGTCCATTTGTTAAACAGTCCAGCTGTGTTACCCCTTCATTTTTTTTGTTTCACATAGGGCAGGAAGCCCATGACAGTGTGCTTTTTTCAGTAATCATTGCAAAAATACCTGACTGCAGTCATTTAAGTTGCTACTTGCATATAATAGAGAAAAAAAAAGTTTCATGTGTTCCCTTGGGATTTTCTGTGCCCCAGGTGCAAAGGCTCACAGAGTCTGATGGTCAAAATAAGCAGTTGTTGCTGTAACTGTATCTTTATTGCATTTTGTTTTCCAAACCCATACCTGACTCTCCTATGTTTTTTTGGTCTGAAAGCTGCATCCGTTCTCCAGGCACAGCTTTTTGGCATTTGGAGGGGATACTGGAATTCCAGACCGCTGTGCTGTATGTAATTGATAATGATTGATAAAAGACAGCTAGCACCTGCAGGGCCTCTCTTTGTGCAGGGCAAATAGGCTCCTGAGGAGTTCAAGAAAGGGAGCTGCAGAAATTATTTTTTTCATTCTGCAAAGGTTGATTTGTGTTTCTCTCTTTGTACCTTCAAAGTCAGGATTAGTATTGTTTACACAGACAGAAGGCTTACATTCATGATGATTAATGGGGAGGGGAAGGCCTTGAAATCCATCACATCTAGCGCATTGCCAGACTAGATTACTCAATTGGCTGCCAAATAGAATTGCTAAGGTCATTTTCTTTGCATCCTACCTACTGAACTATGTTACTTAGGGTCACTGCTTGTTTAACTATGACATGCTTGCTTGGGAGTCTAGCTGAATTTCCCTAGCTTAACCCTAAACTTAAGAAAAAACATTCTTTTCTGGCTTCTAGCTCAGTTTACTTATCTCTGGGCTATGGATTACTCTTAAATTTAAATTCAGTTTGATTTAATTTGATTTAAATCTAATGGAAGGGACTAAATACATGACTGGAGGGAGTAAAGAAGATGAAACCAAACTGAATGGTGACCAGTGAAAAGACAAGAGGCAATGGGCACAAACAGAAATACAGGAAATACTGTTTAAACAGAAGAAAAAGAAAATTTACTGTACAGGAGCAGGTTGCCCAGCGAGGTTGTGGAGCTGCCATTCTTGGAGGTATTCAATACCCAACGGGACATGATCCGGAGCAATGTGCTCTGTCTGACTGTGCTTTGAGTAGAGTTGTTGAGCTGGACAACCTCCAGAGGTCCCTTCCAGTCACAGCGTATCTGTGGTTCAATTTTAGTGGTATTGTAAAGCACTTGGATGCCTCAGCGTAAGTCCTTTATAAAACATTTAAACATGAAATTAAAGATGAGTCTGCTACTTGTAGAATTCTACTGATGTGTGAACTGTTTTAGCAGAGCTTAAAACAGAGCTTAATTTTAGCCCTACACCAAACCACTTCCTCTTATGCTTCAGCATCAGAAAGAATACTTAGTGCAAGAAGCCACAGCTTAGCCTCTCGGGTGTCAGCTAGCTGGAGTAAATCCTGAAGTGTTTATATGGATAGTGTCCTGCACTTGCCTGATGCTTTTGCAGAATACCTCACCTCACAAGAAACTCGCTCTTGGAAACGCACCATCACTTATTGCTTCTTGAGAAACGAGGTTCTGTGGACCAGTGTCTCCACAGACAGTATTTTAAACCCACCAGAAAATTAAGTCCGTAAGAAAAATACATAACTTTATACACTTGCTGGAAGAACCTTTATTTAATGTCACAGGCTATGTTGATTCAGTTAGGACTTAATTCAGCCCTCTATATAACCCTCATATGTTACAGTATCATCTTTTTTCGGAGTTACAACACATTCTCATTCTCTTCACGGGACTTTTGCTTTATGAAGGAACCAGGATGAATAGTCATATTTTAATGTACATCTAGTCAACCTCTTTTTTTTTCTTTTTCTTTTTTTCATACATAGCCCAAGACCTCATTTATTACACACTACTCAAACTCTATCCTGAAGGCAAAATGACTTTTTCTCATGGCCTTTCTGTGGCATTCATTATTAATTAATGATGCTACACTTACTTTAATAACACACCTGCATCTGGAGAAATAAAGATTTAAAAAAATCAATTAAAATGTATTCTTTTGGATTTATCAGCAGGAGTCTGTATTTATAAATAAAGTTCCATTAAACTTTGCTTATATCTTTTCTGAAAAACTTGTCAATATGAGTTGGCATTCCTAGATCTTTGGAAGAAAAAAAAAAAAAGATAATGACTGGTGTAAGCTTTTGTTTTTCATCTGTGTCTGTATCAATCAGTGAAAAATGTGAACATTTTGGTTTGCTGTGCATGTAAACTTGTCTCTGGTTGAAATTACCTGCGTTCCTAGACCTGAGGATTTTATACCTTTGCTTGAGATTTTGTTAGAAAAGCTATGTGAGAATTTACTACTTCAGTGATTGTAGTCATCCTGTAGAACAGTGGTCTAATGCTGGAATGGGCTTGTTCATTTATTAATAAGGGTTTTAATTATTGATTTCTTTTTAATGGGGCAATGTTTTTACCTTCTGCTATATTTAACCAGATTAGAGTACTTTGTTAAGTATTATTAATCTTGTAAAGCCTTTTGGAATATTGTACATTTAATATACCATAAAATAAAGATTAAAACAATTACAGAATCACAGAATCGCTGAGGTTGGAAGGGACCTCTGGAGATCATCTAGTCCAACCCCCCTGCTCAAGCAGGGTCACCTAGAGCTCACTGCACAGGATTGCATCCAGGCGCGTTTTGAATATCTCCAGAGAAGGAGACTCCACCACCTCTCGGGGCAACCTGTTCCAGTGCTCTGTCACCCTCACAGTGAAAAAGTTTTTCCTCATGTTCA
>NW_020451191.1:0-10972 GCF_003343035.1 Apteryx rowi
ACTGTGAGGGTGACAGAGCACTGGGACAGGTTGCCCAGAGAGGTTGTGGAGTCTCCTTCTCTGGAGATATTCAAAACACGCCTGGACGCAATCCTGTGCAACGTGCCCTAGGTGACCCTGCTTGAGCAGGGGGGTTAGACTAGATGATCTCCAGAGGTCCCTTCCAACCTCAACCATTCTGTGTGATTCTGTGAAATCCACTTCTCTACAAGTGAGAGTTTGGATTCTGTAATTTCACCATACTTAACTATTCATGACATAATGCCCAGACACATTATCTGGAAAAGAGTTGTGTTGAACTGCTGGATCCCAGATCCCTTCCCCCTGCTGATACTTCAGCAGCATTACCAGATCAGTCATGCTGACACTGGCCTTTTTTCTTAGTGTCAGCTCTAAAGCCATTTGCCTTTTTGAAAGGACTGCTTCAATATTCTTCCASAAAGCACCAGTGAAAGTGGTGAGTTTTACAGAATGAGAGTCTGAATTATTTGTATCAAAGAAATTCTAGAAGACTCAAATGGCTTTCTGATGCCACATATAAAGAGGTTCATGGTCCTGCTCTCAGTTAGCATAAACTGCATATTATTCCACATGAATGCTGAATGCACACACCTTTATCCAAACCAACAGAACAGAAGCAATGAATAAGGGAATAAAAGCAAATGCCTTTTAACATCACTGTTTAACTGTGTGGGAACAAAAAAATAATCTGACAATTTGAGACTCATGAAACAAATTTAGGAAAAGGGCTTCAGTGATGTCATTGTACAGGTTTTATGACTTGCTGATTTAAATATTTACCCCATTTAGAAAACTGAAGTTTTTCTTTTTCATTTAGGACCTAAAAACCTTCCTACCTCAACATTTCTGTAAGTTATGTCAGACATTTAAAAGAAAAAAAAAAATTAGTTTGTCAGGATTCAGTCCAAAAGAACTGCTGAATGGTATTTAGGAAATAATGAAGAGGATAAAATATTAATGATGGTAAGATTCACATGTTTTATATCACATTTCAGCATATAGCTGAGAATCAGTTTCAAAAGGTAAGCGTACTTTTCTGTTGCAACTCAACTACATTTGCAGAAAACAGAAAAGCATATAATACCCGCTAACCACACAGTTGGCATTAGCCACATAAGAAAAGCAGAAATTATACAGTTACTGGTAAAAGTTACCAATTGTTAAAACCAGGAAGTTATAATTCTCCACAATTAAGATGAACAGACACTTGAACAAAATAAAGTGTTTATTTAAGCTATATAAAAATCCTTGGAAAAGGTAACTGGTTCATTTGGGTTCTGAAGTTCCTTTAAATTCCTTATTAATATGCACAATGTGAATATTGTTCTCACTTCCATGAAAAAAAGGCTTTTAATATCTTCCGCACACCAGCAGTAATGTCCTTATACAGAAACTAACATAGCACTTAAAGCGACATTCTTGGCACTGAAGTTGAATACCAAGAGCAGCTCATGCTAATACTGGCTAGGTCTCTTGCTAGCTATATACAGCACATGCTTTCTTTTTCTCTCTTTTTTTTTTTTTCTTCTATTTGATTGCATGTTAGCAATGTTATTCTGAAGGTATCTTCTATACTTAACATGGAATGGGATTTAAGGAAGTTCAGAAACAGACTACCTGCACAGCCAACCACTAAACTCAGACTGTTGTGTTCTGACTTCCCTACATGACTTTAATACAACCTGACCACAAAACCACCGGAGTCCTACTGTAACTAGCTTTTGCTACCTGACCTAGCTCTAAACAGCATGTTAACAATGAGCTCAGTTGTTAGCATGCCCTTCATTTGTAAGCCTGGTGAGCATATTTGTTCATTGGATCAGATACAGATTAATAAATTATAAGGAACACTGTTTACTGCATTATCATTCATTACTTGAGAGAGTGCAAAGGTAATTACTGAGCAGCAGTTGACTCAGATTACCAGGAGAACCTTATGAAAGTCAACTTAAAAACCTTCTGTATTAATGACCACTTTATTTTCTAGTAGGGACAATTATTTTCATTGCTAAATAGATGCAACTTATCTGCATTTTAATAAAGCTCATACAGTTCTGTATTTAAAAGTTTAAACTGAAACACAAATGTTGAATGACCTCACACACTGATAACAATTCTCCTTTTATTGTATATACCACAAAATCTGGCGTTTCACAAAGCCTCCCCTAGAATCACGTCTTTACCTGAGAATTTCTAAGCTTTTGTTTTAAACAGAAAAAAAGCCTTTTTTAGACTTCATAAGTTACAGATATTCAAAGGGCAAATAAAAAGAATCCCCAACAAATCTTGAAAACCATCCTCAGGTATCAGCCACCCAACATAGCTTTCTTAAATGCCATAGTGTAGCTAGTCCACAGGAGAAGGGCTGAAGTAAGGAAGGATTCTGCCCTTATAGTCAGAAATGTAATTTCTTAGTGATGGGATGTCAGACTGAAAAAGGRGAGGGTAAAGTATGTCTATATGAAGACAGGGGTGTGGCAAGACTCAGCTGACGAAAGTCTAGAAGCATAATTCCATAAAATTACAAAAAGGTTTCAATTCAATCCAAACAATTTACTTTTCTGTATCAGTGGCTTTGTTTTGATTTTCAAATTCTGAAGATGATTCTCCCCAATTCTGAAGATGAATGTAATTAGCCAAATAGTTTTATTTCCTAATCATTTACATATATTAATAAAAATAATGAGTATCTTAATATTCAATTAATAAACTGAAGCATCACCAACAAGACAATGAACTGAAGTACATGAGGGCACAGGGAAAAATATTCTGATTACTCACTTCAAGAAGATACCATCAAGCCCTTCTGATACAAGAGAAAGCATTTAAATGGAAAGTTTTCTTAGAATAATATTATCTGCTTTAACAATGTGACAATTCAGGTCACAGAATCACACAGAATGGTTGAGGTTGGAAGGGACCTCTGGAGATCATCTAGTCCAACCCCCAGCTCAGGCAGGGTCATCTAGGGCACGTTGCACAGGATCACATCCAGGCGGGTTTTGAATGTCTCCAGAGAAGGAGACTCCACAACCTCTCTGGGCAGCCTGTCCCAGTGCTCTGTCACCCTCACAGTAAAGAAGTTTTTCCTCATGTTCAGATGGAACTGTCTGTGTTTCAGTTTGTGCCCGTCGCCTCGCGTCCTGTCGCTGGGCACCACTGAAAAGAGTCTGGTCCCATCCTCTCAACACCCTCCCTTCAGATACTTGTACATGTTGATAAGATCTCCTCTCAGCCTTCTCTTCTCCARGCTRAACAGGCCMAGCTCTCTCAGCCTTTCCTCATRAGAGAGATGCTCCAGTCCCCTAATCATCTTTGTRGCCCTTYGCTGGACTTGCTCCAGTAGTGCCACATCCCTCTTGTACTGGGGAGCCCAGAACTGGACGCAGTACTCCAGAYGTGGCCTCACCAGGGCTGAGTAGAGGGGGAGRATCACCYCCCTCSACCTGCTGGCARCACTCTTCCTGATGCAGCCCAGGAGACCATTGGCCTTCTTGGCCACAAGGGCACATTGCTGCCTCATGCTTAACTTGGTGTCCACCAGCACTCCCAGGTCCTTCTCCGCAGAGCAGGTCATTTATCGGCAATTTTTTTTTAAGTCTATTTTAGACTCTAACTTTGGTTTTGGATTTAAAATTCCTGTTTTATAGCAGAAGCGAGCCTAGGAATCTGAAACAGAGTTAACTACTGCCTCAGCCTAGTGGACAAATAAAGGCTACCTGTGTAACCATTAACTTAAATAAATGAATAAAAAGCCACCCTTCCCCTGCCGTACTAGCTGGAGCTTAAAGAGTAGACAGTCCCCAGCAGGAACAGGCCTGACCAGCCAGGACCTGCAGCCAGGACCAGGAGGAGTGGCAGAGCACTGTACCTTCTCCCTCCCTCTTCACCTCCAGAAGTCACTGGGTGCTGTCAGGAGTGCAAAACTGCTCCCAGGTTTGCAGATTTGTCTAAATCTATACCTCTCATGCTTCATAGAAGCAGAGGATATGTGCACCAAAAATCTGTTTAGACAACTCTTGTTGACTCTTGCTTCAAGTGCTGCAAGGTCCCCAAAGAGATCACACAGAAGCTCAGACAAAAATCCAGTTGGTTCAGAGAAAGCAAACAAAGCTAATGCATAGATTAAAAGGGAGAGGTTGCACTGCTAATACCGGGCCTAGGACAACTGCCCACAACTAAGCCACTAGCAACCCTGAGAGAGACCTAGTATTGCAGCTCTAGGGGTAGCCCTCAGAGGCAGTTCAAACCCTGCAGGTTTGAAGTATGCAGGAATATAGTCATAACATAATTACAGTTATAAGGCTGGATATTATTTACAACAGCTGAAAGTCGAAACCTGAGGACTTGGTCACAGCTGTAACTAACAGAATCAAATAGCCTAGCATCAAAACATCACATGCCCAACTAACAAAAAGCCAAATCTTCAAAAAGGCCAGAGGAAATCCAGCCTCTAATTCAGTCAGAATTACTTTAGCAACAGCCAACAATTTCTCTCCCCAGTACTCATCTATATCTGGGCACACTGGCATCAATTTGAAAGGGAGGTATGCTCCTGCAATTATTCATGAGGGGAAGGCTAAACCTATAAGTCTGACGCATTAATATCTATTCTGTTCAGAAGTCAAGAATAAATCCCAGGATTTCACATCTCAGATGAAATTTTGAGTTCCGCCCCATTTTTCCTTCTTTCTAGGCTATTTAACATATTTTACATTAACGTCTGTGACACACTTAGCAGTAATACTTAGTAACTAACACCATTTCATAGCTCTACTCTTGCCTCAAATTTTAATCCATTTTATGCTCCATGTTATTGCGTTCAGTGCAATCAGAGGCCTCAGTCAAATTGCTTTGAAGCTCAAAAAAAAAAAATCTTTCTTTATAGGTCTCACTTTACAAACTACTGTATAATTTTTATTTTTTTCCCTTTTCTGCTTTTACAGATTTTTCAGTATCTTCTGATATTGCCTTAACTGTTGTATATTTGTGTCAGAGAAGACATCTCTGATTTTAAGGTTTACTTATTTGGTTCATCAACATCTCAGCACAGCCCCATCCTCCCCCTCCACATTAATTTCAGAAGTAGTTTCTTCTGCTAAAGCCATTTCTGTAAAAACACCACTTACAAGGCAGCCATTCAAGGAACCATTAAAATTTCCTCTTTCAATTTCCTCCACTCACTTGGGTTATTGACAAAACTACAGCTCTGTGGATGCCTCCTCAAAACAGAATTCTATCTCTAGTTGCCTAAAGTACCTAAGTTTGTTGATAAATTTGTTGAATATATAGAGATGTCCACAGCCACACGGGTTATTAAAAGGTTTCTACCATCAAGAGCTGGAGGCAAAAGTTTATTCACAGATTTTACAGGACAGGGGGGATCATTATGATCATCTAAGTGTAACTATACACCCTATATCGACTTATAGTCAGGAGAGATATTACATACAGTATCCAATAATGGAACAGGATGCCTGTTTTTTCCTCACAGAAAAGGAGTGTCACATACAAGATTTGCAGTCAATAATTTGATTAATCTAATCAAATTATTTGACAATACTGTTTTTCTCTTACATCAAAGACTAGAAGACAATCTACCCAGAGCTAATAGAGAACAAAACCCAAACATCTCATTTTAAAATTTGCTTCATATTTTTGCTCTCCCTCCGACAGATCTTTCCTCTTGGAAAGATAATTTGCCTTATACACCAGATACATACTACTACTTAAAGACATAACAGTGCAAAATACAGCAGTTAAAATACCTTTTCACAGATCACACTGTACTCAAGACGAACTGACAAAGAGCATCAGATAAAAACACTGCCCCAGTTATAAACAGGATTTTGACTGAAATGGTGTGACATTAGGTAGTCCATCACTATGATTTAAGAAGTGGGTGAAGCCTGACAACTGCAATTTTAAGAAACATAGATATTGACGGACATGTGACAAAAGACAAAATAAGAGCCCAAGTGAAAATCATTACTTTTTTGTATGAACAGCATGCTTTTTTTAATATTTGTTTTATTAGTTGCCAAAGGTGGGACATTCCCTGAGCGCATCCTTTCTCTCCAGTCCAAAATCTCAAGTCTATTTATCTGCAAAAGCAACCTGCTCCTGTGACTTTGCATAAAAACTGATTAGAAAAAGTAACAGCTTGCACACACAGTCCAGTTTCAGCTATGTCTAAAAGCACTTCAGGAATGGCAGTTACCAGCACCTCTCCAGCAAGGAGCATATTTATACTATTTTAGCACATCTGTGTCCAGCTGTAACCTTTCTTTGTAATCCTTTGTGTATTATCATTAGCAAGACAAGCAGTTATGAATACAAATTCTAATTTCTTTAAGAAAATTACCATCCTGATCTCCATGAAGTCAATGTTCCAAGATCAACAACAATTATTTGGTAAAGCAAGTGTTGTGTGACAAGGGCTAAATAGCCAAGCCAACCCAAAATATACACACACAGGGGACTTCCCTAGATAATCTATGAACCAAATAGTACTTTCTTACTGGCTTCAAGAATATTGTTTCAATCCTAAATATTTGGAGGAGAAGAGGGAGGAAAAAGGAATAAAGTAGTAGTAAAATTACATTCAGAAAGTTAAGTTTCGTTTCCCGGCATTTTTCACACAATACATTTACTTCAATAGAAGGCACATGGGATTAATTTGGCCCACAGAAACAGTAAATCAACTAATAATAACAGACAGGGAAATTTAACAGCTAATATATTTCCATGTGAGATCCTCATAAAGGAACTGTTTATACCTTACTTTCTCTCATTTTTGAAGTGAGAGGAATATTTAGAAGTAATTTCCTATATACTCACCCTCCTCCCCCAATATTTTCAAGTATCAGGTCTCTTAGATAAATTGCAACTTCAGAAAAATTTTGAAAACACTGCATTCACTACAAAAATCAACAAGGCAACCAGTTTTCTTCTGCAGTGGTCTCTATTGCATCTCAAGGTTCCCGTTGCTGCCTAGATTAGCCCTAATGGTCATATAGGTTTTCCCCTAATACACTATATAGCAATCAGATATTCAGTCACTATGGTCCAGTCAGCAAAATGGAGCTGGTGACACAAAGCCAGGAGAGCTATACCCTGAAGTGAATTACTTTACCAATTTCCAAAAGTAAACCAAACAAAAAAAAAAATCATCACCAACAAAGAAAAACAGGCAGGGCATAGTTCTTGTTCAAGGTTTCAAAAATAAGAAAAATCCTGGACAATAAGGACATTTTTCAAATACCACAGCAGCATGCTATTAGAGTCTAATCTAGTTTATCTCCCACTGCAAGAAGCAAACCCAAAAAACTACTGTTTGCATAAACCCATAAAACCATATTCATTTAACAGGCAGAGATACAGCAGCAGAAGAGGGGACTTTTTTTTCCCCCTGTTAGTGTTTGCAGATACCTTGCTGCAGTGAATGCTGTCTTGAATGCAAATTACCTCAACTCTCTACAAGCCACACTGCAATGTCTGAGACTGCCAACATACAGTACAAGGGCAGAAGACATGTATTTGGGAAAAAGGGAGCAGGGGAAAAAAGTTTGGAAAGGGTGTAACTTGCCTTTAAAAGAACAAAGCCAAGGAACCTCTGCAAGGTTTGAATTTTTCACAAAAGGTTAACCTAGTCTATGTGTAGCAAGGAGAGAGCTGAACATACTAATAGCAGAAGGAAGCTATTTATTGATTGCTATGAAAACAAGTTACTGTGCCTGTATGTCCTGAATGATGCCTTACACAGCTAAACCAAGTCAACTAGTTGGAGGGCACAGCCTTCTTGGATAGCTTAACCTGGTGCAGAATCACAGCACTGCCAGCGCTCACACTTTGCAGAGCCATTGGCTTGTAAAAGGTGCAGAACATGAAGCCCTACTTCTTGGCACGCAAGCTAATTTTGAGTTAAAGAGCATACTTGCATTTAAATTAAGGATTTGCATGTGTGGACAGGGCTTGAGTTGGTATCAACACTGAATTCTAACTAACAGCAGGAAAAACAAGTCTCTATTAGTTATTCCATGCATAAAACTGATTAATCATGCTGCTCCACTGAAATCTCTTCTCTAAATTGTCTCCAGTCCTGACATTTTCCAGCCATTTCAAAGTATCTCTGAAGATTCAAGTACTCTTTTGTCCAAGCCTTCAAATTAATGTCATCTTCTAATAGGAAGTTATTTCTGCTTGTTCCTGTAGGCAGTTAAACACAGCACACTTTTTTATGCTTCAACATTAACAGAATTTGATTGCAATTTTGCAAATGAAAATGACTGATGATTTGGTCTATAGTATGCTTAAGAGCAGAAAGATTTTCCATTAAGAGTCACACTCCTGGTTTTCAGTGCACAACAAAGACTGACACCATAACATAATCCTTAAGTAGCCCATTTCAGTATTACAAGGGTATGTCAAAGCAGCACCAAGAACAGAATACTCCCAGACTGCTAGACATCCATCAGCAATCTCATGTCTGCCAACCCAGATAAAACCTGTTGTATTCCCTAATTCAAAAGGCTGATGTCAAAGGTTGTGAGGGAACTATTGAATGTACAGAAATTACAGTAGGTCTTACTAAGTTTTCTCATAAGTAACACACAATTTACTAGTCTAAGAATTCTGATATACCTGCCATATACAAAATCCAGAATTTTTTCTAATGTATATTTAAGGAAAAAGAGCTCATATGTCTAGTTTCTTCAGTTGCTTGCCAGATACAGATCTGAGACAATCATAAGAGTTGTTCTGTCCTCAAACAGTAATGTAAATAACTAGCATATTTCACAAAACTTGGCAGAGAGTATTGTAGATGTGTGGGCTATGTTAATGCCTTCTCCCTTCCCCCAGAAATAAATTCAAACAGGTCAAAGGCATACTCCATCATTAAAAGACTCAGTTAGCATTTTATTAGCTGAAAACGGAAACATAAACCACCTGGAAAAATAGTATTTTTTTTATTTATTTATTTTGCATGATAGGAGAAACAGCACACCCAAGTTTGCACCTGGGGATTAAGTTTATGCTTCCAGAATTGAAGCAGTCTGAATTATAAATCACTTATCAGCGACAGAAGCAAGTGCTGACTACAGAGGGGAGAGAGCAAGGCTAAAAAGCTATCTTCATATTATGGGACACAGAAGCACATGTCACAGCACCCACTGCCAACAGGAGGAGCAGATAGAGCGCTAGAGCCCTACTATGAGAAAATTAAGTTTCTACACACAAGGTTCCTTTATGTCATTTTATATGAGAAAAGGATTATGAGTGAAAAAAGGGAAGAATTTAGGTAGGTACCTACAAGAGAAAAGCCAAAGAGTAATCTCTGAGTCTCCCTTTTATTTCCCACAGCTCTTGACTTCATTTCTTCATCTTCAGTGTGCGAGTTCCTCATATTACAATCATATTTAGCAATCACAGTGCAAGAAAGTACTATGAAGTTGGCTACTGCAGTGCAGAGCCATTTGATAAGCAGCATGTTGCTCTTGTCATCGCCCTCATTATCGTCCTGCTACAAAAAGCCATCAGAACACTGAATGAATGCTCACACAGAAAGCTATGCATTGCATATACATTTAGTAAATACTAATCACCTTGTGGGTTTGGTGTGTGCATTTTGCACAAAGAACAGGAGGCTACAACAGAGAGCAGTGGATGAGCACAAAACTGTTACCCAGGAGTATGGGGTAATGGAGAGCGACTACAGAAGTCTAATGTAGTAATGAAAAGTAGTAACAGCGAACATAGGGTCCCTGTTCTAACTGCTCCTCTGGTAGGCAAGGATGACATCTGTTAAGCCTACTACTACAAAAACAGCTGCACATTCCTCTTTCCAGATGTATATAGGCAAGTGAAGCCTTGGGGGGAAAAAAAAAAAACCACATTAATAAAAAATTATGGATTCATGCACAGAACCAAAGTCACTACATACTAACACTAAAATAAAGCATGCTGTGGATGGCATCATGAGGATATATTCTTATCTGTGCATACCGATTTTTAAATTAAGCACGCCTCTTGCTTGGAAATTCATGAAAAGACAATCCCAGAGCAAAACATCCCCTCTCTTTCATTCAGCATGTACTCATTCCCAACAATATAACAAGAACACCTCAGAGATTTCAGGCTTTATCATTACCATTTTCTCCTTCCCCATCCACTAAACCAAGCTGTTGTGATAGCATAAGCATGAGCATAGCATGTCATACTTGCTGGAGTCTTCACTGCTGTCATACCACAGGATCATGGGGGTTTATATACATATATATTTTAATATATTTTATATATATGTGTATATATATGGAGGTGGGGGGTTAATTTGTTCACAAACAATAACTTTTTGAYGCTCCAGGGCACCACAGTAAGCCTGGAATTTATGATAGCTTATTTTTCAGGGTGGCCAAGGTAACACATGTAACCGGTCTAACTTGACTGCACCTTTTAATAGCAATGCTTCAACTTTATGGCAGCTGCCTTCTAAAGCATGACATGTCAAACAAGTCTAGCACAGGTTTGTTGCRGAAAGAGGCAAGGAAAAAGGCAGGGGGTAGGGACAGGCATAGGGCACGGGTATGCCTGTCACAGTGGGGAGACCGCTTTCCCGCAAGCCTAAGAGCTGTCGAGAGTATTACTTAATGAACACGGATAATCAGGTTTATCACGCCAGCATTTCCTACCCAGCCGGGGGCTCGGCGCACGCACCAAGCGTGTCCAGCCTGACGCCCCCGGCCAAGCAGGTGCCCTCTGCTCTGTGCCCACCCCACGAGGAGCAGCCGCCACTTGCCACCGCGGGGGCGTCTGGGCAAGCCCCAGGCTGCACCGCACAGGCGAGCCGGGCCAAAGTTTGCTAAGCAAGTGCCCTCGCGGACGTGGAAAAGGAAACGCCGCCGTCCGCCCCTTTAGCTCATACAAACAGCCCTGGAAAAGGCCCCCGGCCCCA
>NW_020451191.1:11642-193611 GCF_003343035.1 Apteryx rowi
CGGCCCCGGCCCCGGCCCCGGCCCCGGCCCCGGCCCGGAGGGAGACGCCGGCGCCGCGGCCGCAGCACCTGCCTCGCTTCCTGCCGGCAGCCCGGGGCCTCACTCCCTGCACCTTCCCATGTCCTTGACAGGGTCTTCCCCCCCTACACTTTACGTCTGTGTGTTTCTCCTTGCAGCATGCTGCCTTCTGTCATCATTCACCTCTTCAAACGTCTTCCCTGGAAGGAAGCCCAATTCCTTTAGGATTTATCTGCCTATGTAAAAGAAATTGGATGCAACTTGTTACCCCTCTTCCAACAAGAAAATTCACAAAGGCATCTGAGTCCTGGCACTTGAAAGTGCTCACTTGAAAGTGAGTTTTGATGTCAGGGATGGAGCTGCAATACTTGCATCAATAATAATCCAAGCTAAGATGATTCTTTCAGACCAGAGCTGTTGTTTCTCCCTCTAAATTTTAATTAATGTTAACTGAGAAAAGCAATCAGATGGCTATGCTGCTGTGGGACCTGGGATTAGGGTGACTTACATAGCAACAGCTTCTGAAAGCACCTACTGTATTTACCTGCTTAACTGAGACATGATGTTTAGAGGCAGGACATCTGCACCTCTGCCACCATGAGACCTGGTAACCGCAGTCTGCTGTGTGCAGGATGAGAGCTTGTGAATTTATCAGGAAGCCTAATGTGGTGCACTCAGTGGCAAACCACTTGTGAAGTGGTGCTCTGACACTGCTGGGATTTCCCTGGGTTTGGAAACCCCAGGTTTTAGAGTTTCCTTAAGAGGTAGCTTCCTCCTCTGTACCTTGCTGCCTCATTTGCCACCAGCAAAGCTTGAACTGTTTGATGATAAAAGAGAGGGAGTGCAGCCGGAGTACACTTCGGGATGTCCTTCCCTTGGTGATGGTCCAGCACAACAATCCTTAGTGAAGCGCACGAATTGCTGGAACAAGACTGTCCTGGGGAAGTATTACTCTGCACTTGCACTGCTCTCATATCTTTTTGTGGCTACTGTCAGAAACAGGAAGTGGGCAAGAGAGACCTTTGGTGTGACCTGTACCGTTTGACCTAAGCCATTCTTACGTTCTTACATCTTCAGTAGTATGAGTTTATGGACCGCTCAGGCAAGTTGTTGACTTTGCAACTGTCTTGTTCCATTGCAACTTTCATCAGTGCGCACAGAGTGCTGCATGGGATGTGGCTACAGTGGCACATTGAATCACATGATGAGGCATCACCTTCCCCCCAAAGTCAGATCAGGTGGTAATTTGGCTATGGTGTGAGGCTCCTGCTGTGTCATCTCCAGCGGGCTTCCTTGGAGTGCAGGACCCCAAAGAGTAACAGCCCTCATCATGATGCCAAGGGACTGCCTGCTTGGGGCTACAGCTGGGTCTGGCCCATGGGAGACATGGAGGCAGAGAGGCCATGGTGGTACTGCATGTAGCACACATGCAGCAGCAAGGCATCATGAGGTGGAACGCAACTGAGTGGGTCTCGTGCTTTAAAGAAGTCAGCAGCTAGCGGAGTGGGAACTGGCAGTGAGCCAACATGGTTATGGATAGGCCATCTACCACCACGTGTCAAGGATCTCGTTCTTTTGGTCTCTTTGTGATATTGTTCTTTTTCAGGAGAAGGTCAATGTCTTACAGACCCCTCTTTCATTTCATTTTCCATTAAAAATGAAGTATTCAGATCACCACCTGGATTTTATTTGTGTTCTTTCAAACAGCAGAATTTACTTCTGCAAACTAATAAAAAGGCTGTGACTTGGAGGTAAAAGACATATATTTATTTCCTGACTGCAGTCAGCTGACCTGACCTGACTTGAGCATATGAAGATGAATATACTTATGTTATAAAGAGCATGAGTACCTGCTGACTTTATTGCAACAGGACGGCTACAAGTTCTTGTAAACTGAGCTACAAACAGTTAATGGGTGTGTACGAAGGTTAGGTCGTGGAGCAGGAACAATCATTAACTTGTTCAGATAAAAATCTTCTTCCAGATCACTGGTGCATATTTGAATCTTCATCTGAACTTGTTCTGCTTCTTCTTTAAAGACTTGATAGTACTAAGTTATCTTAAATATTACTGATTTAAATGTGGAAAGAGCAAGAGAGGCAGAGAATGTTTCATTAATAATTCTCAGAGTACTTTACAAAGGAGACAAGTATTAGTCTCATTTGACAGAGAAGAAAAATGAGGTATTAGGGGGAGAAGTGATCTGCTCAAAGTTTGCTCAAGGTGCCTGTGGTAGAGCCAGCAAYAGAATACAAAATGTTGACTTATAAGAACAAAAGTAAGCTTGAAAATAGAGGGCCTTTCCCTCTTTCTCTTATATACTATAACTTAACTGAGATCAAACCAAATAGAAGGCTGTTGCTCAACCACAAATCTTCAGCTAGACATATTTAATCATTTATTTTTAAACTTTGTACTTGCCTCTTTAAACTTGGAGTTCTGCTCCTGGAGATAAAATAAGGAAGCAAGGACAATGCACACATCCCACAGATTCTAACCAAGCGATATGGACTATGTTAATTTTGTTTTCTGTGACACAGTGATTTTCAGTGAGCAGTAATTTATTACAATGTCATTCTGGAAAATAGATGTCACCTTAGAAAAGTGAATTGTGATAACTCTGTGCTGTGGCATCAGGAGACTGGCACACAAAAGCTCATTTCCTTGAGAAAATCCTTTTGAAGCACATTGATGTATTTAAAGCAGTGAGGTGACATTCTGTAATAGAAGAAAGTCATGCAGTCAATGAATTTATGGAAATTTCATAGCATTTGTACACTTCAGTGCAGTGCAGGCTTCCCAGAGGAGCTAATGGTCTCACTTCCTTTCAGTTAGTTACAGTGCAGACCTGGACCAGCTGCTTCAAGCTGGCTCTGAACTGCTGTATGGCAGCAACAGGTCTGTTCTGCCTGCTTTAACGCAGTGACACTGGCCTCCCCTCCTGGAACGCCCTTCCTTCGTTTTTATATGCTGCTCTCAGTCTCTCTTGTTTTCCATCTCCACCGAGAGACAGACTTTGGGCAATGTCAGCAAGAGCAACATTTGTCTAAGGCAATCTGAGATAGATACTACCTTGGAAAACATCAGCCTGAATGATTAAAATTTAGCATAATAATTGGAAACAGGATCTGAGAACAGAAAATATTGAATAAGCTTAAACATTGACAGTGCTGCCAATTCTGCTTAAAATATGTGAGTCAGCAAATCACACACATTCACTAATTGAATGGTCTTGCATGGTATCTCCCACTCCCAGCAAAGTGAGGGAACAGTTACTTACCTCTTTGTTTTATGATAACTGAGGTAACCACTAAGCAACAACTAGCCCACATTCAAGTGTGGGCAACAGCTGTGCCATCTGGCTCAAAAACTTTCTGTGGGAGTGGTGAGAAAGGCAGTGGTGGAGAACTCCTCTAATTATACCTATCTGTGTGCTGGAGAAGCAACAGGAACCTCACGGAAGCAGGCAGAGGTGCAGAAGAAAGTCAAGGACAGCCAGCAAAGTATGACCCCAAGAAAAAATTGAAAGCACACCTCTGGTAAGTAACAAGCTTGAAGCCACTCATTTCATCGCATGCTGTTGGATCCCCAAAGCTTTCAGGGAAACAAGACTTTATCGTCAATCTTTGTTTACTTTGTAAGAAAACAAATACTTCACTTTGTATGTAAAACAGATTGTTCCCCCTATAAACGTCTTTGTATTAACCATTTCTTCTCCTAATAGAAACAACCTTCAGAAGCCTTCATTTTGACTAACTGCTTGAGTAAGACTGTTTCTGTTGCTGCCTTTGGTCAAGCTTCTTTACTTCTGCAAGGGTTTGACTTTACTTTCAGCTCAGTTACAGTGTAACTCTGTTCTTGGATTCAGTTCATGGACTCTAGCTTTGGTTTCCCGGAGTACTATGCTGTGCTGTACCCCACAGTAAATTTGGATGAAATAATTTTTTCATATCTTTTTAGAGAGKTAATCTGCAGGACCCTGAGAAGGAAGATACATGAAACTCAGATAGTGCCTAGCACAATGCAAGTATAATGTTTCAAAAGATTCAGAATAGCTTATTTAGAGCTGACTTGGACAGTACCTTCATTGAGGCCCAACAGAAAAATGCCATTCTCTGTTAGATACAAAACTCCAAATAAAATCTAAAATTAAAATGCAACTTGCCATACACAAAACCCATACTTAACTACATAGCCAGCCAAGTCCTGCCTAAGTTAGGGTACATCATACGTTTTGAATCTTCTGTGAACAGAATACTGTGTAACCCACAAACCAGTTCTGCCAGCAGGGAAGTATAATGTAGAACAAGACATGATATATCAAAGGATAGAGTAGGATACTAATTAGAGAAGAATCTCTCTCATCTCAGGCATTCATGCACTTTCCAGATGAAAAGTCTCTCCCATGGCAGCCTCAGTACAATGCACAAAGCAACGGCAGTGTGTGCAACAGAGGTGCACAGAGCAAGCAAGTAAAGGCAAGAGAGAGAGATTTAACCTCAGTTAAATCAGCAGGCAAACACACAATCCAACATTCAAGGTCATTATGGGAATTTCAGCCTGAGGCTGCAGTCTTAGGCTTCTTAGTCTGGGGAATGGTTTACAGAGATCAGAGGGAGTCAAGCCTCTTCTTTTCCTCACACTTCTCCCCTGTGCAGCACCCACGGTGTATGGCAGAACAGGTCGGGGGTCACTGGATTTATAGCATTATGCTGACTTGCACCAAAAATGCACCCAGCTCTTTTGTTACTTGCTCCCCACCTCAAAGCGCACTACACACATGATCCTGGGAATGGTTTTACTCCCAGGTGAGAAGGAGCTGCGGAGTCAATAGCATGAATTACAAGTCAAACATCAGGGGGAAAAAAAAAAGACAAATATTCTGCAGGGTATTTAGACAAATCCCAGGTATTAACTGCTGGACTAACCAATGATGGGTAGATAGCCATCAGAAGAAAATCCATGGAAGCTTCTTGTAACCCAAGCAATAGTGTTTCTAACATAGATTTCATGTTTTGTCCCACTTCGCTGTATTTATAAGATAGAATGCTGTCTTGTTTCAAGTTCCTCCTGTTGTCATTTTAACCCATGTTTTTCAGGAGAAACGATACATTTTGAACATTGCCCAGGTCAGATGACCCTATGTGCAGCTGGAAGGAGTATGAGAAAGATGAGTACTACAGAGAGGCTCATTTTGAATGATGGTGGGTACAAGCCTGTGTATTACCCGGGTCATATGCTTTTGTGGGGCTGTTCAGTTGGTTGTCCCTTCCAGAGCCGAGTGCTGCAGGACAGATGACCTGGAGCCACTAGACTTACTGTGGTGACTGATCACTGGGCTCTACCTAGCAGCAGGTTTCATCAGCTTCCAGCCACCTTAATAAAGAATCTTCTTTATACCCCTTACAGCCAGCATTTCTTTCTCCACCACAGAGAAGACCACCAGATGAATGCTAACATGTAGCTCTGCAAGAACGCAACAATAAAAAGACTAACCATTCCGGCTACATATTGCTCTGTGGCTAATTTTGTCTTACCCCTATTTTTCTGCATGGAGGTATTTTTTCTGTTGCAAGCAAGTTCTTGGAATTTATTGAAATCATGTCGAGATAAAGCTATCACACATATCCCTTAGTTTTACTGCAGGAATGCTGCTTAGAGGGAGGAATTACTACTTCATCAGTTTTGTTAGCTAAGTCTCCTAGGATGGCATTCATTTAACAGAGACTCTGATCACCTTCAAAAGTCTAGGAATGTTATCACTACCCTGGTTAATGAAACGTTTCACACTATCTCATTAATGTCAGGCGTTGAGATAGCATTAGTGACAGTGCTTTAGCTTTGGATTAACTACAGGTGAAAACAAACTTGCATAAGATCTTGTTAGCAAAAAGGAGAAAGAAAGCTGTGCTTGAGAAAAATGTCATACTCTCCTCCTGTTTCTTAGCTCCTTCTGCTGCAAGAGCTGACAGCCACTATGAAAGCCAGGTTAAAAACCAAGGTTGAAACTCCCCATTTGAGACATTTTAGTGGGCCTGATTCCCAGGAAAGGAGTGATCACTTTTTAAGGTGTGCCTCACATCCAAAATCAACAGTCACTCTGGCACTTCACCAGATCAAATTAAATTCACTGTTGGAAAAATGTGACAATATGTTAGCAAAGCTGCTAGGCCCACAGGTCACTTGTGGTCTGCCAGGAAAATACATGCCAGCGAGCTCCTGGGAGAGCTTTTCCGGGGATGGCTGGGAGCTGCCCGTGGGCTAGCTGCTCCTTTGGGGGCAGCCAGCAGCTCCTTGCTGCCAGCTCTTCTGCACCCTGCAGCATCTCCCTTTTCTCAGAGGGACCCATGTCCGGTTATATGACTGGAAAGCTGGCAGCGGCTCCTGGGGAAAAGATGACAGGATCTGGTGGCTGCTCTGAGCTCTTACTCCAGTGTGCCTCTGCCCAGGGCCTAGGATCCCCGGGGAGGGCTGCAGCTGGGAGCAGCTGCTCYGTCTGCATGGAAACGTGTGAATATGAAACAAGTGCTCCTTGCCATAGCCTGGCAATTATTCCCAAAGCTCAGCCTTAGCCCCACTTGCCTTCATTGGTGCAGTGATGTACGAGATGGTAAATTCATAGAAAAGGTGCTTTGTTTAAAGAGCCATTTACTGTTCAGGTGCTGCATACATTAAATATTAACTGTAGTCCCTCCATGAATGCTTAGCAAAACAGCAAAGCAAAATGTTGTAGTTCTCTCCTTAACAAATCATCATTTAAAGAGCAACAAACTGATCAAACATGCTGTAAAAAGAAAGGCATAATTACTAGCCCCAGCTCTAGAACAGAATATACCAGTCTCAATATTGCTGGTAACTTTATTCCTACAATCTGCCAGCAGTTCTCCCTTAACTTTGTTTCATTTCCTTACTGTAAAAACCAAGCTGTCAGGTATTYAGCATTTCTTCTAATGAGGCATATGGTACATGCACAGGAGTTTCAACATGCTTATTAATAATTTATAATGACTTAAAACAGAGAGACTTCAAAGCAGTTGCTGCATTTGCAGACTCCTCTAAGTTAACTTCATCTGTTCTTGTTCTCATCCATTCTACTGCACATTCCACAGTCTCTCTTGGATATTTCTGGGCTGAAATTTGATTATTTGGAGCAAAAGCTGTGAAAAGGAAACAAATGCTGCTCCTGTTCCACTTAGACTCTCTCTTGCACCCTGAATCTCAAAAAGAGAACTCCATTCATATTTATAATTTTAAAAATGTGTTTTTGGATATGTCACAAACAGACCTTACCTCCATAGATCTAATGCTGTCTAATTTTGGAAGTCAGTACTTTAAGCTAGCTTTACTGCACGCACCCAAGGCTCCATGCACTGCAAATGGTTATGCCTTTATTGTACTGAAACATGCCATGCTTTTATATTCAAGCATAACTGCATAGGAAAGGGGTGCTCTGAGCATGGGTTGAGACTTCAGAAACCCCAAAATCTTAATTCGGGCTCTGGCATGGATTTATATCCATGAGTGTGACGTTTTTTCAAAGAGACACAGTAAATTTAAAGGAAATTCAAATTCTCTACCAGAGAAGAACAGTTGCATTTTACTGAGCTAACACTGTTGGTGGAAGAAACATTTTCCCATGTTTGGGCAGTGTTTTCATTTCAGCCTAATCAATCAATTTGCCTTTTAAATTGGCAGGTCTGGCACACAGTCAGAAGCTGGGCATAGGACTAAAGAAACTAAAACTAAAAAGTGGATGCTAAACCTCATTTTTTACCACTATTTATAGTGAGGCTCTATTAATACCAAGCACTGCAGACACAGAACTAGCTCTGAGCTCCCTCAAACACTAGAGACATGTAGAGTATGTAGCATGGTATACCACATGGACTAACACACCTTGCTGAGGGTACCTGGCTACTGCGTCTAAAACCACTTTGGTATTCCAGTGTGCGCAGTGTGGATGTATGTGGGGAGACAGAAGGTTACACATAATGGAACTTGGCTCATTTTATTGACTGCTGAGGATGTTTTCCAGGCTCTCCGTCTCAATTTGTCTATCTGTAGGTGAGAGATAACAGTACCCATTTTGCAGAGATGTTTCAGGATGGAATTAATATGCATAGAGTGCTCTGAAGATAAAAAGAGCTAATTTGCATTTTGCTTAGATAACAAGAACCTTTGAAAGCAGTGGTGTCTTAACAGAGACATTCCCTATTTCAGCAGTGTAGGACTTCATTAAGATTGCTGGTAATTTGCATGCAGTGAATTTATTTAAGTTCTAATTTTACATTTTGCATGGTGGCAGTTGAGTCACAAGTTGGTTACAAAAGCACTCGCCAGTCAGTTCTTCAAAATGCACTAGCTACTCCATGCTGTGCCAACAGTCTTGTAACGTGTTCTGTAGAGGTGAGTGCCCAGCATCCACATGGAGCCCTCTGAGGTCAGAGGAGCTTTGCTCTAACCCAGGCATCTCTCTGCATCAAATTACAAAGGAAGGAGCTGGATGCCGGGTCCAACATTCACTCAAGCTTCCCAACCAACTTTGAATCAGACTCTGTGTATGACATGGGTCAAACTCCACCTGGTTTCTAAAGCAGCCCCCTGTCCTAGTGCCCAATGGGAGCATCTGTATCACCATGGAGGAGAACTATCACTTCATCTTGGACAAGCAGAGCACTAACAAGTTGTGTTGCAGGGGAACAGCTACCTTGCACCGATCAGTATTGAGCCATCCAAGTTTACAGAGGTTGTCTAACCTCTATTAGCAAAGCCATTTAGTCCTGTATAGGCAGACAGAAGAAGATGCACTGCTGTAAACACAGTAACTGTTTTTCTCCCACAATCACTTTCTCACGTTGGGGGGGTGCAAAATGCAGGGCACATCCTCTGCATTCGGAAATCAATCTTCAAGGGAGCTCTGCACTCACGTAGCTTTCCGTATTATACTCCGAATCTGATTACATAGCCTCAGTTTTAATATCTTAACCAATATGATGGCATTAAACAGCAAAAGTCAATTTCCCTGACAGAGGTAATCAGCAGCCCTGTGAATTCATTTAACTGCACACAACTGTCTGCTTCCTCTTTTCCAAAGTTTCCTGGTAAGTCATTTGTAAGTCATTTGATCAAGGGGCTTCTTTTCCCCTCCTACGGCGTTTATTCACAAATAGCAATTTCTCAATAGTGCATGATTATAACAGTAATTTAAAAGTTATTTTTATTTCTTGCTACCAGCCATCAAACCTTATTACTCGAGTTAGATACCTCCAATATGATAAAAGAGAATTTATTAATAGCAATGAGTGAAATGCGTGTTTTCTAATTTACTGCTGTAGTCAAAAAGGAATCACTCTTACAAAGGTCAATTTTTTGTTACTGAGCTATTAAGTTTCTGCTGAATTGTCAGCTACAGTATTGAGCCTTAGTTTTGTGCAAAGTTAGTGCTTTCTCCTTTCATTCAAGCAATCACTCAAACCTTCCACTGAGTGGAAAGTTGTTGTATCTGTGCCGTTAACATACACAAATAGTTGAGATCTGGTCTTATTCCAATATTTTTTTCCCCCCAGGATTAATGTAATTATTATCTATTTTAACTCCTTTTTTCTCTGTTTTTTTTTGTCCTATATATAAAACCTCATTTATGTTTCTCAGTCACAGACTGTTAGAAGATGTGGATTTCAGGCGCTTTGATATGGCCCTCTTCATAATTAGGGCTTCTGTTCTTACTAACAATCTGATGAAATCTGTGTTTCAACATTGTTCAAAATTATGCAGCAATTCTGTGTGCTCGAGGTGCCAGTGGCCTGGTTTTGTATGCAGTCAGTATTTATAGTGTTTAGGCAGTCAAAATAAGGCTCCTGCTACCTTTGGGCACAACTGGGAGTGCTCTGCATCTGTCTACATACATCTGTGGGCTTTATCAAGGGAGGTACCCAAAAATGAATACATGCAATGCAGTGGTAGTCACCTGAAAACTTTAGCTTCAGGATCTTTCTGGCATATTTTATAGGAAAAACAGGAGTGCATTTGTCAGAAAATAACTTCTGTTCCAGAACAAGAGGTAATGGTGCTTCTCAAAGGAGACATTACACAGATATTTCTTTGGAAGCAGAAGATACATTTTTGATTTTCTTTTTTTAACACAGACCACTTCAGTGACCTTACTCACAACATTGCCTCTCAGAGAGCTGCACAGGACCAGCTAAAGGGATGATACAGAGGAAGGGGCAGGAGCAATAAGGGTTAGAAGTCTCTTAAACCGACTTTGCCGTGAGACTGTTCACGCAAGCAGTAACTCTCTTTGAAACAGCTATCAAAACAAATATGCTGAGGAAGAAAAGCCTGTTTGCCCCTCAGTCTCAGAAACTTTTCATTAAAAATGTAAGGGGAGGAACACTCAGCATAAGAAAATTCTGTCTTGAGCAGTTYCACTTTTGCAAAAAATGATCATGCAAAGCTTTTCCCATTGGCACTTCCTGCGATGAAAACAGATGGTGGGCCGAGACAGCTCTCCCTGCTTGACAAGAAAAAGGAAGAAAATAGAGAAATGGGAAGAATTTAGACAAGCAACAACTTGTGGACTGCATTTCCACGTTCAGGCACAAGTCCTGTTACTATTCAAAGCCCCTCGCTCATCAGCCAGCCCAAGCCAAAGATAGTCCTATTGCCTCCAATATTCCCCACTGAGTCAAACGTCACCGAGGCCGAGCAGGCTTGGGAGGCACAACCCCTGTCTAGGCTCTTCCCTCTTCCCAGCCACGTCCCCCGCAGGGACCCTGCCACCTCTAGGGTTTAGCGGAGCTGCCGCGGCGGTGCCTGCCTGCCATGGCCGCACTCCTGGGGACCTGAGAGCCCAGCTGCTGAGGGAGGACTGGGATGCCCTGGCTGGCAGGGCATGCATGGGCGCTTTGGCAAGGGAAACAGATGTTTCTTGCTTTGAGAAGCAGGTATGGTACGCTGTACTGTACACCGCACTCCTAACCCAATTTTCTGCCAACTTCAGCTCTTTCTTTGCTTCCTCATCCCCTGAGGCTGAAGATTTGCATCTTACACAGCAGTCTTGTACAGAGACCTTATTTAGATATTGGAGCATTTCAGAGATTACTCAAATCTGTTGGAAACAGTACGTGGGGAATCAGCCCATATTTTATTATTCTCTCCAATCTCAGAAAAGAAAGGAAGCATCTTTCCTTTAATTCTGATTTCTTTTTCTTTTAATCTTGATTGCCTTTTTCAGTTTCCTTTCCTTTAATTCTGATACCTTTTAAACTTGCAATTATGTGTCTTTAAGAAATAAATAAATGTAAAAGCACAGGCCAAGACAACGCACTGCAAACTGACAGAGGCAGACCAGAGAGCACGGAATTAAATGAACAAAAATGGCCAGTTTATTCACTGGAACAGTTATGCATTACACTGTAATTTTAATTTGAACATAAAGATGTAAGAATCAGTATATTGGCTTCTTTTAATTATTTTCTTCAGCACTAGAGTGTTTTTCCCAACCATTTGACTGCATGATCATATTACACATGTACAAGCACAGACTTTATGAATCCCTCACAAGGCATTAACCTAGGATTGTCTACAAGGACAAGGAAGAGTTAACATGTGAATTACTTCAATTTTAAAAACAAATTATGCATTTTTTGGAAACAAGAATTATTTAACTTTTTTGCTTTTAGCATAAAGTAGCAACAAGAAGAGTTTCCAATATTCAGTCTTTAGCAAATGAACATATATACTTCCATATTCTTCACCACCTAGAAACACTCCATCATTTAACCCCAAGAAGGTAGGACAACATAATGTCAGTTCAACATAGGAGTAGCTGAGTTATTACAGCAGTAAACATACAGTATACAAATCTGTGTTTTTCCACAAACACCACCAATGTGAAAACTCTTCTGAAAGGAACACAGCAATCTGTATGGTTCATTAGATACAGAACATCATGCAAATGGAAACATTCAATAGATTACAAAAGTCACAAAACAYCAGTTTTCCTTGTTTTAAATTGTTTACAAAGGATCAAGTTAATTAACCCTTTAACAGTCAAACCACAGGGCTTAAGTCAACAGGGCAATTACTAATAAAATGAACTTAAATTATCCACTGGCATGGCACACAAATGGCCATATCTGTGAACAGGAAAATAAAAAGCTAGATTACTTTTATTTCTTTTTCATAGCTGATGAAATAACAACTCAGCTATCAAACCAGTCTACTTGAAACTTGTATCAACCTCTTGTGTTCATTATTTTCCAAAATATTCTTGAAATCAAAACAACTGTAGCTTTTATAAAAAAACTGTCTATTTAATTCAGTTTACTAATGCTGAGAAAAAACATACACTCTTCTCCACTGTTTCTGCTACAGCTAATAATGGTGAGCAAAACCAACATAGATCTTCATAAAAAGACACTTTTTGAAACACAAGGCCCTATCACCCAGAGTCTACCTGCACATTATCTCCAGTCATGGAACACAGGATTTTTCCTTTACCTCTTGTCAGTCTGTCACTTGGGTGCTGTTAGATTTCATGGAGCGGATTTTCAAGAACTCCACAGGAAACAGATTAAAATCCAGTGAGGATTTAAGCCCTGTATCTCAGAATGAAAGATACAGACTCTGTGTGATAGTCTTCTTGCCTTTCTAACATGAGGAATATGCAGATCACACAATAAATAAGAATTTTCTAGCTTAATCATGGATACAGAAAAGCTACATGATGTTAAGAATCTCATGCACGCATTTTACATTGCATATTTAGATGCATTCGCGCCTTAAGGCGAAAGGCAATTGCTTTTTTGTTTCTTTCCCACAGGTGCTTAATTCTATTAAAAAAAAAACAAACTCTCAATGGTTAAAAAAGTCTGAATATTGTGTATCCCTTTCAGATGCACTGCACACACAACGAAAGAAAACTGAAGAAAAGCGATGACTGTAATTTTTTAAGAGGTAACTATAGCAATGATCATACTTCAAAGGTAAAACATCAGTCCCTGCCATTTTCAAACAAAGACTTCTGAAGTACAGAAAGAAGTAAGTTCACTGTAGCCTCTGTGGATGTGCATCTACTGCCAGAGAAAGGAAACAGACCTCCAAGGGGCTGATGTGATCTACACCTTGTGATGATCTCGATCCAGCTATACTGGAACGGGCAGCACAACTCCTACTGACTTCTGCGCTGCACACCGAGTAGCAAGGTTGGTATCAAAATATGGACCCAGACTTGTGGGGTCGTCCCCAGTGGGTCCCGCTTTCCTAACAGCTCTACTTAAGCATTTGCAACAGAATTATCATGAGCAGCCTTCAGAGATGAGGTCTAGACTGTATTTCATAATATAATCTCCTTTTTGTTTACACTTAAATATGGCAAATGGCTAAAACAATTTCAGAATCCTTTTTAATTGAAAATAAACTGAAAGTCATCTTGGCATTAAAACTTGCAGCGTTACCTTAATTATAGCTTCATTCTATGAACCCTACTGTATGGCTATAATTACATTAATTTACTGGAAAAAATTTGGATGGAGCAAGCACAGAGATGCCAGCCTGTCAATCAGATCAAGCAGAAAGAATCTCACTATCGCCTCCATCTACAAGGCAGAAACTTCTGTATGGTTAGCATGAAAAATGACAGTATTTCCTCTTTCTGTGAAAGCCTCCATTTACCTTCTGACTGATAGAAAATATATTTTCCATACTATGACATTTTGCAATTTCTTGTTCATTCATCTTCTTCTCCCCTTATATTTTAATCTACACATTTGTTTTGTTATTTCACACATTTCCTATAAATTGGATTTCCAGAAGTGGATCATTTCATTGAACAAGGAATATTTTTTTTTTACCTGTGTGATAAAATAAAGCCCAAAACAGACTGCCCCAGATCTGAACAGACTATTCCAAACCCAAAGAAATTTCAAGGCCCTCCTAGAGAACAAAAGCTGCATTGCAGACATGAAAGACAAAGCAGGATTTGAAAATTGCTTCTTTTCTGTGTAGGACACACTTCAGCATTTTTAAGTAAATCTGTCCTTTAGAAAATATATGCATCTTTTTTCTTATTTTTTTAATCTTTAAAAATCAAAATAGGTATCAACACACTGGAAATTAATTCTAAATGGGTGAAATACAGTATTTTGCAACTCTTGAAAAAACATGCTTTTGTTCGTTTTTGTCTGCATGTAAATACTTCCTTTGAAATCTCACACAAAGTTGTAAGTCATCAATCATAAAATAATAAAGAAGAGTTTGTCATCTCAAGTTCAAGATGTATATTTTATTTTGTACTGATTAACTGACAAAAGCTGTCCTGGGGACCTACACAGTTTTATAACTTACAATGCAATAACTACAGTCATTTGTACATTTAAGCTGCTTTGTTTCTAGTTCTCTTAACTTYCCAACACTTATGTTTTATTATATTAAAAAAATATAAATTGAAAAATTAGAAATGAAGAGTTTAAAGTTTAAGAGAATAAAAAATTTAATAAACCCACTGATTTCTATAAAACATGGCCACAATCTCTAAACCACTGGATGCTGTTCTGTAACTCTTGATCCACATGGACGTACCAGCATAACGTTTCAATTTCCCAAAGTTGCTTTGCAAATCACAATTGGAAGCAAATACATTACTAAGCAAATGTTTCAATACAAGGAATTTTTTCCAATAAATTCATATGTAAAAAGGAAATGTATTTCACTGATTTTCTGGTCAATTTAACTTTTAAATTGAGGGAAAAATGTTTGGTTTGGATATGAAAATAGGTAAAAATATTCCAAGTAAAGCTTGCAGTAACTGTATTCAATSTGCAATGCAAATTCCTTTCCCACTGAACAATACACAGTAGCTGTCTTTGTTGGACATAGACATCACCACTGTAGAGTATTAATGCAGCAGTCTGACGAGGTCAGGAATTCGGAGATGCTTTTTAAAGGCAACATTTACCTCAGGCAAAACGTTTCTTTAGTGAAAATCAAAATAGCAGCTAATCTCAGTGCCAAAAACATGATAGAGCTAAACAAGTTTTACTTGACTTTCCTATGACAAGACAACATGTAGATTAAGTAGGATACTAAATAGTTATGTAAATGTATACAAGAATCATGTGAACTGCACAGAAACCTAAGCAGAAACACTGCCAAGTGTTGTCTTTGATCTGATCAGAATTTGATATCAGTTTGCTGCTGTTTTCTCCACCTCTGACTCTGAATGTTTCGTTACAATAGCTCAGCTGCTTTGCCAAGGTTACATTACATACACTGTTGATTACATAGAGTATTTCTATTTACAGCACCTTCATTACTGGTACTATGGTGATAAGGATAGTTAGGCACACTGATTGGTCACTGATTCTTTCCTCTGCTGATGCTCTGTGTATCACAACATTTGGTTAGCACTGTTAATAACAGACGACTGAGTTTGTTTTCTCAGATACAGGCAAAAATATGAAGGAATTATTCCAACCGTCTCTGCAGCAATTTTTTTCAACTGCTCTGCACTTTAGGCTGTACTGTCTTTCGAGCTTGTAGATCATACTTACGCTGCAGAGAAGGAACAGAGTGATGTGGAAAAACCTAAGCCTTTCATCTGTAAAGAAATTAAGGCCACCTGACAAAGAGCAAGGAGTCTGCTAATTACCAACAAGTGGGCAGTACTGAGGACTTCTTTTCTATTTGATAACCAGATGGGAAGCCCATAGATGCTAAAACATTACATCTTGCTTAGCCACTTGCCTTGCTGTCAGGTATTGTGCAAAATAAATTCTGCGTTCCTTGATTTTGTTCTGAAATTCACTATTTAAAAAAAAAAAGATTTATTCAGCTTTTGCAGGAAAGAATCTTTAACTAGGAACACTGTGCACTGTTGCAATAGAATCTGTGTAGCGTAGATCACCTGAGTATTTGTCATAAACTGACATGAGCTAAGGTTCTGTATCTGTCAATTTTTGGCAAGGAAAAAATGTACTACAGTAAAATCCTACTAACGTCGATCCACACCGTTAACCTCACCTGCAGGAGTTATTTTACCACAGAATACTTCACGCAAAATGCACACAACATCGCCATTCACGCTAGCCTTTCACGGTAAGGCCTCGAGCTAGTATCCTGAATATGGGAGCAGGAGGAAAGAATGTTTTTAATTAGCACACAACATTTAACTTGTTTTAGATATTCTTTCTCAGATACCAAATAGAAAGTAACTCCAAAAAACAGCACCAATTCATCTACTTGTCTGAAATGCAAAAATATAATTACGATGCAAGCAAACAGTTGAAAACAAATCAATACACCATCCTTCCATCTCCTTCTTAGGCTTAATAATTATCTTTCAGTGAAGAGCTACAACAAAACCAGAAGCTAGCGTAATAAGAATTAGAAAATAAGTGCATAAACAATATCAGTGCAGCAGCAAAATACACAGTCATTGTTAACTTTTCAATTCAACCCATTTCCAACATTTTTGTGCAATACAAATTGGCCATATGCTGGCCAATGCAACAAGCCTCTCTTTTTAATATTAAACTCAGTCATTCTTCACTTAAGCTATTTCTGCTTGTTTTTTAAAAAATAAAATGAATTAAATACAACTCTCAAAAAAGACTGTATTTCATAAACGCAAAATTATGATGCAAATAAAGTAAGAAATAAATACCACACCCTTAATGACAAAAGGAAATTTGAACTGGTTCCTATGGCTGAACTTACAGGATGGGAGGGTAGGATTTTTGTAACATACTTTTTTAAATATTGGCTTAAGTCTCTCAGTATTCCAGAGGTAAAGCCAAGCAGCTGGGAGGAACATTTTGTCGGGATTTTAAATTTCACTACACTGTAATTGTGATAGCAAAGTTTGGATACAATCAGAGGAACCATAAAAAGTCTTCTTGATAGGTTGGGCTCTGTGCTTTGTGTTCTTCTTCTCAACCTTCCCTCCGTTGCCAGAACAGTGGATTTGAATCCAGGCTTGTCAACGCAGCAACAAGACAGGATTGTCTGCCGGCTCGCTGGGAACAACCCGACCCCTTGTTGCATCAACTCCGCTCTGTTTGCATTTTCTCTTACGCTGCATATGAAGATTAGGGGTAAGGAGGAGGCTTAGAGAGACAGTTGAGAGGGGCACACTGAGAGCTGGAATGTGGCTGCTCTTCTGGAAGAGCATTAGGACTGAAAATTAAAAAGAAAAGAGAAAAAGGGCTTAAAAAACACAACAAACTTTTCATGTGCACATAAACAGTACAGGGATGGAAATAAACTCCAAAAGGTGATGAAACCTCATCTCTAAATCTGCATCCTCAGATGCATAGTATGCATATAGTTTACATACATAGTATACATAAGGAAAATTCTCAGTGCACAAGCGTTCAGTGACACCTGGACATATACACGAAATGCTGCAGATATCCTGCTTGCCAATTCATGTATACAACTGCCGTTTGCATGCCCTGATGAAGAATGGAGAAATGAATGCACATGCAAAATCAGAGAGTGAATTTAAAGGGCAAAGTACAGGTGCCATTTTTAATGTGAGTGTTAAAGATTTTATATATGCAACCAATTAATTGTTCTAAATGAAGAAAAGTGCCAGTCTGGAAATCAGGTTTCATCACTTTGTGAAAACATGGTCTCTTACTGAATGCAATCTATCAACTAGTATGTCCATATAAATACAGGGCAAACTTCCTCAGCAGGCAACACAACCATTATACATCTTGTAATTCACCACTTCCAAAGGTTCCTAGTTTTTTCAATGTGCTCCTTGAATCCTCTTCAGTTCCGTAATATTGTTTGATTGTTTTTCCATAAACAATTGTTCTGAAAACAGCATTCACCCCTTAAACCTCTAAACATGCATATATGCATTTATAGGTGGTGCATACCATCATGTAATACAGAGAGGTCGGAACCAGCTTTCAGCAGGCTAGGTCTGGTACGAATAGCAGCCTAGCTGTGGCAGCACAAAGATAAGGGCCGGCTGCCATAAGCACACCTCACTTCTTGGTGCAGAGCTCCAGGATGCTCCTCCTAGAAAACTTCACTTTGGTTTGCTCATTTAAAGCTAGCTCAGTTATCCACACTACATTGCAATATGCAATGCAGGCCCAGCTTAAGCTCATCCCCCCTATGATTCCTCAGCCTTGGGCTGCTCACTTTTACAAGGTTGAATTTCAGCTCATAGAGCTGGTGTCGAGCTGAGTGACAGCCACTAATCTTTCAAGGAAAGCATGCAGCAAACCAAAATGTCGAAACAGAATACAAGTAAACACAATTTATAAACAACTGCAGTACTTAAATGTGTCTGGGAAAAGTTTTTATTTTCTTAATGTCTCATATATTTTACAGTCTTGGAGTTATTCCAAGCTCAGCAGTGTATATATGATGAAGCACAATCATTTATGTTCCTGTCCTCAAGAAAACTTGCTTTTTCCATTTTCCTTCCTTTAGAAACCATGCTGTTACATATTATCTCTCCCATACAGACTATGGGAATGTTGAAAGGAAAGCAATTAGTCTATTCCTGGAAATGAATCAATTTGAAATGCCAGAGGTATTTGAAAATCTGCAATTGGAAATGCCAGAGGTACTGCAAATGTCTGTAGTTACACATACAGCATTTAAAATTAGGAAAACAAAGAAATGACATTGCATTTATTTGAAGACAGAAACAAGTGTGTACCATCACTGTTAAGAAATTAGACAAGGATATCCATGCTTTCAAATCAGAGGAGCTTAAGAGATCATGACCACAAATAGATAGGTATTACAATTCAGCAGGAGTTAAGAGTCCTTGCACCTCTGACTTATTTGAAGATCATGAACTTGCACGCCTTAAGTTAGACTTTGTTTCACATTTATGCTCCTAAAGAGTAGCTGGCTGACTGCAAAATGCCTGGTCAGTGTGGGTTGTAGGTGTTCTGCACCTCAAGTTTTGCTTTATGCTCAGCTCTCTGAGTAGGTCRGTCACAAAGTATTTAGTGCTTTTTAGGACTATGACTCCTCAGTTTCTATACAGATTTAGAACACCTACATATAGGTGTTAAGACTAAATCTAAGCACCTAGATATAAATATTTAACCCAAAATGTTTTTTTGAAGCTTAGTAGTTGGACTGCTTTAAACAAAAATCCTGAGAGGACACCAAACGTGTCTTCTCCTGGTATTTCTTTCTGTGGTTGTAACCCTCCTTTTGTTCTGCTCTATTACACAACATACAGATGCAGATACAGCACCTAAAGTAGGATCTGAATGAGATCTTTGCCTACAGCACTCAAAAGAGTATGTCAGGAGTCACTGGAGAGGGACCTAAAGATTTTAGTTTACTCTAAAACTTATCCACCCATCAAGAGCCAGCTCCAGACTTTGGCACCTCTTACATTTTCAAGATAGACTTAGGAGAAGCGCTAGATTTCTTAAGTCCTTAAGAGAAATAAAAGCAAATCGCAACTTTAATGTGGCATTTGGGGAAGATGAAAAAGGTGGTGCTCATGTTACCCTACAAAGGCTGCCTTTCCCCTCCTTGCTCCCCCATCTCTTCTTTCGAGGGCTTCTGTGATTATCGGAAAGGAATGGAAAACTTGACATACATTTTCCTTGCTCATTAGCAGAAATATATTTGCCTTTTGGGGCTTCCATCCTAACTTTAAAAATAAACAACACAAGATGTTCATGCTTTGGGTGAGAGGACTGGTGAGGAAATGGCCATCATTAGGACTAATTATGTGCAGGAATGGCCTGAAACAGGGCCTCTTTGAAAGATAAGATTCACCTGTATACATATACGCCCACCCCTATTAAAGTTCTGGCATCACCTTCAGTACAAAAATCAGTGCTGACTGAAGATAATGTAATACAAACTGTCCCAGAATATGCTGAGATTAGGAAACACTCCGCTTATCACATTCGTTTTCTCAGTAATTCTGCATTGCTTCTCACTTTGAAATACAAGCACACTTCTACATGACAGAATAAATATAAAATTTGGTCTCACCATTCCCTTTTCAACCAATAATAAACATTAGGGGCATTAGGAAGAGAAGAAAAAATAAAATCACAAGGTTATCAGTACAGGCACCTTTGCAGCAACATATATATACACCCATCACTTGCAGTCCTAGTGGGTTTGACTCCATGGAGTATTTTCCCTAACACTCCATCGTTATACCATCCTCTCTCCAGAAAAACAATATATCCAGTTCAGTAGTACAGATTGCTATAGCAGTATAAGAACAGAAAATACATCATTCATCAGGCAGAATCAGCAAGTGACACACGGCATGCAGTGTGTGTGCTTTGTATGGCCGTACAGGTGATGGTGGCAGCAGGTCCTGGAGTTCAGCTATCAGGCATACCGAAGGCTGCAGGTCGTAGGGGGTGGCAGGTGGAGCAAGAACACGAAACAACAGAAAGACAAGGAGGAACCTGAAACTGTTGACTATTAACTGGGAATAAGTGAGAATACTGTTACAGTCCACACATAGAATACATGCCGCTCTTAAAGCATTTGGTTTTAACAAAAATTTTGTAAACCTTTGTTTAATGGCTGGTATCATTTGGGGAACCTATTCGTTCAGTTGATGAATGAGGTCCATGTAATTTCTGTGTTAGTACTATTGTCTGTTTTTAAGCCGTTCCCCCCCCCCTCGCCCCCAGCACTCAAAATGCAAACACATATTTTTAAAATCAGTTGGACAGAACCATGCAAAGCCTTTCAGTGTTAGTAAGTGCTCTTTTCTTTCTTAAAGATGTCATTCACATGCAATATTGTCTAGCATAGATTGTAGCTATAACCACTCAGCATAGGGAAATATAAACAAATCAGTGATATTTTCAGAATGGAGCCATTTTGCATGCAGTAATATTTTATCTTATTTTTACTTTATTTCCTTTTTATATAAATAAAAGCACTATTTCTTATGAAATGATGAACATTCATTTTATCTACAGTATTGGTATTTTTTTTTATAGTTAACTTGCAACTACCTTTTGACTTCTGATAATGAACATGAGGTTTTCACTGGATTCAATAGAAGCCTGAATACAGCCCAAAGACACGTGCTTTTTAATTTTGGATTATGGTTAATATTTTAGTCTTGTCCAATATAACACATTGAACAAGAAACTACAAGTGATTGGGGGGGGGGGGAGTGGAACATGACAACATTACCCAGTAATTTTCTGGATAGGCCTACATTTGGTTGCTTGCCACATGATCTTGGAACTAGAAATTGAGGTGATGCATGGAAGGCACAGTGAGATTTTCATGCAATGTCACATTAGAAAAATTTACTTAGAAAATCTCTTAAGAAAAGCTCTCATAGAATCCCCAGATCAAATTCTAATTTAAACATGCAGACACAAGTGAAAAGACTGAAATAAGTTGACTAGATGTTTCTCTAGCATCAGCATTGGGATTTGATTGGCTTGAATCTCTTCTTAGCTTAACCAGTGTGGTTCACCAAAACTTACACACTGGAACCACTGCACTTTCACAATTACCAGATAATCCATGGAGATACACAAGTCCCATTTAAAGTTTGGTATAGATAACAGATTAGGAAAAACTCTCTATACGTGATACATATAGAGTACAAAGTGAATTTATTTGTGTAATGGTCCAGCATATAAATCTAGTCTGAGCATGATTAGACACACCACAGGACAGAAAATATTTGTGTGAATTACAAGTCTTAGCATGCTGTTGTTTGATCCTCAGTGAAACACCACTGAGAGGTCACATTACTGCAAGAGTGATAATAGAGACTTAAAAAAACAAACATACCTCTCTCTTAAAATGGGTGACTTTAGGGCTGGGCATGGCTTTAATCTGCCTCATTTGGCATCATAACACAACTGAGAACGTGTGCATTATACCAGTAGGGACAATCAGAAGAGACAGAAGGGCATTACAATCTCCTGTCTTCCTCCTCTCCCAGATTTGGTAAATCTGAACCTCAGTTAAATCTAAGTGGTTCTTTAAATGCCTTTAGTTTTCACTCCAGATTTCAATTACTTGATTTAAAGCACTCACAAACTCATGCCATCATGCTGACTCCTATTAAATCTGTTGTTATGCTTCACTGCTTTATGAGGCTATGCAGCTATGTGGCTGACACAAGCAAGGCATCGTAGATAATACATCAAAAGCAGTGTGTGTTTTCACTTAACCAGAAGAGTATCAAGGTAGTGATACTGATAGCCATTTAAAGGTCAATAGTTAAGCTAAGTATACAGTACATATTGTGCATAGGATGACTGATCTGAATTTCTAAAGTATTGAACCATAATTTTAATTATCATTACTATTTCCTATATGCCATTCTTTTGGTTTGGAAATGTGGCAAGAAATGCTTCTTGAACATGACTCCCAGTTCTGGTTGTAGCTAATGATATCTCTCTAACAAAGGAAGAATTCAGGGACAAATCAGAAAATCCTGAAGCTTCCCTTTGGAACCTACCCCTTTCTGTGGGTTTGTTTGCTGAACAAAGTAATGCTTACAGACAAATATGTAGCAGTGGTAAATTAGCTAGGTCTTCCATTCTGACAAGAATCTCCAAAATTGCAGGAGCAACTGGTTGTTAGTATTCAGAGTGGGAAGGTAAAATAGCATTTTCCCTACAAGGAGAGCTGCTCTGGAAGGAGCACTCGAATAGGCTTTGTTTTTGTGATGCTAAATGAAATGGATTTAAAATAAGATTTGTAGATATTAAATCTCCATATACTCAAAGCACCTGTCTAATGATATTATCAAATTTTCATCATATCTAAGATATAGCAGAAAATGCTTTATAGGGATTTTAAATGGAACTAGTAACTTCTTTCATTGTGCTATAATACYCCAAACTGGTAAGTGGTACTTATTGCTTATAAAGAACTTTCACCAACTTTTTATTACAAATATTATTAAATATTTGTAATACCTGTATGTAGTAAAGAAGTTAATAATACTTCCACTTTACAGGCAATAAAAGAGAGGCACAAATTAAGGGGCTGTCTCAAGGTCACTGAGAGACTGCCCTGTGACCTAGCAGAATTCATGGCCAGCAGTGCTTGACCTGCAGCCTGAAAGCCGTACCACGACCATTCCCCAGCRTGCTTATTGCAGACTTCCATAAGCCGTAAGTTTACCACTGGGGAGGTGAGGGGGAATATCTTCATTATATGTAGGGCTTTAGAGCAACTCGGTCACTATACATCAAGCTAAAAATAATATAAGCTATTTCAAATGAGAGGGTATGGTCATAGATGAATATATGCACAGAACATACAGTGAACTGATTAAAAAAAGTACTGTGAAGTCTTTTTGCTTAGCTTGTTTTTTTGTGTACTTTGATTTACTCAACTGTCTGGGAAGCCTGATTTGGCCTTTGCACTGCCCATGAGCAAGGACACCAGCAGTTTACTTTTAACAACAAGGCTAAGAACCCACTGTGGTGGGACAGAGTTGCCAGCAGCAGGAGAGCTCTCTGCCTGCTAAAATCTCACCAGTGCCTTTAAAATACTATCTTACAAAAAGAGAGCCTGCACCTAGCCCTAAAATCAAAAGCCCCCCACTTAAGTAAATTTATCTAGCAAGAAAATAAAATCACTACTATTTTGACATCGTTGAGAAAGCGTCTGCATAAAAAGACCAAGTGAGGGTTGCAAGATTCAATTTTGCATTCTTGTCTATATTTTTACATAGATATAARTGCATGAATTTTGTGATCCATGTCTATACTGTCACTGCAGAAATTATCACTGCTCCTCAAGCTGTTAAAAGGTGGCTGTTTGTGAAGACTCGTACAGATGGGAAGAACTTTTCTAAAAGGAAGGCAAGGGGAGTTGCAGACTTGCTATAACATGCAGCTATGTGCAAAGAAAAAAGAGTTAGTTAAGTTTACCTGACAGTCTGGCAATCTGGCCCCCTGGCTAGTTGTGAGCCGTGTGGCGGTATGGAGGCAGCAGGCTGCTGACAATCTACAAGAAACTGATAAATTAGACATATATACAGAGAGATTACAGAGCAAGGGGTTAGTAACAGTAATACACAGGCTATGCATCTGATGGAGAGATTTAGTGAGGAATGTTTGCTTGGTTCCTTATTTGACAGAAACACCTTTTTTTCCTGATAGTAGTAACAATAGTTGTTGGCTTTTTTCTTTCTGCAAGTAGCAGTGAAGACATTTTTGTCTTCCCTAAACACTGGCAAATGTTTTGTTTAAACTGACAGCAATAACGGGTCATATTCAGAATCTGGATTTAACTTTTGTACCCATCATTCTTCTGCAGGTGAGGAATGAAACTGTTTTGCTTACACCTAATATAAAAAGTGTCAACAAAGCTACTCAAAATTTCTCCAGAGATCTTATATCTTACAATTACAGATGTCATCTCATTATGGTCTTTGAGGAAAAGCTTGCAAGAAGTTTACATCTTCTAACTAGTGCCTGTGAGATTATTTTGTATAGAAAAAGAAGGGGGGAATTGATGCAGCTGGTTTTTACTGTTTTGTCTAGACTATTTTATCAATTCTCTGCCAAAGCAGTTTCCACACAAATCACTTGCAAAGCTGTATTCTAGTTCCCAATTTAATAAAAGTAAAGCCAAGTGATCCTTTGTTGCTATGTGTTTACTGTGACATTTCAAATATAAAAACAGTTTTAAACTCAGTATTATTTGGGGGACTTCAGAAAAGTAGCTGAACAAGACACAACCCTGCCTCCTAGCTCACTAGGTTCTAGTCAGATTTCCAGATCTCAACATTTGCCTAACTTCCCCCACATCAGTCTGGCCCTTCATGATAGCAATTATCTATACTTTCCATGGCCTGCAGGATTCAGCCTGTCAGACAGCACGGTTTTCAGGGTCCTTTAGGACATTAAAGTCTGTGGGTGAAATTCTAACTATCTGGAAATCAGGTGGAGATTACTTTTTGACTCCAGCCGCGTTTGCAGAGCTAGCGACCTCTCTGACTGCTACACCCTGATTCTCAACCTTACTCTTCAGGGGAAAGAAGTTACTTTCCCATGAATCTTAAAAATGAGTTCACTAGACCTCACGGACTAGGAGACAATTTGATAATTTGATTTTTTTTAATTTTTTTTTAAACTAGCTGCTACTTGAAGCTCAACACCAGTAATCATCTTTTCTCTTTCAAATATGTTTGCCTTTCAAAATTCACTTCTATTCTTTGCATAATTCAAGTGAAGGAACCTGTAATAATGTGCTGTAAAGATTTTTGAGATGACATCAGGTACAACGCAGAGCAACACACCTTCCTAGCAACACTGAATGTCATATCCAGTATTATGGTGTTTCCTTTTCAGACAGGCCCAGAATGCTACTTCCTAGGAAGATCTATGCTGACCTCCTGTGGGTGGAAGCAAGTGCACCCAAATCGCTTACTACTTCCTGCCTCAGCCAGTAGGCGATGATTTTGGACCTATTTCCAAGTGCACAGGTATCTACATCATAAAAAAAATATATATATATATACACACACACAGTTTGAGCTTACACCATTGTGTCAGGAGGCAGAAATGGAATAAGGAAGGACACTGCCATTCTTTCATATCCCAGGATGGTCACTCTTGTCCTTACTACATCTTTCAGCAGAGGAATGCAAGAGTTTACAACATATCTGAGCCACAAATAGAGAAGTCTATCACTTCAGCAAAAAGCTCAATTAAAAGAAAAGGTGCCTGAGGGGGACAGACAGAGCCAGCTAACTGCAGAAGGGAACTTAACGTTAAAAAAAATAATAATTTTTTTTTAAATTTCTTATTCTAAATAAACTAGTTTGCAGCAATCCAAAGCAAAGTTGTCCCTGACAGCTTATAGAAGGCAGTCAGTGAGAAAAGGAAGACAGAAGTCTGCGTGATGAAGAGGTTTGGACAGGTTTCATAAATGTAGAAGAAATTGTTCAGACAGGCTTTGCCAGAAAAAATGCAAACATTTGATTTATGATCCTATTCTAATATCTCAGCCATCCTGCAAACATTTTATGATACCTCCTCATCTGCTAGATTCAGCAGAGTGCATGAATAGGGAGCCAGATTCTGCAAGCATTATGCAACCTGAATAATGACTCTTCAATGTGAGCAAATTCCTTGGACTTCAAATGAAACAGTACTACTTAGCATCAGCAATACACACAATCTGGCTCAGAGTGAGTTACATCAGTATGAAAGCTAGTGATCCACATGACTTAAAATGGCTGAATTTTCCTCCTACATCCTCCAGGAGTGAAGTTCTTGAGGATTACGCTAGGAAGAGCTAAGCACAATGCATATGACTTAAACATATACATTGCAGATTCAGAGAGGCTCAGTTCTACTCATATTCAGGCAGTGTGCCAGAGCTAGATTTATTCCTTTTATATTTAATCCTTCTAAAGTTTGAAGGACTTGTTCCCATCTTCTCTAATGATGTGACAGTCATAAAATGACTTCTTATATTGTGTTCAAAGGTGAAAACTGGAAAACTGCATTCGGTCCTTCTGTTCTGCTAAGGAATCCCTGCCTCTATCAAGTAAATGGTTGTTTCTTTCTGAAACATTCTGTTGAAGGTCAAAAGTTTCAAAGATGTCTTTTCTGAGTCTGTGGTCAATGTCACATACCATGAAGACAAGGAAGGAAAGACACGCTCTCTTGTATTAGAAAGAAAAAAAAAAGTGATTACACTGGAAGAGGCCTGTTCCCAATATTTTTCAACTCTGAGGGAGTGTCAGTCAAGCTATGAATGAAAGGACAGTTTGTCATTTGTGTAGAAGACGCTTGGGTAACAGATACAGACTGTAACTTCATGTATGTTTGTGCAGACGAACATCAACAAAATGGTTCATAAAGTTATTAAACAGACTATCTTATTTCTCTCATCTCCAGTTGCTGTGAGGAAATAAACTACTGTGGGGCAGGGGACATGGTAGCTATCTCTGAAGAACACTTTCATGATTCTGTGAACCTACAACAGAGACATGAAATTCAGTGACCACTGCAAGCACAAAGTGCAAAGAGGAGCTATTCTGCACAGAAGGGTCATATTCCAGGTTTCACTGAACTCAGCAGCACTTGAAGCTGTGCCAAGTCATGCAGCAGTAACCCACAAAAACTGCTCAGCGAAGCATCCTTCGGAGCTTTAGGTGCATAACTCATACTGCACATTGGGCCTGCCCAGATTATTCAGTTCTTTCCACTTTAGCCACTTGCTAGCGACAGAGATGTAAAGGGCTCAGAGATTTCCTCTCTCACAGATTAGCCTGTGCCAATTTTCCTTTGGCAYTTCGTGCCCAGTCCTAATTCGGTTAATCAGCTCCTAATGTAAGACCATTAAAAATATCAAACTCGGTGAAGCTACATCTGTTGTTTACACAAGGACTGAATGCACTACTATAAACTTTTTGCTGAAAGCAAACCTCTTACAAAAACAAAACAACCCCCCCCCCACACACACACACCAAGAAAACCACCCAGCTTTTCCTGTTCCTCCCTTTCGCTCAGCCCCCAGAACAATGTATTTCCCTAGTGTCACAAGGTGTGCTCTGCCCTCCAGTCTATGAGCTGGGCGACTCCCATCAGCACAGCCTTGCTTAACTGGGTTGCTAGTGTCAGAGAGATGGGCATGCCTTCTGCTGACATCAGCAATGTCCCTGGTGAAAATCCTATGTACAAGCATTTTTAGTCCCACCTGCTCTGGACCCAGCATAATGCACTGGAATGTTTCAGTATGTTTTGGCACTTAAACTTCTACTCTCTACTTACTGCTGTCAAAGTCCAAGAGTAGTAAGGATCCCAAGACAAACTAGTGGGGACGCTCTCAATGAGTAATTAACATATAACACACTTTTAACTGTGTCTAGTTATAACTGGTCAATACAGAGCTTTTTCTCTCTTATCTGAAAGGGTAAAATTGAAAGTCAAGCAACAAACCAATCAAACATGATTTTTTACAGGGATTGTTACATATTTGGCATCACTGATGTGAAATAAATATTGCGAAAATTGGTTCTTGATAAAAAAAGCTCTCAAGAAATGCTTATGGCAAAATTCAAGATTGAGACTTTGTCCAAGTCTTTTAAACCAAACTTTCCTCAGTATCCCACTGAATACCCCAGGCTGACAGAAAGGCCTTCCTTCCTAGCTAAAAGTTTTAGAGTATCTACAGCAATCACACTTTGTGTCATGCTACCCAGTGTCAATTGAATTTGCTGAATAAAGTCTGGGGAATTTGATAACATGCCCTATGAAGACGTTATTGACAATTTACTTGAAAAGAGAAGCTGTCTCCATTTACATGGTAATATATTGTTTGCTTCCTTGAGATGTCAAAGCAAAAACAACAAACATTTAATGGGAAAGAATGAATGGCTAACAGGATGATTCAAAGGTATTGGGCAAAAAACAAATCAGTAGTCTTCTGGTTGCGCAGAAACATGTTGCATCGCACTCTGCAAGTCCTATAAAGACGATCAATCAATTCTCACTACTAAAACATTGGAAAATGAGGAAAACTGTCAAACTCAAAAGACACACATGATATGTCAAGAAGAACAGGACAGGTGGCATTAAACACTTGCCCACTTTGCTGAGATGAGAGAGGTTTTTTTTAAGAGATGCCTTTAAATTGTAGTCTAACAGGCTGAGAAGAGTCTTTGAATTTTTTATGTCCAGGAAAAAAATAATTCATCTTTGCTACATATATTGTCTTCATACTTTGTGAAAAAATCTTTATGCTGTTATTTGACTAGCTGGTTTAATTTATCATCGTTTATCTCTGTTTTTCTATGGGATGCCAGAAAAACTTTGAACTTCTTCAAGGCTAAGAGGAACTTAAAGTGGTTAACGGTTATCACAGACAGTAGCTGGTGAGAGGAGAGCTGTGGTTTGCCTTCGAATAAAGGCATGAACAATGGTACAGGTCAAAGATTAGAAAAGTCTCTCCCTGCTCCTGCCTCCAGGGTCAGTTTGGGTCTGGAAATAACACAGTGACTTCTGCACATGCACAGCCCCAGCTAGCAAGTCTCTCAAATGCAAAGTGGGTGCAGCTCTGTGTTTCTGCAAGGAGCGAATATAGTGGAGTCACCGCACTGGTTGTGTCCTCCTCTTGGAGCAGGACTGACTCTGGTTGTCCTGGCAGCAAAGCCAACAGCATGAGGGTAGCATGGTACAGTGCCATTGCTCCGTGAGAGCCAGCCCCATCGCTCTGGTCCGGCTAGCACTCAGGGAGCAAAAAACAAAAAAACAAAAAACCCCCCCAACCAACCAACACCACCTTAGCCAGGTGCCAATTAGCTCCTGCACAGGCATTTTTCAGTACTCAGTGTCTCTGGGCTTTCCTAGCTGTCTGGGCTTTAACTCTGCTCCCATTAAGCGAATAATGGAGAGTTGATTGAAACTTGTTTGATAAATTTGTCTATCTACGCTTTTGGCATATTCAATGGTAAAGCTGACTTATTGTGAAATTTCTGTGTCAAGTCTTGCAAATATCCAGGTAAAACATATCTTAAATTTGCTGTTCAGAGAAATTTGGAAATTTGGTCCATTAGATTATCTCAGGTTGCAGTTGTTTCAGGAGCGAGCAGGGGGAAGGATTTATTTCATGGCACATATTTTAGTCTTCTAAAAAATTATTTGAAGAATAAAGGTTAAGAGATGCGAGTGTGCTGCCGAACTCCCATTTGCACACACAGCTGAAGGAATCAGCAATATCTACATATTGCATCAATAAGCAATAGGTTAACGGGAGGATGTATCTCCGATCTCCAGTCACCTCCGCATGTTCTCCCTTTTTTTTTTTCTCCAGAGACTGCTCAGGAAAGTCCAACTGTTCCTAACACTCCCAAACTTCTGACACAGGCCTCTTCCTCCTGTCAGTGGTTTACCTTCAGGAAGAGGCTAACCAGCTAGTTAAGCACATAAAAACCTCACATTTTTAGCCTGAATGCTTGGCCTGACAGCCACAACAGGTCCTTGCAGATGACTCATTTCTCAATACTCCAGCTTTCCAATAGTCCAGCCTCTCAGTATTCCATCATTGTGTGGTGGTCTTATAGGTAAAYGATTTGAAACATTATATTTTAGGAAGTTTAGCATATGCCATTATTTATTTCGAAAAAAAATAAAGACTGTGAAGGGTCTCTTGCAGACTGGAATCAACCTATGCCAGAACTGCTACAGGGCCCAAGAACAAGGGAGTGAAAGGACTTTTTTTTTTTTTTTTTATTTAAATCTCACAGAACTGTACACCTTGCTTCTACAGGATGCCCAGACAGCATAAAACTATTTGGTTACCTCTGTAGCGTAGCTCAGCCTGCTTCCAGGCATATCTGCACCTGCTCTCATCCAGGTTCTTCACTACATATCATAGCTGAGGTTTAAAAATAATGCACATTTACTCATTTTCTGTGTTAAGGAAAACAGCATGTGGAAATTCTCAATATTGCCCAAATGCCTACAGGGTACACAATCTCAGAATAAATATAATAGAGAACAGTGTTAACTGCTTCTCAGGAGCAAGAGCAGGTGATCAAACTTATTGGAACAGCTAGAGTATTTAATTTCTATATCTTAAAGCATTTAGAGAAATGCTGTCTGTCCTACCTGATTTCCACAAAACAACTCATGGAGCACCACTAATGACTTCATGCACTGCCTGACACACAACACTCACAGGCATGTTTTAATAGGTCACCGATTTGGTTCCTTCCCAGCACACATCAGACTTCTTGCTATGTTATAGTGAACTACTTCATCTCTACAAGGGTAACAGTACAGAGTTTTTATCTCCCTCTTAGCATTTAAGCAGGTGAGTCTCCAGTGTTACAAAGGAGATCTGCTGATCTTAGGAGAAGGAGAACACCAGGTCCTTCTGTTCCACAGTACCAAGAGGATGTTGTGTGACAGGTACCTAGTGGATATGGATAAATAATGACCTCTGCTAAATACATGCACATGTCCCTTTTCCCCTCACTATGAAAGAGGTAAAAGATTATCTCTCAACAGTACTCAGAAGTTCATTTCCTGATCTGACACATGCTGCAGACGGGCAGGAGTAGTTAGCAAGTACATGACCATCCCCAGCCACCCCTATCCTGAGGTGTGGAGCGCACCACCTCCTTTGAGCAGAAATAAATTGGCATTCATGCAGTGGGGGCTACATCATCTTCCCTGCAGAGCTGAATTATTTTCCGAGATGAGTTTTGAACAGTCACTGTGCACAAGGAGAGTCTGAGGAGTGGGGGCAGACTGGCACTGTGTGTCAAGCCAGGGAACAGAAACCGAAGCAGGCAGGAAAGGGAGGGAAAAGGCTGCAGGAGCACCCCAGATAGGGGCAGAGCCTTCCCAGGGGGCAAACCTCCAGACTACAGGAGGAGGTCGGGAAGGTGAAGTAAATAGAAAGGCACTCAAGGGAAAACAGAGTGAATAGCCCATAACTGGGGAACAGGGGCTGGGCCAAAGGCTTGACCTCAAACAACATGGGCTAGGTCATGAGCTCGCAGAACTGGGTGCAGCTGGAAAGCCAGACCTGGAAATGAACATAACCCAAGAAGAAAAGCAAAGCATGAAAGGGACTAGCTGATCTTTTTTTTCCTCTAACAAACTTCTCCCTCTTTTTCTTTTGGTATGAAAAGCCTCACTTCTAACTGTACCACCTTCTTTGTACTATGCTCATAAAGTCTTGCCCACAGAAGCACTGTGAGTGATATACTTCCACAAAAATCACTAGTGCATCATCCCTAGTGTTTTCTCACAGACTTTCAAGTCTGTGTCACTAAGTCATTTTTATGTCCCCTCCCCTGACTTTTATCCCTTTTTAACCTACTGCCCCACAGTGGGGCACAAGACTGCTTTTTGCTTATTTTAATTGACTTGATTTTTACATTCTTTTTATACCTGAATTACCCTCAACCTAAGGGGCTGTCTCCCCCATCAGTCCCTGTGCTCCAGTGATAATGTGACTGATAGCTCAAAGTATTGCAGCAATGCTATATGTCAACCTTGTCCTTCGCTGTAGCTCATATTAAGGACAAAAAAAGATTTTTTCCTAGTCATTAACAAAACTAGTGAAATGCATTTTTTATTCCATTACAGACTAAGAACATGGAGATTTCTTGCCAGGTCTGTAGGTTTTTTCACACTTTTTATATCATGATGTGTTTATGTTATTTTCTCAAATGGTTTCTGTGAATGCTTTAAATAATTCCTCATTAAATCTACTTAGAAGCTAAACAATGGGTTAGTAAAATAGCAGAAATGGGAATGGGTAGAAGCAGAATATATATGTATTCAGTTCCTTTCTTTCATTATACATTTCACAAAAAGCACACTTAGAAAGGTCTGATGATTCACAAAGTACTTATTCATTAAAAGAAACACATTTTAAACATTTCAAAGGAGAAAAAGAAAGGTCTTATAAACATAGAAATCATCATACTTTTGTCTTTCTGATKATTCAACTTTGAAGGAAACATAAACGTCTAGGATACACATTAGATGCATTTTGGGCCACAAACATGGCCAAATCAAAAATACTTGCACTACTTCTAGGGTAAAGAAGGGCCTGATCCAAAACCTGAAGTCAGAGGGAACGGTACTTTAGTAGGCTTTGGAACAACCACCATAAGGTACCACTATAACATTTCACAGCCCTACAAAGTGCAGACAGAGAGATACTTACAATTAGGGATACTAGTCTTGATTAAAGAATTGCTGGTGAGCTTACTCCATAGATCACAACATCCCAAGGAACTGCTCTATTACAGAGCTAAAATATCAGCATGCCTAATTTAAAGAGGGACTCACTTCTGCTTTGCCTATTTTATGAGATGAGAAGCACGGTATTGAATATCCCTGTATATTTGATGGTAAAAATCAGTAAGTCACGAAACCACATTAAACCTTGTCATAAAAGAAGATAAAGACAAAAAACATTTGCTATCAACATTTTAAAAGGATTTAAATAGCTGTTTCAGTTAATTGAAAACAGTGGATTCCAAAGCCCAAAGTTTAATAGACTGCAGTAAATATCTGGTAACACAACCTAAATACGTTATGTGTCACCTGCATATCTATTTAGTTAGAAACAACCAGAAGTCTAATAGATTTTACTAGAGAAATTCAAAAAAATGATGGTACTTTTTGCCATTCCATCCAACAATGAGGTAATAGCTTGGATATGCAGGAAAAAAATGTCAATAACCTTTTGATGAATATATCCAACAGTAAGGCATGGATCTCACTGCAATCTTTTTTTAAAAAGTAACATTTAAATAAATGGTTTGGGGCTGCCATTAGAAACAAGTTTTATTYTGGAACTGTTTTCTTTACACAATGAAAAATACAAGTAGAAATTAAATGAACCCTGTAGCACTGCAGTGAATTCATGTCATAATAGCTAAATTATATTGTAGGAGCCAAATTATACTGATCAGCATGAAATGTATGTTTTTGGTCTCATCTGCGGTAACTGGAAAACTAAATGTAAGAGAGGAAAAGCACAGAGTGAAAAGGTCCTATTCACAGTGGCACCAAGAGGTAAAAGTACATTTAGCCAGCTGACTTCTGGATCAGTTACAGCCAACTAATGTCCTTGGCAAGGATACTGTTCTTCAGATTCAAAACGGCCTCCACAAGGACAATGTTCCATGCTTGAAATGGCGTAAATATGTAATGCTCATTAAGCTTAGTTAAATGAGCATATCAGATGCAGGAAATGGCCCCAAGGGCAGGAAGATATATACACATATCCGTATATATGCATTAATATCACTCATTAAACAATGAACATTTATATACACAGATATGGCATGTTACAAAACCCACAGAAAACAGAACTATGCAGAACAAAAAGCGAACACAAAAATTAATAATGACTGAATTACTATTTTTGAGAAGAGCGCCACATTCAGTTAAAACACCCGATTTTAAAAACTCTGCTAAAAACACAATAAAACCCAATTTTCATGAGCAGTACAAGACAAATTGCGTCAATACTGTACACGTCTTGTAATTGCCAGTAACCTGCCTGGTTATACAAACTCAAAGACAACTTCCACATATAGGTTTACCATAAACACAAGAACATTCTCCATAGACAAACATACAATATATTCATAGCTGAGGACTCAAAAAAAAAAAAATCCATGGTTCTCTAATAGGCAAGCGGCAATTTGCATTCAGGCAGTGAATTTGTTCTCCCTATATATTAGAAATATATAGAATTATCAAAATAAAGCTTTTTTTTTTTTTTTTTTTTTTTAATAACAGGCTTGAAAATCTTTCACGCTCTAACTGCTTTGCATTGCTTGGATGAAGCAAGTCAAACTTATCCACCTGAACAATCAGAGCAGACTGACAGTCTGGCCTGTGCTTAAGGCTTGTTAAAAATTATATGGCTGCACATATATATTATTTAGCAGTGGTGACTGAGTTAACCACCTGCCCTGCTTTTCAAGCAGTTTCAAACTGTTTCCTTTAATGTACAGATAAATCCATATTGTAAATGAACTGGAATCCTGAATCACAGAATAAAATTATTTGTTAACATGAAATCATCATGGAAAGAATTATCAATTCCTAGTCATAGTAATTTTCTGTTTCATCAATCTGCAATATTTCTTAACAAAGAAGAAGTAAGAAATGCTAAAAACTGTTCACATCTGCTATTAAATTCATTCCAATAGATGACTGAAGCATTACAGTAATAGAGGCTGGATGACCCAGGTGATGATAAAGATCTACAAAGCACCCTCTCTGCAAAATATAGGTCTGAGCTGATAATTTTCCTCAAAGGCCTTACCCCATGATTATTTTTAAAAGAAGCTGCGCTTCCTTCAGCTTTCAGATTTCTAATAGCCTGCTGTTTCAAAAGCAAGAGGAGTTGCACATAAAAAAGCAAGGTTTAGGTACTGAAATAATGTTTACAGTAGCAGGATTTAGAAATCTGCAAGGAGCTTTGTGACATTGGCATTAAAGTTCAAAAGCAAAGCTGGGACCATTTTTGGCAAAATACTCCTAAACAAACAAAAAATGTGCACATCTACAGACCTTCAGCATAAAACCTATTCATCACACAATGAAAGAAGACACAAATTCGCTATCAAAAATGCTTTCCCCTACCTCTCYAATGTGCACAGGCTCATCTCTGGGAACAGGCTCCAGTGCAGACAGCGTCAGCCCAGGCCTCCCTCAGTCATTTTCCCAGCCCCTTCATGCACAAGGACAAAGCCAGCTCACCTCCTACCAAGACTTCCTATCCATAGGGTTCCCTCTGAAGATGCTTTCCTGTATCTTCCCACTACCTCAACAACRTGAAGAAGCAGGAGCGGAAGCCAAGAATCTTGTCTCACGGGGTAAGGCCACACAGAACACTTTTGATTTAGCATAATTTTAAGGAAAAACACACATGAGCTTTCAATTACAAGGAGAAAGACATTCTATACAATATTTCTGAAAAATCCTACCCTAAACAATGCCCTTTTGTGCAAAAAGGGCAAAACCCAGAACAACGAAATGAGAACAGCAGCAGTACATATTGCTCATCACTTGTGCCTTGTGCTGGAGGTGACTAAGCACCTCACAGCTCACACCAAAGGCTCTTCAATCAACCCCCCTTGACACTAAGGAGCACCCTACTCAGCAGACCCTCTTGCTCCATGTAGCATTAAACTGTGATTGAGCTATATCAAACAGATCAATGCATTCCCAGCTAAGTTAGCCTTCACAGGTGACACCTCTTCCAATTTAAAGGGCAATTAGCAAATTACTGTGAAGTAAGTTCTCTTGAGTCCTAACTTAAAGCATTAACTGGAAGACTTGTCAGGGCCTTCATGTTTGGTGATTGAGTTTTTTTGTTATCATTTTCCCTATCAGCTTAAGGAATTAATTTCTACCTACAGATGCTATCTCAGAGACTCTCTTAGGAACTCTCTATAGGAATTTCTTTCAAGACAGAATTTCTGCAAATAGAGTTAATTTTTATGGTAAGAATGCAAGTGAATGAACAAAACAAAAAACTAGTTCTGTAGACCTTTCCTAAAAAAATACAATTTTGTTTGTATCAAACTGTGATTCAAATTTGATTTGCATATAAGCATAGAGCTATTGCAGAAATCAATCTTGGATGATTTTATATTAAGAGTATATAGTATATACTCTTAATTATGTATGCATAGGTGGTGAGCTTAGTGCTTAAGCAGTTGCTGTATTATTAAATGGCTTTCCTTATGCTGTCTTTATCTTCCACATTAGTCTCTTCTTGTGAGAATTAAATGCCATTCTGTAAATCAACCTTGAAAGACACCTGAAAAGCAAGCAAACTTTCAGGTTTAATGTGCTTTCAGAAATGAGCAACTCCCTCCAACTACCTAATTTTGCAGTGGTTTTTATTTTCACAAGTTTTAGAGGCATCACTTTATGAAAAGGTCTTGTAACAGTGGAGAACAATAAAATCCAAAAGCTACACAACCAGCCTAGCTCTATCAAAACTAGTGGAGCAGGCCTGGGTTATGTCAACTAAAAATTTGACCTCAGCTAGGCTTTGAATTTGAGAGAAATATGTCACTTTTTATGGCTACTTCCCTCTTTCTTTTTTAATAAAGTAAAATATGACTGTACAGAATTCTCTAGAAGGAAAGGGATTATTCATTATGATTTAAGCAATTGCTTTTCTCAAGAAATAGGAAATATTTTACTATTCAAAGAGTTTTCTTGAATGGGATTTTAAACACTGGAAAGTGCCCTGTGGTATACACAAATGAAAACAACACAGAAAAGAAGTACCTACAACATTTTGTTTGGGTGTCATGTCAACCAAGGAGAGAACATAAGGCTAATTGTGGTTGACTCTTTAGCCACCTGTTTAAGGGTGAACATTGCAGGCATGATCCTCTGTCTCAAGAGCCTCTTACTTCAGCTGCATCACCCACACAAGGATCTTATTTGAGTTAATTTTAAGCTAGAATTAGGGCACTTTAAATCCAACATTGAGAATTTCCATGCTAACATAGTGGACAGGAGATAGAATCAGGTCATCTACGGTAGACTTTTTCTGTCTTGTTCTTTCCTTGAAGAAGTCAAGAGAAACATATTTCGTATTTGGGACTGTGGTATATTAAGAAGCATCTGGTCACTTCATTTTCAGGTCCTGTATATGAAACTCTGGAAGGAATTCAAATGCAATGGCAAAGGAAAGGTCACTTCTAATACAGTGTTACACACTGTGCAGCTGTCCAGTTCAGCCTCACGCTTTCTATACACCCTGACTTCTTCACATATTTAAGAAAACAGCCACATGCAAAAGAGGGCTGAAAGTGTGCTGCGCATATATTGGCTGGTTCTATCAGAAGAATAAATGTAAAAATAAGTGTAAAAATATGCATTAATAACAAAAGGAAAGGAGAAACAGGAAGGAGTAAAATCATAGGCCTAAACACCATCCATAAATTGCCATTCCAGCTTAGTGTACAGCAATACCACAGCAAAGCTAAATGCATACTATTACCTGGGGAAAATGAAACAAGACACTTTGGAAATGGACTGAGTGGTATTTCTAGCCACAGCAACTAGAAGCCATTAGTTCAATTAGAAAGTCATACTGCCGCAGCTTGATGTCAAAGGGACACACATGGTGATTTGAGTGGCAGTCAAGAGAAAACCAAGTAAGAAAGAGCAATCTCTTTCTTGAGTGGTCTTTAATTCAGCTGGCCCTCACTAGTAAGCTTTCATGCTGGGATCCTCCTCTGAAGAAAGCAGTGAACAGCAATCCCAGTTTTCCATCTACCAGGGAGCCAGTAGCAGTCAAAGCTGGGGCCAGGGCAGCTGCTTCTTCCAAGCAGGAAATCTAGAAGAAAGTGCAACGAGAAGACAGGCAGAGCTGGCCTACTGCCTCGCAGCCTCCCAATGCTAGGAGCTAATGAAATGATAGGGAAGTCCACACATTGCATGGGTGAAGTTTTCACATGATGGGGAATTTTTCAGGACTTCAAAAAATCTGAAGGCATTTAATTTAGGCTTGCATCATTCTTCCTCCAATACTGAAGACACAGCTTCAAATCAAGTTGTCCTTTGCTCTGTAGTGTTAGATTTTGGACACTGTTCTTTTGCAGCCTATATGATGAAGAAGTAGGTGGTGGTTGCTACATGTCTTGATTATTTGCTTGACTCTGCAAATCATCAGGGGAAAGACACTCTTTCTCATACTAGGCTTTTAAAAATTCCCTACAAAAACAGTAGAATAACATCCATCGCTGTTCCTTGCTTTCAGAAAAAGACAGTTAGACAGATGGCAAAAAATCCTACTTGGTGCATCATTCATTTGATCTGTTAACAGTAATATGAAATCTTCCAGAAACTGCTAAGTACAGTGAGACTAACGTTGAACAACTCCCTGCCTCATCCTCAACCTGATTCTAACATGAACTCCCACTAATACTGGAGCCTGAGCGCTGAAAAAATCATTTGTTTGAACCTGTCAGTGTCACAGGTTGCCTGTTTGAGACTAAGGACATRTGAAGGCATAAAAATTCTGATAAACTGCATTCAGAAAGCTGGGACCGTTTTAGATTCATAAGGAAAATTAAAACATAAATCAGTAACACTGTCTTCAGACCCTTGTACTTTGAATATGTAGAGGTGTACCTAAAGCGTTGGGTGAGACGCTGGATAAATTTTTTCTGGATGATTCTACTTTTCAGGCTGCTTCATCCTTTGGCCTCTGTTAATGTAAAAGATCAGAGTCTATATCAATGCTTCTCAGTCTGTTGTCCATGAACCTGTGGTATTTCATGACACATCATAGTGGTCCATGAAAATAGTGAAAAATAATTTAATGCATGAAGACACTGTCAGCAGTCAAAGAGTTCCACATTCAAAGATTATATTATTTTATCATTAGTACTAACAATTTTGCAATGCAGTAAATTTGTGTTTACCTATTTGTTATAAGCACTCTTCTTTTTTAAATCATGACTTCTTCCTAACCGTCAATCTGCAGATACAATACACAGTCAAGGTTCTTCACACAAAGGTGAGCAAGTCCTTAGATTAAAAATTGATTCTCTTAGGCCTGACACTCTCTTATGAATTGTACATTAGAAGTAAAATTACAATTAGAAGAGTTTTGTAAATTGTACATGGGAAGATTGCCATGTTTGGGCATGTTAAGTGTCCATCAGAAAGAAAATGATCTTCATTCTGTCATAGGATGAAGAGGAAAGAAGACAAGAGACACCGCCAATGTTTAGGGAACGGATCCTTGTCTATAGGGTAGAGCACGTGGTCTTCCATTTCTTAGCACAATTCTGCCTTCTCCAAATCACAAAAAAATATTGCCATAACTGCTCACAGAGGCTTCTTCTGAAGTCAAGGGGGAATTACCTGCATATTTTAGAGTGTTGCCAGAAGAACAGAAAGGAATTGCTAAAAGACGATTATCATTTGTTTTATAAATTTTAAAGTCTTTGCTTCCCCCACCTCTTTTTTTTTCCCCCAGGAGCCGCCATTTGGTTTTCTGACTGCAGTTTTCCTAACGAGAATGTCTTGTTGAGGCTCTCTGCAGTTCTACATTTGTCTGTCATTTCTTCATCTGTGTAGGTGTTACTTGCATGGCATTACTCAAAGCTGCTGTGATATTGCTGGCACTAACTGAGATGTAACATATTATGGGGTATTACTCAATTTTCCAGAATGGACATTTACTTCAGCAGAAACYGCTTTCTGGGGTTTAACTTCTACAGTTTCTACTTATGCCTTTTGTGTATAACAAATTTCAAAACAAAGAATGAAAAAAATTACCACCAGACAAGAGTGTGCACATGCAAAAGATAAAAGTTCTGCTCAAAAACAGATCATCCCCTACAGTTTTTTCCCCTAAGGAAAAAAAAAATATATTAGCTTGTCTGTCAGGAAAAGAAAGATGATACCACCTTTGAAATGGCATTTCAGTTTGCATTTCCTTTTTACGCATTGTTCTAGGCAGATACTACAGTTTGGCAGGAAACGAAGAACAAAAACTTCCTGACAAGACGAACGTCATGACTCAACTTATTTAAGCCCAACCTATCATGAGCTTAATATTACACTTCAGAAAACACTGACTGAATACTCAAGTGTGAGCAGGAGATGGTTATCACAGGTTTGTGCATATTGCTAGCTGTTCTGTCATCGGTCCTCACACATCCGACTCCTCTGTTACGTTAGATTTGTTTTCAGTAGGGACTACCAACACAACCACCACACCAAGTACTGCCTGGGGCACAGGGGTGCAGCCTTTCTGGATGGCAGTGGGAGCTGCACCCACCTACTCCATGGATGGACTTTCCCCACTGCATCTGGAACCAGTTTGGATCACTGCTGGCACAATGTCAGCTCCTGCCACGTGTGTCACAGGAGACGACATTTTGCTTTTCATGTCACAATAAGGTGCCCAAATTAGATTGCATGTGCAGTGTGGGAAGGGTCCCCTGCTCTGCTAACCACTCAGCACCACATGCACCCAAGGAAAAAATGTTTACCTGGTGTGGCCACAGTTAACCTTTTTTCCTTGCTGAGACGGTGCCCATGGATGAATTCACTCATGGAAGGGGGGCCCCTCAGAAGATATGATTCTGTGGAGGCGGGATGAGGGGGGGCTCTTAATAATTTCTGTAGGTAGGTCCCTGAAGTCCTGGGATGGCTCTGATCACAAAGGGAAGGTGAGAATAGTCTTGCAGGAGATCCAAGAAAAATACATATGGAAACAAAAGAGTTTTACTTTAATTACCTTTCAAAGCCTCATGTATGACAATATCATGTTAATTTGCTTAACACGTAAAAACCAACCAGTGTTGCCACCCCTTGTCATTTCCACAGCAGGACACCTTGCCTGCCTAGGAAATTCTCGTTCATATTAGGGGAGGAGGAGATGAGGTTGACTTATACCTCAGCATCCTGGAGTCGACATATATAAGGCTCCCGGGTTGTTCTCTTATCTTTTGCATTGTGACTAGAACATACAGGAAAAGGGAATGATTATCTAGGACTTCCCTAGCAGAGAAGTCATCAGAACCACGGAGATCCCCCCAGCTATAGAGCTTTGGCAGGACAGTCACAAGACAAGATGAGAACTCACTGCTTGAACAGCAAAATATTTGCATTATGTTCTGAATGGCAGCCATCCCCCTTCAAAAAGTTGTTTGTCCATATGCAGAAAAATTGATCTGAGTGAACACATCCATATTTTTTTTGCACTGATGAAGAAAAAGTGAACATCAGAGCTTAACAAAGAGAGGCTATTTCTTCTGTGTTAAACACTGAAATGCTCATAGAACACAATCCCTTCTTCTTGTTTCAGATGCTCATTTTACCATATGCAATACCTTAACTTGTTATGGAAAACTTGTTAAAGAAATTACGTTCACACTAATATTAAAGACATACAAGATGCACTGAGACACTGACAGAATATAGTTCAAAAAACTGCATTAAGGAGGAGGAAATAACAATGTGAGTAGGTGGATCAGAACCACATGTAGCCAGGCTTTGAACTCCGTAGTCATATCCTCCCCACCTCCTTCTCCCCAGTCAAAATAGAAAAAAAATATATAATGTTTACAATTCAGTGAAAGACTTTAATAAAGTCTGGCCACTGCACTGTACTATAAAGATCACTGCATGCATACCTTTTCCTCTGAGTGCCACTGCTGACCAGTAAGTTTGGTTGCTGTGGGCCCTGACTATGCAGGAGGAAAGTGTCTATGGTTGGCACGGTGGCTGATGCCTCCTCACTTACTTTAGGGCTGCCGATCTTGCTCTTTCCAAGCTTGCCTTTGCTGCGTCGGGACTGCTCATGGTCGAACTCTAAATCCTCCAGTCGCTGGGTGAGGGCAAGTTTTTGCTGGATAGCCATGCGCAACAGAGAGTTTAGGGTCTTCTTCTCATCCTCTGCAGCTGCTAGCTGCCTTTGCATCTCATCTAGCTGCGTGACGTACTCATCACACCTGGGAAAACAAACAATACAGAAATCTGGGGAACTGGTGCAAGAACCAACCCTGGCAGGGAGAGCATTCCAGGGCCTCTGTTACAGAGACAGGTTTGGGTCAAAGCTTTGCTGAACGTAATCCTGGAAGCAGACAGCCTTAATTTTTCTATCCCCACTTTGAACAAATTTGGACTTGGATCTGCATGTTGAGGCTTCCCATTCAGCAGGAGAACCTGCATCTGGAATATCAGAGTAGTCTATGACAATGTAATGCGTTTCTAATGCAGATAATGAGCAATTGGAGGGTAGGTTTGGGACTGTTTCTAAGTCAGACCACAAGTAACAATTTTGGAGACTGGCTCATCTAATAACACACCATGGATAACAGTATCTACTAATTAGATAATATTATTTACCATAGACAACAATATCTACTTAAGCAAAGTATTACATAAAAAATAAAAAAAAGACTGCAAGTACTCTGAACACTTGACACTTCAGATTTTGTGAAATGAGAAGCCCTCACTTACTTGCTATTGTTAACTGGTTAAAGACAAGTTGTTCAGGAAACCCCACACCTGGAAATGATTTCACATTTAATGACAAGTCTCTTGGAGGTGTGCTCAGATATCACCAGCTGCTTTTTAACCCTCAACCTCTTTTATCTGTATGAAAAACTGCCCTGATTTCATTCTCTAGATCTCTGAGACAGATTTTGAAATGCACTACCTTTCTCATATGATTTTGTTACTATTTAAGAAGCAATTCAATTTAGTCCTGCTTTAAACAATGAGTGCTAAAGTTAACAGGAAGAGCAAGACATTTCAGTATGGTCTTAGTCACTTTTTGAAGTGAAACAGATTCAGTTTATTAAAAATAGTACCATCTATTCAATAAGAACCACGACTCATAAAAGTATACCAGTAGTGAAATGATTCACAGGTAGCAGTACTGTCTGACCATTAGGCATTTGTAGCAACATCAGATGCTATGCATAAGACTTTTTCACTTGAAATAATGCAGCTTTTGCCAAATCCTCTCTCATATGTGATCTGTATAAATCTAAATAACTTTGCAATGTAATTACAATAGTGCAATGGGTGACAATTTAGCTTAATCAGTATTATCCACAGAAAACAAACATCAAGAAAAACATTTTACTTTTCCTTTTCAAAATACATGACTCAATAAATCTTTGAATTACTGCACACTGAGTGATGAAATTTATTTGTCTGTAACTTTAATCTTCTCCTTGAGAAGCTGAAATAAACTGTATTCGAAGACTCTTAATCATTCTTCACACATAAATCACTTGTATATATTGCACTCTCCTTTTGAATAATTTAGGCATTTTAACTGGAAGCAAAATGACTAAGCCAGCCATAGGTTCAGCTACAGTTTCAGTAACAACTTGCTTCTGCAGAACCTTAACAGGCATGACTGTCTTTATTTAAGCTGTGAGGAAGAGAGATATTTCTGAAATGTTGGTTGGCTCAAAATCATCTTGCGCACCTCTTTCTGCTGCAAGCTTTGTAATGTTTATGGATGTTTTAGCCAGTTTCTTTGACAGAAACCCTAGAAGGAAACCAGCATCCTGGAGACTAAATTCAATCCATTTGAAATAGGAATGACTATAAGATCTGTGTTATCAAAGTTTAAAATTCTCTTTCTTGCAACCACATGTGTACAGTTTCTACCCCCACCTCTCTCTCTCCCACTTTCCTCTTTAATTTGTCTAGAAGAAACAGATACTTTTTTTTTTTCAAATGCATTTCCTGTTGGAAATTAAAACAAAAACARGTAACACCTGCAGCAAAACCTGCAGCATAGTGCCACTAGAGGAACTGACTACCTTGCTTTAGTAAAGCAATGAGCCAATTTTCTTTCTGGAAAAAGATTGGTTTTCCTCAGGCCCTAGGATGTGTAGGCAACTAGACATCTATTTTGTAAAACAGTGTAATCGAGCAGTTAAGAAACATAAAGCTTCACAAAGATGGATATTACTAAAGGAGGTTTAGACAAACCTGCTTTTCATTGCCTGCTGTAAACAATAATATGCTGGCCCTAGAAATATGGATACATTAGATGCTGTCAGGCTGGCCTCATGCTCAAGACAAAAACAAACTAGTTAATACAACGTTTTCCAATTGTTCTGATTAATTATATGCCCTTTCTAGAGGTCTCCCCATAACAGCAATACAGCATTCTTGGCAGTTCATTGCAGTGTTTGGGTGGTTCCAGTCATCTGACCTCCACCACGACTCAAAGTTTCCTTTTATTTTTCACAAACACACAGCCCATTGTGCCTGTGTTTTGTTGCTCAAGCATATATATTTTTTTGAGAAACTGTTCAGAAAGGTTAAGCCTAAATCAGTCAAGTAAAGGCCATAATTAACTTTAGAAATTGCTGAATCAACAGCCTCAAAGCTCCTTGAAGTCTGCAGCAGTGAAGTTTGTTCCGTATAGTGGGAGGTAGCTACTGCCTGCAGCCACGGCATTTCCCTTCACTGAAATATGCCCTGTTATGTGCAAGGGTGGGATGAAAAGAGAAGTGTTTCCAATTAAAAAAGAAAAAAAAGCAGGATGCATATCCATATTGCCTTTTGCCCACACATTTTATAAACATTTGAGAAGTCTCAGCATACTGAGGAACAAAAAGGTTAAGAGCTCTTAAGAGAGAGGACTTCTGGCAGGGGGCTGACCATTGCGGGTGGGGAAGCTGGGCTCCACGATGCACCAGGGCTCCGAATGGGGGTTTCAGAAGTGCTCAAATACCGAATAACAAAAGTTGTCCTGTCCCCCGCTGAGTCAGAGCTCTTTCCCAGTTTGTCCCTTGCCCCAGGATGGGTGCAAGCAGCTGGTGACTATTACATAAACATCACCGTTACTCTGTTGTCTGGTGATCTACTGATTGTCAGAGCAGGAGCCAAGATTTCACCTACTTCTCATTTCTCTTGTCTTGGAAAGGAAGCAGACAGACACATAACCCCTCTTATTTTGTATAAACTGATCCAAGAAGCTTATATAGGAGTCTAAGGGATTTCTGGTTCCATCTTACTCTCTTGTTTAGGCATGCAAACCAAATGCTAAGGCAGGCCTCTGCATAATTTAGGTCACATAAATCAGTAGCAGAGCATGAACTAAAACCCAAAGACACTGACACTGACAGATCCCTGCTCTAGCCATATAAGCATAATTCTCTTCTGCTGCAGCAACCCTTTCTCATCTAAGTTACCTCCAGGATCTTTCCCTACTTCCTAGTCCATCTCTTCAGTGCATTTTTTTCCCCCAGATATTAAACATAAGAAAACATCTTGATGGATGAAGAATAAAATCAGTTCATGAAGTGTCAGGACTGTGGCAATATCATGAGTAATATTTCTTGCTCTCTCCTTCTGACTATCTCTATTTAGACTGGGAAAACAAACATATTTAGGGACTCAATAAAGTTAGCTTTCTAAATACCTTATGACCCTGCTTTAAAAGTAGTTCCTTCTCTCCTTCAGCACTACACTTTTCTTCTCTCCCAATGCCTACTGTAGATGGTAAAACTAATATTTTAAAGAATATATTTTTAATTTGTCCTCCAGACGTGTGCTGGCCCTCAGTGTCACTACTTCACACTTGCACAGCTCACAGCCTGCATCAGTGACTTGGGGTTGGCGTGAGGGGAAATGACAGGAGAAGCAGAAAAGGCTCATGCCATTTTCCTGGTCTGGGACTATGAGAAGCAGCATAGGACAGAATAAGCAGGCTTACGACAGGAGCCGAGAACTGAAATTCTGCTCTGCCAACTACATGCACCTCACCTGTGCGTACAGCGACCTCCCCAGCCAAAGCTGCAGCAGCAGACTTAACACCCCATTAAAATGCCCCAACAAAAATGCCTTTATGAAAGAGTTCTTGCAGAGCAGTACTGTCAGTGGAGCCTACCTAGTGCCCCAAATCATCACCACCGATAAAAGACATTGCCTTTAAAAAGCAGAAAAGGTAGAATGCTTGCAAATGAACAATTATTGTGTTTAACAGTTAGCTACTCTTCTCCATTGCCAGATAACTTTAATTATCCCAATCGAGTGCACCCTGCCAACCTTCTGCAGCTCTCTCAACTATACAAATAGTGGAGGTCATAAGGAGAGCCTAGGAAATGGATCCTCCTTTGACCAGAAAGTGTGTTGGATTTTTTGCGGTTTTGAGATCCGAAAGGATTGGTGTGAGAATGGAGAAACCCTTCATTTTGCTGTACTGCTTGTATGGTGTAAGTGGTAACAAGGCAGCTCTGTCAAGGGTTTGTTCACAGAAAAGAAGGTTTTGTACTCTATGCAGTTTTATTCTTCTTTCAAACTGTAATGAGGACACACTCTTGACAGGTTTGAAGTAAATCCAGAACAGAATCAAGGGATCAACAAAGAGGGAAGGAAGAAGCTGTAGAGATCAGAAGCACAGAGATTTTGGATTGGGAAAAAAAAACAGTTGGGAAAGAAAAAGAGCAAAAGTAGAGGAACAAGCAGACTGCTATTTGAGGGGGAGGACAGAAGAACTGAATGAAGAATTTAAGGAAAGGAGGGATACACAAGCGTCAGGGGAAAACACAGAAAAAAAGGTTCACTTGCTCTTGCTTTCTGTATAAGATCTTTGGAGAAAACTTCCTTCTTTGCTGTTCAGACCAGAAACAGGTCTGCTGTGCTCTTCTTATAATGTGGCACCAGCTTTATCCAGCGTATTTGACAGTAGAAGAAACCATACAGTTCAGCACCAGAATGAACATCCATTTGTGAACCAAATGAACAGAAAAGAATGGTTTATGAAAGARAAAGAATATTACCCTATCAAACAGTATATGAAACCATTTTCAGATCTATAATATAATTCTAGTATTAGAGGGATGTTCTTCCTATAATACAAATTCAGTAGTTAGTACGATGTGATGCAGGATTACCATGGAAACCACTGTTTTATTTAACAGAAGACTAAACAATTGTTTTTCTGTGCTATTCCATTGAACTGTTACTGCACGGAGAATCTTACATTCTTCCATTTCCAAACAGGTTTCTCTTCTTGAACAGACAGCTATAGTATATCAGCTATCTGTCATTTAGACTAATGCTATTCCAAATGGAGTACTCAGAATGAGTCAACCATTTGAACGTTTAGGAAAATTGATTTAATTATAAAGGCCATTAGATTCTGGAGTAGAGAAAGAAAAGGAATTTTTCACAACAGGAAAACCTATAGGAGCACACTGATATGACAGACTTTGCAGTGATTTTTTGTAAAGAAAATACTGGGCAAAATTCTTATGGGATACTTTTTGTAGGCTATGCAGTATGTTTTTAATCACTACTGCATAGAGTTTACCAACAGTAGAAGATGCTATAGGTGAAAATCATCTCTACTAACACTAGACATTTACAAGGTAGACATCTATAACTCAGCAAGTCACCCAGATTCCCCTTATAGTTCATAGAAGAGAAACAAAAATTTTATTGCATCTTACACATGACGTCTCGAATAGGTGAAATGAATGGCCCCCTTTAATTCTCACAGAAGACTCTGCCATCTCCCAGCAGCTTTAGCATATGCCTTAAATCCAACAGAAGTGTTCAGTCAGGATGCCTCAGTTGGGTAAAGAGCATTCAGTACGCCAACAAGCTAACATGACCTTTAAATAACAACTTTTAAAGCTTTTCAGAACTGTTCTGCCTCATAGGTTGTTGATTTATGCTCCATGCAAAGACCCTTTGCTTTATGCTCATGATGCCACCCCTCTCCTCAGAAGTTAGCAGGTAGACTTATGAAATTAGTTCATTCATGTATCTCCTAGAGTAACAAGCTTGTAAAAAGATTTACATATGCATTTCCAAAATACACACAAAACTGCTTTCCTGAAGACAATCTCTAGACACCATTGAAATCAATGGAGTTACCTTGGTTCACATCACCTGATGAGCTGGTGCTTTATTTCTGCTATGGCCCTACCTGTACTCTTCTGACAATGAAGCTACGACAAATTCATACACAGCACCAATGTCAGGGCATGTAAATGGCCCCTTCTCCTTCCTTCCTACCTCTCCCAGTTGCCACAGCCACTGTCACTAAGCACCCAGGGACTGCAGGAGGCTGGAAGAGGTGAGATGGCACCTGCATACTAAAGGGAGCACTGGAGAGATGTTGGCATGAGGCATGAAGAAGGCTCATCACTTATGGACTAAAGCACAAGCAAGCCATCTGCACTGTGTTTGACCAAAAGGGGAAACAGAGCAATTTCCTGAGGCTACTACTTTCCTTGATTATTTGGGAGTTAAGAATTTATTGATGAAAGTGTTGGATCTTTAAAAAAAAATTATTCATAGGTCACTTTTAAAAAAGCTGCTGAAATCAAAAGGTGTCCTGAAGAATGTATGGCAGCAGGAAAGGAGAGAGATGATTAATTACTGTCCTGGCAGGAAAAAACTATGCTGCAGAAGATATGTGACACTTTTAAACCTAAAAAGGAGAAGATAATAAGTCAAACACCACAGCTGTAGAAAATAAGAATTCACAGCGGAGTGGGAAATTGCAGTGGTCTCACAATTATATGTGCTGCATTACGGCATAGAATAGTTGATGAAATAGATTTTTCCAGTGGTAAGTAATAAATCTTGTAATAATGAAAACATAGGGTTTTAAAGATTATCATTAACCATATAGTAGCTTTATGTGAGAGAATCACTGTGCATTTCTGAATCTGACCATCAGCCAAATAAATCTAGTATTTATTTTCCACTTTAAAAAACCCTATAAATGCAAATAAACTGGAGATTGATATCGGCCTTTATAACACTTTACTCAGGGTTGTATTGACATTACCATTCTCTGGCTTTATCTTCCAACGGCATGCATCTCAGTAGCATTTCAAAGCTTGCAAGTTTTGCACAGTGTGCAGTACAAGACTCATTCACCTTCATTCAGCAAAGCTCTGCCTTTGCAGAAAATAATTTCCATATCTCCTCCTAAGCACCCAACATAGACAGCTCAGTCTGTTCTCATTTAGCACACATATTTCCTTTTCCAAGGTTGAGTCAGACTGTAAAACCATTTCCCTTACCTGGTTGCAAACATTGCTCGCAAGGATGAGAAGGTTGCTGCATCTTCCTTCAAAGCCTTCAGCTCATTTCGTAGTTTGGTCATGGTTTCAGTCACCATTGCTTTTTCATTTTCGTATTTATTCTTCAAATTGGCTAATGCCACTTCAGCTGTCTGAAAACACAAAGATATATGCTTATGAGACAGCTATCTGATAACAGCTAAGATGCCATGTTTGATTTTACTTCTGATTTCCTTCTTCATTCACACATAAAAGAATACTAGACCTGAGCTCCATTGCACTGTCCCTTTACATGACTTCTTTTAAATTATACACCTCAAAGCCAGGAAAAGGAGAAAGCAGTTGAAAGAACAAAGCCAATTTCAATGCACTGGGCAACAACTGGAAACCTTAAATCTCACTACAGAACAGTGCAGCTATACATTGAGGGCTCAGCCATGTGAGCAAATTACTACTGCTTAAGATCATTCAAACTGCAGCAACCAACCACACGGGTACTCTTAACCCACTGCAAACAGGACACGCAGCACGTTAGACTCAGCTTCTGTAGCTGAGTGTGAACTAACGTGTTTTCTCTTGTGCCTTCTGCCAGCTGAGAATCCCCTTACCTTCGGTCACTGAAGCCGACCTTGTGTAAGGTAATGGCTAGGACTTGACACCTCCTTTTGTGTGTGAGCCATGGAAATACTTACTGTTGTACAAAATTACTTTATTTTGTCAGTTTTAACCACTATAAAAAAGAACAAAAAATTGTGTAAATTACAATTTTCACTTAAAAGAAAAGCAAGGAATTATAGTCATCCTATTCCTTGATTTTTCTGCTTCATTCTTTTTTCCATTTCCTCCATTAAATTGCTTTAATTTCCTGCCCTACTGCTTATAAAATTGTTAGGTGTGTCTTATTTTTGGAAATGAATTGAATCTTGCCTGTTTTATTTATGAAGTGTAGTATCGTTTTGAAGTTATTCAAAATACATATTTTTATAGACGCTTTATGCCTACTGCTGCTATGAGACTTATTTAAAATTATTACCATTGAAGGACATTAAGAAAAAATGTTTCCTTTTACATTTTCTCAGGGCGCTTTATTGTTGGTTTTTTACTTCGTTTACTGCATAATAAGTTGCAGCATTTCATAGAGACRATCAATTTTCCCTGTTGATTTTGTGCATTCTTGAGACATCAGTAGGGGAGAAAATTGTAGAAAAACATGATTTTACGGTAACCAGCAAGGGGAAATGGCAAAAGAGAGTAATGGCCAAACAGCTGGAAATCTATTTTAAACTCAGTTTTCTGAAACTCACTAGATTTCACACTAACAATGTCTCTTAAGAAAAAGACCTATTAACATCTGCTAAAATACAACTCCATTCATTTGTGTCTGGCGAAACAGTACAGTAACAAATTGCAGTACTAAAATAAAAATTCTATCAAAATTGTCTTCAATTGTACACCCATCAGTAATATTTTTCCTACTTTCACACTATTTCACATAGAGAGAAGAGATTTTAAAATTCACTACTAACTATCTGTAATTTTAAATAGATGGATTTCTATGTCAAATTTGAAATCATCAGCAACACATGGTAAAAAAGCACTTAGTGATATATTCAAATAAATGCAGCTTTTATCAGTCTTAATGACATATGCCTTGATATAATGTAGGATGGGAAACACCATCCTAAGCTTTGGCAGGATAAAGCAGAAATCATCAGCTTCCTATCTGTTTCCAGGCATGAGCAAAAGTGTACATTCATAAATTAACATGGAGAAAAGGGATTAATCATGTTTAATAAAATAACTTTTTTGAAGGAAATAGTAAGCCAGGAGACAAATTCATTTTAACAAATATGATTAAATCAGATTTATTTAAGAATCTTCAGGTTGCTAGCCAGGCAAAAGTGATTTATGAGAGCACAAACAGACTCTATAGCTCCAGCTAAGTTCTGCTTTGGCCCTAAAGCAGAAATTCAGATGTCTTTGTTTTGTAAGAAAAATACAGCCCACAGTCCATAAATTTATCGTGCTTAGTTTTGAATATTTGAGTATTTTTCTTACAAAACAAAGACAGCTGAATTCATGTGAAGCTTTTCCTTAATTTAAGCATCAAAATGAGTTAAATACATGTACTACCTAATTCCAGATTAGAAAAAAAAATGTTTGATGGTTTCAGCAGTGGGATTACATATTCCTTGTAAATCCAATAATTTACACATTGTTAAAATTGCTTGCAAGGACTAGACAGAAATAGTTAATTCCTTTTCATGCTGTCCTTCCAGTTATTCTTCATAACTGAAATTCTCTCCCTGTCTCAACAGGGAGTGAAGGGCACAATATCCTGTTCTGGAGAATTTCCTGAAGTGTATCTATTTTGCCGAAACTCATCTTTGTATTCTGGCTGGGTAGGCTGACTGAGCAAAACAAACTATCAGCGACTCATTTGAACTGACTGGTTTGCTCTGGCTGCTTTGCACTACCAGAGAAGAGGGCTGGAAAGTCTGAGCAACAGATTAAAAACTTGGCAATGTTTTATCACTGCCTTTTTTCTGGAAAATGAATAAAAACATGATCTTGGTATTCTTAAGTAAGAAAGGTTGAAATTAATTCATTACGTCTACTTTCCATGACTACTGATAATTTATTATCCAGTAGCTGAAAATTATTGTCTAGATACGGTAGAACCTTGAGGTTTTTGTCACCAATGCCTTAATTTAATTGTATTACATTAAAAAGTGAAAACATGTAGAATACATGTAGAAAATGTGTTTTATGGTAAGATAAGAAAGACTTTAACAGTTGTTTCTTGTTATTAACTATTTTAACAAGTTTCTTATATGGCTTCATGAGGTCCGATTTTGACCAGCCTGGGACAGCTGCTACACTTCCCCCACCCCAGTTTTCAGGAGTATTTCCAGGGCTGTCTTTGAGGTCTTTGGTACCTCTCCTACAGACTCAGTGATTTCAAGGAGTCTTCCAGATTTTCTGGCGTGGCCCTGAAAAAACACCTGTTGTGCAGATAGCAGTAYGAAACCACTCCTCTTCACTCAGGCAGGCTCCCCAGCATGCCACCAAGGTGGCTGTGCCCCTCCGGCATGCACGCCCTCACGGCCTCGCCAGGACCTCCTGCGCCAGAGTAGCTCTGCCACCCGGACTCACCAAGGAAAAGGTGGGTTGCGGAGGGACAGCGGTGCCCTGCAGAAGCCGCATGGGGTAAAAGACACTTCCCTTAACTGCAGGCTGCCCTTGCGGCCACTCCTGCCACGTGACGTTGGTGCAAGCGAGGATGCTGCCCTTGCATTACCCAACGTGCAGGCACGTCGCCTGTCTCACCCTCAAGTGAGAGATTTTCTTACTTGTGTTTATGTTTTCTATGAGGCTCTGAGCTTTGCAACTTCAAGCATGGGTGTTCACTTAATATGTGCAGATTTTTCTTCAGACTTATGATTAATAAGAAACAGGAGCTAGCTAGGTCCATCTCCTCACAGTGAGCACTGGAGTGAGTTAATCTGGCATTTCCCTTACTGCAGCTAAACACCTTCCCTCTAAGGAACAGACTACCAGGCTTACAAAATAGTCACAACCCTACCGGCTCTTCTGGCRTGATTTCCCAAGGATCTCCTTCCTTATGCACCTAGCAACAGCAAACCACATCACAATAGACTCGCTTGACTAGGATGCAGTGATTTCTTGAACTATGTCACCATTTCTGCTGGTAATTCAGAAATCAGGCTGAATTTCACCAAAGTGATCCATACATTTTAGCCTCAATGTCAATATAAGTTTATAAATGGACTTGAAATACTACAGGATGAAAAACAACTTATAAATGTAATTTAGGTAATGAATAAAGGTAATATATCCAGATCTTCAAGCCTTTTTTACTTCCTATTTTAGTTTTCTATAAAAYGACATTTAGAAAATAAAGCACAAATTTGAAAACCTATCGGAAGTGCCTGGTAGCTCTCAACTCACCAAACAAGCTTTCCAGCATGCTTGTGTTTGCAGGCAGTTAAAGGTCTCCCTTCTGAGGGTCTCCTAAGCGAAGAATGAATGGGCACAAGTGCTCTACCAGGAAAGCAAACAAAACTAGGAAAAATATATTTTTAATAGGCAAGATGAAGAAGAGGGAAGAAAGTCGGGGGAGCTTCTATCAGGAATCCACAGACATAGAGTAAAGGCCACCACGGCAGAAGTGCGCTGCTTTAACATGAGGCTCAGTATGTTCAATAGGTTCTTGTAAGAGCTGGTGGGTGCCAGACCACGCAGACGCTCAAGTTACCCAGTGCATATCATTTTAGGACCGAGATGCTGATTGAAGCAGAYTCCTGTCAGGCTCCTTGGCTCTGAGGATGCCAGTTTACAATGCAGCTCAATCAATCTATATTGGCTAGCTGCCACCAAAACAATAACTATCCAGCCTTTCCCCCTCCCTACCCTTTGCAACCCGCACAGTACTCCTCTAAGCTTACGGTGAGTCAGGTTGGGGAGCTGAACTGGCAGAAAACTAGCCTGAACATCCTGGAGAGGGGATGTGTGATGAGGAGCAAGGCTCAGGGGACACTTCCTCCTTCAGTGGTCTGGTCACCTTTACTGTTACCCTGAGGGACGTACTCAAGGACAAAGCAAACCAAAGGCATAGTTTCATGTTGCTCCTCCTGCAGCAACAGCTCTGGTTTAAATTATTCATATTTGTTCCCATTCTCAGCTGACCTCCAAAATTGTGCCCACCAAACCATCTGTGTGGCTGTGTCCTAAAGCAGTGCTGGGGAATAATCTAGCTTTTAAAAACTTCCTTTCCCCTCTTCAAAAAAAAAAAAAAAAAAAAGTGTTTCTTTTATCCCAGGTTATTTCAGAGATCTGGTTTACAGTAGAGCCACATCAACTGTTCAAGTTTTTTACAGCTTATTCTGAAGCATTTGATTTTAAGCTGTGGTCAACTACAAAACTATCAGAGAAACTAGAGAACATCGCTTCAAATAAAAATGCAACCTCTGAGCATTAGGCATTAAAATGGAGAGTATAAGAAAAAGAGGAAAACACATAAAAATGTGTGAATACTCTGCAGAGAGGCAAATAATGCAGGAGGTCAGGAGAAGGGCTAATTACATTCCTGACAGAAGACCAGGTCATGCCGAGGAACTGGAAAAACAAACTATCCAGCCGCTCACTGAGACGCCTGGAGACAGAATTCATCACTCACAGCACAGCTAGCATTTACTATGTCAAGAAAGTCTCCAAGACTTGAACGTCTGAAGAGCGTGAACTGCTACAGAGGAGGAGAGCGCTGAGGTGCACAGTGCTCAGCACCTCTGTCCCCCCAGACCCAGCCAAAGAGGACCAGAGACACTGCCAGAACTAATGACATTCTCTGACATCATCCTTCTTATCCTCACAGAAGAGATGTGTGCCCAAACTCAGCATCTTAAAGGTTGCCACCTTAATCCTGAAATCCATGAGCAAACCTCATCTCCTTAACGGAGACTTCACATTCTAAGATGACTTTGCATCTCATTTACTTTATGTTAACAGTGCAGAGAAGCAGCCCAAGTAAAATTTTGTTGCTGAAAAAATATTAAATCTTACAATGTAATTTCTTCAATTTTGCACACAATAAAAGGAGAATAGTAGCCTGTTACTTTTGTGCAGAAGCTGTAYGTGGTACTGAATCTTTCCACCCAGCTTCACTTTCCAAGTACAAATTCCACTGCTTTGTGTTTGTGTAACATCAGGCTTTTTGCTAATAGATCAGGCACTGTATGGCTAAAGTTCTCAAGTGATTTCTCTGAAGATTTTTACTGGCATCTCAGATTTGGACGCTGGAGACACCACAGTGCTGCCAATACAGGTGTGACAGTTGTGCCGACTGGACTCCTTCCCCCAAACCACTTACCCAGGAGAACAACGGGCTGTTTTTCAGCCAGAATTCCACGATGTTAAATTCCCCTTACAGGCAGGTTTGCTTTCAGTATGTTATTAGAAATCAAAATCAAAACCATTACTAAACTGATCCTAAAAGTTATTTTAACATTAATTTAATATTACTCTACAATGTAACAATGCTACTTGTTGTTGATCCACAAAACCACTGTTGACACAGTAGTTAAAGCTATGAATAAATAGGTACATAAATCAAAACAAAGTATGCAAGCAAGGCAGCAAGATATATATGCATTGCTATCTTGAGCACTGGTTTGTTCAATAATCCAGTTTCCTGTGTTGAGGTTTGCAGCTTCTGAAAGCAAACCTTGCCCTTTTTTCTGCATTACAGTGTTTTGTGTATTTTACTTCTGGCTCAGCTTAGCACTAAAATGCTTATTTGAAAATATTACTATGGAAAAGAATTACAACTAGAACAAAATGAAATACTTTATCATCAAAAGTTGCCAAATGCATTAAACTCGGCAAAGGCTTGTCAGCTTCAAACAGAAATATATTGCGTGCTGTTAAAGATTTAAAAGGTATAACTGCACTGCCAGACTGACAGGCCCACTGCAACAGAAATAAAAAGAAACATGTATTCCGTCAGCGCTTTCTGCAGGTGGGCAATTTACGGTGAAGAGAAATGAATACAACTCAAGGCAGAAGGCAGAAATTGTTTGCTTTTTTTCTTGCAATGAACCATTTGCCACTGTACCTGGATAACAGAGGGTGCCAGCGCACTGAAGTGAAGCGTTTCACCAGGAACATGGTACAAATGTGTTTTTAATACGATGCTGCAGTACTTCTTGTGGTCACTAGATAGCCCCCGCGTTTTCCTGGTTAAGGGTGTGACTTCCTTACCCGAAGGAGAGCCTCAAACCCCAGCCTTAGGGGCCTGCTGCCGGTCTCCCCCCTAGATATGAACGGTAAGACCTCCTAGGAAGGCTGGTTCTCCTCACAGAATTTTTTTTCTTTCTTTCTTTCCATTTTTAAAGTGCATTTGATTGTGCTCATTTTGCTCTCCAATATTATTCCAACAAAAAAACTTAATTGAGAGTGTAGGTCTGGTTAGACTGCTAACAATACAGGTTTTTTCGTGAGAGTATTTCTACAAAGCACGACATTTAAAATACGGAGGGGAATTCAGCAAGAACAAAAGGTCCCTCCTGATCACTTGTCTGTGCAAAGTATAAAATTCCCAAAAGGCAGCAAGATGTTTCCCACCCGGGCAGTGGAGGAAGACTGCTCCGAGTTGGGGGACCCCTTTCATTTCTTGCTGGGGGCCTGGCTTCATCCAGCTCAAAGGTCTGAACAGGCTGAGGCAGATCATGGAGCATGCCACAGCCTTGAGCAAGACACACTTATTTAACCCGCTGGAAACTGGGGTCCTTTTTTTAAGCAATTGACAAAATTCCTTACACTGCTCATGTCTGTTTCATAATTACCCAAACTGAGTTGCCACATCAAAGACCTTAATGAAAGACCTGGTGATGTTTAAGGCTCTCTAGATCTTGCAGCCCAGGAAAGGGCTGCTTTAATCTGCCCCGTCGGCAAGCTGAGAGCAGAGCCGCTACACCTAGCTGCCTCGTCGGCGGTGACCTTGCCTCTCCTGGTGGCCTGCCCGCAGCTCTGCATTCAGAGCTGCAGCACCGCAACTGTCTTGTATTAATATATGAATGACGAAAAGTCCTTGTTTCATACTAGTATCAGCCTTGTTAGGACCTGAGGAAGGGTTTTAACAAATCAAAATTCCAGCTCTTGTGGTTTTAAAGAAAATGTGCAAAACCAAACCGTTTGTCCTGTATAGGCTCATCTCCTAAGCTAAAACCCACAGAGAAAAAAATCACCAGCCTATGGCTGCTTAAATCTTATTATTTTGGAAGGGAAGAACTAGAGGGGTGACTCATGTTTGACTCATGTTTTTTTGAACATGAAGTGTGCTTTGGGTACTTAGGATACACCCATCATTTCTGGCTGGCAGTACTGCTATTAGCGTAATAAAAAATCACCCCCCTCCTCCGTCTCTGTAACTTTTAATTTATCTTTTCCTTTTATATTATTATGCCTCTTAACTTGAAAGTTTCAGGATGTTGGTATTTGGTTTGCATGAATGGTATTGCAAGAGTCTACACCCAGTTATACAGTTACCAGTATTTGTGCTTTTATCCAATAGATAAAAGTTTACTTAATATCTTCTTCTTATGCAACAAATCTATCTTTCCCATTTTAGTGAACATGTTTTAGATGATGTTTTATTTCTGATAGTAATAAAAAAACTATGGAAAGAGCAAGACTGAGCTAGATTCTCTTGTAATATTATAAAATAAATGATAGCTCTATGCTAATGGAAAAAATCTTTAACTTGGAATCTAAAGTCATGCCTCAAATACATCTTAATTACATGGCAAATATACATATATTGGCTCAGAACTACTATTGCTTAGCTACTACAGTGAGAGATAGCATTTAATTAAATTAATAATGAATGTATATTATAGTTGGGGGGAAAATGCTATAAAATACTCCAGTGTGTATTGAAATATTGCTCCAATTTTTAAATCCCCAGTCTAGAAATCCAGCTAAAGATCCAACAACCAATTTTAATTTGAAACTTAGACTTCAGATTACTTGACTATTGGGAATTTTAACACTGAAACAGCATCACTGTCATCAGATAACAGCAGTCTAAGCTGTTAATCAAGATTCATGCCCCCGTGTGGTGATCACTGCACTTTTTTAGATGAAAAAATTCCTAGGCAATCTGGTTTGATGACTCTTCCCCTGCAGCCTTTTACATTCCTACTTAATTCAGGGTATAAAGAGATGCAACAGAGTAAATAAAACCATTTGCATGCTTAAATTTAACTTTTTAAAGTGTTTGCAGACCTGGAATCTATGGGATACAAAGGGTTTGAGAGGATATAATGTGCAAATAAATGTACAGTCTGCCCAACTACATCCCACAAGTGGGGTTGCCTGCAGCTCCTGAGGTGCTGGGGGTGCTGGCCCAGGTGGTCTCTTCTGTCCTTGTGTTCCTAATCCCTACAAGAACACCCCGGATTAGCAAGGGTTCAGTGTACTCCAGAGCCTCTCCAGAGACGGCCTGTTTCATTTTCCAGTTTTGGTGATCTTTTCATTTTGCAGTAATAATGATTTGTCCCCCTGTTAGAATGTGCTGATGAATCCAGTCATTTAAATACTGTTGATCCTCTAGAGGTAAATCATTGAATCTGTTTAGCAGAAAGCACTCTCCATTGAAAGAACAATGAGGTAGTAAGCATCAGACTGGTTATGGAAGGAGTACAGAAGAATGAAGAACTTGGATCTAATCTTAAGGGTCACTGATAACATCACAGCTTTGGACAAATCACTTAACAGTGTGAAAATCAAGTCTAACATGGGAAAAGATCTACTTTTGCAGAGTGTTTTGAGGTGTCCTGGTTAAGCAATGCCATATAAATCCAATGCGTCACACTTCAACCGTTGGCACTTGAGGGCTGTGCACTCTCTGGAGCCTATGGCACCTCATGTTCCCGCTAAAGCCCTGCACATCAGGGTGGATTCTGGCTGACCCCCTCCCTGCCCCTCGTCTTTCATCTTGTGCTACAGGAAAAGCTCTTCTGCCTGTTCACTTGATGAATGCTGGGTCAAGCACTCAAAGAGCAGCTGGGGTGTGAGGGAAGAAAGGTCTAAGCTCGCCATGATTGAGTGAGAGCATAAATAATCTATGAGTAAAATCTCTCCCCCAAAAATACTTCTGGGAAGGCATGTAAGTAGTCGGTAGAAATAACAGTCAGCCCTGACCAACTGTTTTATTAGCATCTTACCTGCTTGTTGGCTTTCAGCACTGCCCTCAGGGTTGCTATCTGCTCCCGCTTTGTACTCAGGAGTGATTTCAGTTTCAGTATCTCTTCCATTAAGGCCTCCTTGTCTTTGTCAATCATGGGCGCCAGCTCCCGAGCTGCTGCACGCTGGCGCGACAGCTGCAGTGACCGATCTACAGCCTTCTGCAAGTGCTTGATTTGGTCCCTTATTATGGCATTGAGGTTGTAGATGTTCATCGGCTCTTTGCGAATGTCACTAGTATCAGAGACTGGGGAGGAAGGAGGGGCTGTGATGACAGGAGAAATTGTAGGTGTTTTTGTTGGGCTCTGTTCCTTGCCAGGCTCTGTGCCCTCTTTTGTCACCTGTTCGGTCGGGGTCCTGGCTTCTACTGGTGATGCCATTCCCCTTCTGGCGAGCCGTGGAGAAAGGAGACCTCGAGGGTCATCCGGTCCCTTCAGGCTTCCACTGCGGGTGACTCTGCTTTGCCTGTAATAGTCCAACATGACCCTGTTTGGTGTCTCGTTGTTGCACAGGCAGACGTGATGGTAGAGCTGAGCCAACTCCTCGCTAAAGGTCACCAGCTCGTCCTGGGCGGTGTTGAGGGTGTTATGGTTTTCGTTTGCTATGCTTGTCATCCTTTGTAATTCCTTCTCCATGTGGACCATTTTTTCCTGGCTTTCCTTGGTTGATTTCTCCAGGTTTGTCACCTGCTCATCATACGTCTGGATTCTGCTCTCATACTTGGCCTTTTCTTCAGTGTAGTTTTCCACATACTTATTATATTTCTCCTTTAAGGCTTTGATTTCAGCTTTAAGGTCAATCACCTCAGTAACTGCTACTTTGTATTTACATTCTAGGATCTCCAAGCCATTGATGTCCACTTCATAGTCGTGTGCTTCCTCCCCAGGGTCTCGGCCCTTCTCACAGTCAAGCTCTGCTTTCAGCTCCTTGTTGCTCTGCAGCCCCCTCATGGCATTGACATGCTCTGTGAGCCTGTGGACTCGCTCGTGTTGCTCAGTCAGCGCTCCCTTGGTGTGCTCCAGCTGTGTCTGAGACTCCTGAAGGTTGGCCAGGAGAATAGCCTTCTCTCTTTCCACCTGCAACAGAGACAAAGTAAGAGATTTCATCCTACCTGTACTTTTCTGCCGAACACCAAACTCTGCCAATCACATCCATCTCTTCCACTCCCCCACTTTGCACACACGATTTGAGGGCTTCAAAGTCTTCAAGGAGATTTTGAAGTACCTGTACCCCTCATCCATAAAATTAAGTCCCAGAGATATCTTGATCTTGTAGGGAGTTATGCAGTCTCACTCCTTGCTACCATTTGCAATGTCACAAGGTTGTGATTTTTTACACATTGCCCAGTAAAGAATTACTTGGTGCCCAAGCAATTCTGCCTAGTCACCTAAAATAGTGATAATACTGAATTTATTAGAACAGATATATCCTGAATTTTAATAGGCAGAAACTGCAATAATGTCAACTATAACATGTTACACTGATACATACACATTTGTCAATGGAGTTTGAATTTACATTTCCCATTAATAGCTCTACCACTCATTCAAAATCTTTATTTATATATTTGGACTGTTGCAAACACTCATAAAGGAGTGCTTGATTGCTGAGTGCAAATACAGTAAATAAATGCCTGTCTACATTTCCATAGATTAGATTAAATTGCTACCATGTGTGAATATAACACAGATTGGGACACTGAGCACATGCAGCTCCCAGGACTGCCCTTCTCCAACATTTAACTGTATGCAAAATCCATCCATTTAAGGACAAGGGAGAAAAAGCAGGATTTGTGGTATAACTAACAAACCACTGGCTCTGACCTGATAAGTTCCCTCTGAAATCTGGATTTTGAACAGCAGAAGATGTCATGGAGCACTCCTCTAGAGTTTTTAATAAACAGCATCTTAAAGCAAGTGAGTAAGAATAACTGTTTTAAGTTTGGTCTGTTACTACTTTCAGGTAATACCCCTGAAAGACTTCCAGTTTAACTTCTAAATTTAATGCTCCATGCTTTTTTTTTTCTGTGCCTTTGTCCAGTTCTGAATTGGGAACCAGAGGAAGGCAAAAATATATGGGATCCTTCTTGTTTTCATGGCTTTTGCAGCAGGATCAGGGTGTCTGTGGAAATCCTGAACCCAGGTTTACTGCTCTTTCTCTCCCACGGCTGCAATACCTCAGCCCTGTGTTCACACATGCAGTGAAATTGGCAGTTCCACRTTCCCTTTATAGGTAACTGAATTACTAATTCAGAGAAATCAAAGCTGTCAGTTGTGAAAAACCCTTTAAAAAAAGATTTTCTTTGCTATCGGCATCTCCCCAGCTAGTGTTTGGAAGACTCAAACCAGCCATCGTGAAACTTGCCAAAGGGAAAAAAAAGTCTTTTAGAGACTTAAGAGAATATTAATGCTGTCTCAGAAAATGTTCCAGCAGTAGTTCAGAATCCTGTTATCTCATAACTAGGAATCCAGTGGCTGCTGCTGAAACGTATTATGGTACTGAAGCATATGCTGATCCCCTGGTTTTATAGACAGGCTTTCAAAACATGGCTTTTATTAGAACCTTTAATCATTTGCAGCCACCAAATCCTAGGAACAAAAATAGAAACCATGTTAAAAACCTTTAAAAAATTGGCCTAGTTTTCTTCTGTACAGGTGAGTGACGACTTGCAAAGAAAAAACAGGGCCAAACCTCATCATTATTTAATGATTTAGGAAAAGTCTGACTCCTTAGATAGTGAGAGCTCCATTTTAGGTGCTACATAACCTGTGCTGCAACATGGAAGAGGACAGCCAAGCGCCACGAGCACAGTGGTACCTTTCTCTGACGTTGTTCCCCGGTTGCTGTCTGAGCTTCCCTCTCTTCCCCATTACTGCTCATTCCCAGTGTCAGCGTACTCTTTCTGAATTTGGTTTATTAACAGAAAGTCCAAAATAGCGTGACCTTCTTCTCTGCCAAGACCGTCTTGTTAAAAGGTGACTGCTCTCCACAGATCTCTCTGTCAGACCTGCCCCAGGGAGCCTCGGAGAGTTATTTGGTCAAAGCTTTTTCACTAGCTTTCCCCTGTTTTTCTTTTTCAGCAACCAGTCTCCCGCAGGTCTACTCTCCCTGGAAACTTTCAGCTGAACTCTGGTTGTTACCACCTGGTATAGCAGGCTTGGGTGTTAACTGCGTTATTCTCATCAGATAATGAAGGTATTTGTTCCTTCAGCCTGATAAGGTGGGCTAAACCTTGCATGAAAATATGAGTTTCAGTTAATTTAAAGGACCATCTCACCTTATGACTGAAACAGCATGTATAACATCAAAGGCAGTTGGCTTTTTAAGGTTTTTAGTTGCACTGGGGGTATGCTCAAAGCCTTGGAAGCACGCAAATAACAGTCGACTCCACTAGTGTAAAAACAAATACASAGCTTACAGCCAGAGAGCCGTTCCTTCGATACAGCAAGCTGGTGTTAATGGCTTCCACATTGGCTTTCAGTGACTGCTTAAAAAGTTGGACAGAATTGACCCCGACAGATTATTGATCTCAGCTGTCATATTCTACGATGAAGGAAAATTATAATAGAACTAACAGGGATCTTTATGATCATTTCTTTCTCTGCTGAACAGAAATGGGTTCTGGAAACAAATATTTCTTTTCAGGGTTTCAGACTGGTATAATAGACGAAGAGCTTAAAAAGAAAGGATCGTTTCCAGAGAAAAGATCTGACATCTAAAACCCATACACCAACTTTGACAGTAGGTAAAATGAAATACATATACCTACTGACTTTCACTTATTATAGTCCAGTAATAATGGATGAAGCTAATCTACTTCTGTTTGAAGGTATAAGTACGTGCTTCTACTTTCAAGGGGGGAAAAAAAACAAAGCTCAAACTGAGCCCTGAGGACACCATCTGAATACTAACGACTCTCTGCTGGTTTTAAGTACAGTAATTATATTTCTTGTTCTAGACAACACTGTGTCTTATTTCCATCCACAGCAAACTTTTGGGAATAGGCTGTTATTTTTGGTGTATCCTTCAAGGATTTCAGTTTGGGGAGATTTCCTTCCCAATTTGTTCTATAGTTTGCAATTATGGGAACCAATTTAACCATTGCGATTTATCATCCCCCCCACCTTTTATTAATATGAGTAGCTCAGCGAACAATTCCTGTGGAGGAATGCACCAAATGAACAGGAAATTCACTTCAAGGACCCTGAATCTCAGCCTTATCTTTTTTATCAGAGAGTACTAGACAGTTGCAGAAGAGAATCTGTGCTACTTGACTTTTTTTTGTTTTTTAAGAGAATTTAATCTAATTTTTTCAAATAAGACAGTGAGGATGTTGGCCTCAAGAATATGGAAAGCAACACCGTGGAAGGAAAAGAAGAATACTAGGCTCTAAAAATGAGACAACTGATTCTTCCCACAGAATAACAGACAGGGAAGCAGAGCAGAGGATTCCTTGAGCAAACGGAATATAAGAATTTTCAGCCAGACTTTTGTTTCCTCCCGGGCTTAAAAGATCCAGGTAGGGAAAATGAGCACTTGCAATTACACCTCTTCTGGGGATGAACACAGATCATGGAGCAGCAGAGTCCCAAAAGTTGCTGAAGGAATTATATTTGTGGTGTACAATAATTTTTTTTAGTGTGGGCTTCTTCCTGAGATTAAAGAGTGAAAAAGCTTCCCACACACATGTACAAAATAGCAAAGTTTTCTTCTCTCAAAAAAAGGAGTCTGTTGTCCTATAGATATAAAAATGTTTCCCAAGAGATGTACAGTTTCTTCAGCAACTCTGCCACAGCCTCTTCAGAGAAAACAGGAGGAATATATACCAGATGTTGAGACGTGACAGACTGAACAACACATGGCAGAAACACCACTAAAGAGAGCAAATCCAGTTTTGCTGAAGAATTACTTTTTGCCAGCTTGAACCCAATTAAATCCCCAAATCGACTATGCAGAAAAATCTTGGAGGAAATTTTCACATTTAATTTGTGTGACCCCAGGTAAGCTGATATGACTAAACAGAGACGACCACTTTAAAAAACTGCACATCAGTGTTTTGCAGTAAGCCTTTTCAGTATCTAAGGAAATCAGGTTTCTTACTGGGTCTATTCTTTCTTTTTTAGATCTCTTACCATGACTGGCACACTGAGCAATGGTAGCTGCTATTTGTGTGAGGTTTTCACAGCCCAGCAAAGCCATTGTGACTGAGAAACAGTTTTATTTCTTTTCTAGGGCGCTACAGTCTTACGATGGACAGTTTGTGGCTAGTCCCTTTCAGAAGGCTGTTTCTTAAAAAGGTGTAAAACAAGTACGTAATGTTAAAATTAAAGATGATTGAGACAACTTTCACTCCAAATTTATATTGCATAAATTTCATTGTATATTATGCTTGAAAATGTTTAAACCGTATATTAAAATGTGAACATTTCAAAGCATTTTTTCTGAAGCTGTTCTAATTTTTCATATTGTGTTTCTAAATGAAATCAAAAGCTGCATATAATAAACACGTATAAATATATGTGTATATTATATATGTATTCATCCATACATCTGTGTGTGTATATATATGCATACACACACAAAAATGCACAAAATTTATATTTGAATATTGGGACAGTTTCTGACAGAATTTTCCACAGAAATAAAATTCCAAATTTCAAGAGTTTCCAGATAAATTACGTATGTGTTGTATCAAAGATATTTGTACAAAGCACTAGATATCATGTAATCAGTGTTTTCCATGTCATAGCTCAGATCAAACCTTCCCACAGTGCATTTGGTAATGAAGCAAATAAAACATTTAATTCTTCAGCAAATACAGAACATACCATGTAGGATTTTATTGCTCTCTAGCAAGCACTGAAGGGAGGGTTTGCTCAACTTAACTTCCAGGTCATCTTTCACATTTTAGGCAGGTCTCCCTTTAGAAGAGGCATTTTTTGGAAGCCCACAGCTAGAAAATGCTGGATGTTTCCCTGAAGGTGCCAAAACCTTTCAGTTCCTATGGCATGGAAGACGCTCAACAGCTTGGGCAGCTGTTGATATATCCGTGTTGTATTTTACCCCTTCTAAGATGATGTCAACATTGGGGCTGGCAACTTGAGTTTTTATCCGGATCGCTCCCAAGCTCTGATTCTGATTATGCCCAGTTTGGGCTTGGACAAATAGACAACGAACCGCTCGCTGCCTGCTCCCCAGAGGCGCTCCCTGCAGCGTGCACCTCTGCCGGGAAAGCCAGCGTGGCCAGCGCCACTCTTTGACATCTCACACGCCACACGCTCTCTGAGTTAACATTTATTAAGAAGAACATCCCTCTCCTTTTGTTCTCTTTTGATGGTATGCCAAATCCTGTTCAAACTGAAGTTAATGGCAAAAACTCCCTCTGAGCTGCAGGGGGCATAACTGAGTCTGTCTATATTTCAGTGTTTTTTTCAGATAGCTTTGCTCACATTGAAGAGTGCTTTACTCCACTTGCAATCTGAGGAACATTTCCTGTTATTAAACCAGGAAAATGACACCAAAATCCGACCATCAGCAACTACAGTATCTCAGTCCCTTTCTCCTCTTCCCACTAAACATCAACTCAGATCACACTGTGTTCACACAGAGGTATTCTGTTTCTAGAGGTATTTCAATCAAAAACAGGACATGAAGAAAACACCAAAGCAGAGAGTGGAGAATAGAACATACATGGTCAAGAACATCACTGGGGGCAATCAAGGTCACTGCAAAAGCTGGTACTCAACTCCATAAGATGTGTCTAATCAGGACATTAAATTAAGCTCTTACCTGCATGAGTTGCTGCTTCAGCTTCTGTATTTCTGATATGTTGAGCTCACTAAAGAGGTCCGAGACTGGGTGCAGAGATTCCCCTTTCCTAACCACGGGAGTTCGGAAGTCACCGTTGAGTTTCACAAGAGGCCCGTGGATATGTCCGTTCATTTTGTCGTCATTGTTGGGCTCGCTCCCATCCTCTGCAAACTTTAATCCATCTACTGATATATTAATATGGTTATTATACATACTATCATTGAGGTTGATATACTGGGAGAGTTCCTTCCTCAGATTGTTCTTTTGCTCCCTTTCATTTTTTAAAGTTTCCAGGGCTTCCTCCAGCTGATGCTCAGCAATCTCCTTCAACCGGATGGCATCTTCTAGCTGACTATTAAGCAACACTGTCTCCTCCTCAAAGCGTTTAATCTCATGCTTTAAGCCTTCGTATTCAACCTGAATTAGACAAGACAAAGAACATTCATAATACTAAAACTTGAGTCATGAAAACCTGCCATTCATTAGCCTTATTGAAATAGGTGCTACAGAAAATACAATTTGAAATACCAGGCACTGCCTATGGCTGCAAAAACAGGCTGCACAGAAAACGCAAGTGGACCTCTCTATTGAATACTGCACTGCTCGTTTTTTCAGCAGGTGAGAATCAAGAAATAAAACCCCTTTTCCAAGTAGCTTAAAAAAAATAAAAAAATGTATTTCATGGAAAGAAGGTTATTTAGTAGCAGGTGTCCTGGTATTCAGAGATTTATTATGAGTTGCCATAAGCAGTGTTGGTATATCATGATATGTATCGATCTTAAGTTAATATGGTTTGAGCTATTAATTGTCAGTATTCTGAAGATGACTGTAATCTTCATATCTAAATTCTTATCGGATATAAGTCACTCAGGCATGGATACTCTAAAGTATCTTGGTGTCTTAGTAGTGCTGAAATCTATGGATGGAAGGTACAAAACTCTTAGGAGAGGCCCAACAGCCTTCTCTGTATGTGTCGCACAAGCTTCTCCATTATTCGAGAAACATTTAATTTTAAAAACGAAACAGCAGACTAATCACACAATCAATTCAAATTACAAGTTGCTCCAAACTGTTAGAGATTTTAAACTACCAGGGAAATGTAATAACTAGCTCGTTCAGCCACACAGTGCTTGAACTGTGCGTATGGATGCCATTTCCAAGCACTTGGCAACCTGTTGCTGAAATGCTTTCCCCAGTGAACTGGTCAGGCTTGGAGGGACTAACTGGTCTCTCGCCTTCCCAGAGCACAGGCACCCAGCCCCACRCCTAGGTGCAGTATTTTATCAATATATTTATTGGCAGTGTGTGCGGAAGAAAACAGCTTCTTCTCTAATCTGTGAAGACAGCTCCCGTGTTTATAGAAGGAGACATGTGCAAGCCTCTGTGTTGCACCTAACACAAAGCAAAGCACAGGGAAACCAGTCTAGCTGTAAATCAGGTGCTCAGCAATGTCTAGAGGGTGCAGGAGATCCCYGCAGCAGAATGCTTCATCTTGCTGCCCCTCATCTTCTTTTCCGCTGCTAGAAAATCCCACAACAACCAAAAGGAAGACCTTTGTTTATACAGTTACATGTCCATTCCTGACCAGCTCTCCCAGTAAAAATTATCACACTTTGATTTTTAATTTATTTCTATCCATGTAACTTATCCACATTTTAATTTCTAAATGGAAAATTTCCCAATATCAGAAGAAATTTTGCAGTAGTTTCGTGAAAGAGAAAAGGAAATATTGAATTTTCATGCTTTTATAAAAATCTTTTCTGTTGAGACATTTCTAATTCTAATGAATTTATATGCATTACTATCTGCTATTTTTAGGCACAGGCCAATCTATTTTTCATTTGACATTTATATTTTTATATATGTATGTATATTTTTAAATGAACTATAATAAGGTTCTGGTAAAAACAGAAACATCAACCATTCCTTTTGGAGTAGAATATTTATCAACCTGTCAGAAGTCTTGTACTTGTAAGCCTTTGCAAAGGCAAACTTAAAAACTGAAGCACTAATCTTCAAACTCAGAGAATGGAAAAACATCAAACAACAAAGAAAGTTCCTATGTTATATTGGGAAACATTAAAAAGAAAAGGAAAATCTAGGGTATTTTGAAATCTGCATTTAGAAACTTGAAATCTTTTTAGACTGGAGATGTCCATCTAAAACATTATAAAATCCAACCTAGTAGCTACATTTATAACCTAAGGACACAAAAACACCTAACTTCTTGCATTTAAATTCTGCGTGAAAACCAGAGGTTAATATTATCCATATGGTAACCATCTCATGGATCCTTGCTTTCAAAAGTTACAAGAAAACAAGTTACAAAAAAGACCAGCACAGATAATCACAGTTTATCACTAAGACTAATAACATATGGTTTTATTAATTAAAGTATTAAAGAATAAAATGCTCTTGAAATTTTCTCTTGTAGATCAAAGCTATTTTAGGAATTACAAGAGCATGGAAATGTGAGAGAAAATGACTGATTTTTTAAGTCATTCAAAATGTGGCAATGCTTCTTTTCTCCACACACAGCTGGTATTTGGATGCATTATGAATGAAAGACTATGACAGACAGTACTGCAAACATTTGCAAACAGATTTTCTTCTGGTGGAAACAGGTGGACAGTCCAAAAAGGGGTCTTTACATTTTTTCCTGATAGCATGAAAATGCCCCCTGTGAGGCTAGTGAGGAAAAAATATATGCCTCAAAGGGAGAATTTGCTGGCCTGGTAAATAACTCTGACACAGAGATGATCGGCTAGAAATTTACTTTCGGGGTGCAAAAGTCATGATATCTTCATAATCAGGGAAATGATGTACCGGTTTCTATTACCTGTATATTCCCCTACTGTTCTAAATGTTTCAATCATCTTGTTTGTGCTAGAAGTGTAAAATATCAGTAAAAATAAATAAAATAGAGTACTGCATATTCCTACAGGAATAAGACAGTTTTGTTAACAGGCTCCCATTAGAAACCATGACAATCTTAGATATTTATTTTTATGTTATAAATAAATATTTATTATATTTATTTTTGATTAAAGCCCTAATTGAGCCACTCAGTAGCTTAAGACATAAAACAGGCACTGCAAAGCAGTGCTACAATCTGTTAGAAGTGAAGGAAATGGTGTTACACRTATAATCTTATGCTGGTCTGGGAGGCGTCTAAAAAGATAAAACCTGTTTCGTCATCCAACTTGGATACTTACTTATTTATCATGGCAAATTAACTTTTCTGACATGAGAACAAATCTCTTTTGTTCAATTTGAAAGACAACTGTGTTCTTGCTAACTTCCTCAGCAGTATTTACATCCAGCGGCAAAGGAAGCCGTGCTTTCGCAAGGGGGAAGAGAACAGACCCAGCTACTGTTTGCATCTGCATGTAACGGGGCTTTGCGACATCATGGTTCCTCAGGGCACGTTCTGCACTGCAGGGAGAAGTACAGTGTGTTGGCTTGCTGTCAGCTGCAAATCGCCGTAATGGGGGAAAGTTAAGAGACAAACCGGGAGCATCTGACATCCCTACTCCTGTTTTTGAAGCTTGCCAAACTTGCAGGTTAGCATTGCTGAGAAGAGAGCAATATTGGTGCAGGAGGAGAAAAAAGGGAGAACAGGGAGAACATTATTCCTCTTTTCTCCACTTCAGAAGAGGAAACAGAGTGCAGAAAACAAAAAGAGAGGAAACAGAGGGCTAAACTCCACAGTTAGGCATTGAGTTCAGAGTATAAGGATGGAGGAGAGGAAAAGCAGAAAGCGAAAAGCTACAGTTCTACCTATTTTCAATAATTATTCTGCTATTACTAAGTTCTGTGTAGATATATGCCATCAGGATTTTCCTAAAACTGAGGGAAATGCCTCCCCATATCTCAAAAATGGCCAATAACATTGTTACAGAATAAGTGTGTAGCAAAAACCCAACTGAAAACATACAAAGAAACTTCTATTAAAGTGCTCTGATAGATCATGTTATGGAAATTTGGGAAAATGGTGTCATTTTTCAGCATAGCACCTGGACTCTTTTGATGCTTACTTGATTCTGTTTCAGCGTGGACACCAGTTTCTGTAAAGTGATATTTTCTTCTTCAAGTTCAGTGTAGTCCTGTAGAAGTCTCGCCTCTCGAAACTTGTATTCTCGAATTTCGTCTTTCATTCGTATCCTCTGTAGTTCCACCATTTCATTATTCTGATGAGAGAAAATGCAAGTATGTCACCACTCATTCATGGCCACTTTAATGATAAACACTGCCTGGAGAAAAGGCCACACAAAAAAATAATCCTAAAATAGAAATGATTTAATAGTGCATATTGAAACAGCATCACCATTTTATTTCAGGCAAAACTGTAATTTCAGGTGTATACTGGCAATGCCTAAATGAGAACATATGATAAGGAAGCTTGATTAAAACAGTTCCAAGATTAGATGCTTATTGAAATGGAAAACCTGGCAAGGCTTTATCATCTCATTAGTTTTATTTGCTATACGACATGGTTGCGTCCAAATACAATTACCTCCTGTTTTCCACCAAAGGACACTTTCTGCATTCACACAGAAGAGCAATGAATAACGGTATCTGTTCTGTAATGACATCTGTTACTGAGCAGGATGCACTCACATGTTTGTATCTGCAGGTATTAAAGAGAAATATAGGTATGTGTGTGTCTGGTGCAGGGGGAACCTTGCCATGCAGACTGCTGTAAAGCAGTCCTCAAAAAACGGAAAAATCCATTGCTCTGTGGAGCTCATCAGCCAGTAAAGATGGAGAAGAATTAAAGCCAGAATGTCTGAGAATACACAAGGTCATTGTTTCAATTTTCCCATTAGCAAGTGCAGTTCCTGCACAACCTTATAAGAGAGGTCACAAGGGATGAATTTCACCAAAAATTACTTCTATCAGATTCCCAGTGTGTCTCATTTTTTACATCAAGAGTCTGGCCTTTCTGGAAAGACCTGGATCTTCCTAGAAGCTCTAATGACATGACCCTGAATTAAAACACCCGACATGAACACGGAATTCAAACACAGCTGGAAGAGACTGGTGACTGCTATGGCCAGTAAGTGTCTCCACCCCTGCTTTAAACAGAAGCCTATATTTTCCTGATTAATAGGAATAGGCATAATCGGTCACATCTCCCTCTTGCCTCCAGGAAGAACATGAGCGCTGTGGCAGCGGCAGCAGCAGCTCCACCTGGGGAGATGACCAAACGTAATGCGGAGAGATAAGCTCCCGCATCTTTAATGATGGGGCAGACCCTCATCGTTGCTGGGATGTCAGGAAGAGCATGCCGGGGAAGCTGCCACCGATTGCTGCAAGAGACTTCTGTGCGGAGGCAGAGCCCTGTACCTACCTGAAAAGTGAATTACTAAAGAAGTCATTACAGCAGAAATTGCAGTCAGTGAGTTCTAAATACTTCTATCTACACAGCTCGCCTGCTAGTGTATACAAGATAAAACAATACGATCTGAATTGAGGATACACAGAATTGTGCTTAGCACCAGGTTAAACAATGATAAAATCCTGGAAAATAACACTGCGAAGCAGGAAAAAAATATATGTTGATGTAGCAGTTAGGAAGGGTGACAAACAAGCAATTTTTTAAATGAAGCTTGTTAAGGAAAAATCCCTCCCTGCCCCAAGCTAATTAAGAAGAAATAAAGAAACTATAGGATTTCTTAACAGAAAGCACACCTTTGGTTTAAAAGATGACTCTTCTGCTCAGTAGTCTGAGTGAACTGTAATAGCACTACAGCTCATTTCACAAGGTAAAGACGTTTTATCCCACAGAGCTGCCTTTACGCATGTTGTTTCTGTCAGCACGCCTGCAGCTGCGGCGGCCGCTGAAGCTTGCTGTGCGTGGGTGTCCGTGCAAGCCCCCAGCACCGTGTGCCCACCAMCAACCCCCCCACTCCTCTACATCAAACGTAATTAAGTCTCCTGGTGTTTGGAAGATGATCAGCCCAGGAAATGAGGAGCAAGGGGCTGGCACCCGGCTCGCCCGTGGCCGTGGGGAAGGCGAGGGTGCGCTGCAGAGCTCTCCCCACCTCGCTCCCCAGCCCTTCCTGGCAGCTGCCCCAAAGGGGCTGGGCATTGTATCCCGCTGGGGGGAATTCCCCATGACCACGCCAGGAAGGTAGCGGCAGAGCCTCTGCCCATCTTCCAAACAGGCTTTGCCATCACAAGGAAGACCCCGTAGAAAAGGGAGGAAGAAAAAAACAGCAGCCAGATATGGAGGACCTGGGTAAAATCTTTTGCTGAATCACAATATATTACTTCCCTGATGGACTACAAGGCACACTACTTCTAAAAAGCCTCTGAAATTAACCCTGCAAGATTGAAGTACTCTTTTCTAGTGTTGCAAACAGCAACAGAAGACTTGAGCTATCATCTTGCTGGAGTGGATCACCACTGTTTTAAGAAGACAGAAAACACATTCCTGCGTCATGTGTAACTGCTTCTCCCACATAACCTTGGAAGTATAAACAGAACCATTTATAGCACTTCTCTTCTTTCACACACAGAAACTATTTCTACAGAGCAACCTCTCTTTCTCATTATTCATGGTATTCGGTCAAACAAAAAACAGAATGAAAAGGGAAGAGTCACCAGCCAAAGCCTCCCATCTGCCATGCCTGCCACAGCTCTGCCCACAGTGATCCTTCCGCCTGTACCTGAAGGGTCTACGTCGGGTGGACGCAATCCTACCACTCTGGCACAACGGCAAAACAAACTCAGCATGTCAGCTTCAAAAGATGATACAATATTTTTCTCATGTAAAATGTGCATTTCTTCACTGAAAATGCCATAGCATTATTCTCCATGCTCTGGGCTCCCTTATTTATGAAAGTCTGCATTACGCTGGCAAAGATCCAGCTGCAAAGTGCTCTATTGCTTTCACTGCTTTATATGAAAGGCAGGGCTTTAAGAGCAATGCAAAATCTTAGCATTATCAAGACTTACAAGTGAGTAGCCACAGGACATGCTGGAGTGATACACTGTTTCCATTCATGTGAGATCTCTATTTGTTCTATTTTGTGGAAGTAAACTACTATTCACCCATTGAAAAAATTTCATGCTGCGTTTGTACTTTTTCCTTTCAGGAAGCACAATATATTTGTTTCCATCAGATGCTCTTATTAAAGACAGTACCTTCTCAAAAAATGTCTATTGTTATTTATAACTGTTTAAAATAAAAATTTATTCAGCAGACACTATATGGTTATAGAGGACAGAGCTTGCTGTACTGATACACTGGCAGTATGATGCAAACTTCATATTTGGTCATTGTACCGGTCCTCTCTGGAGGTGACTTGGACTTGTATGAAAACTGTACGAGAAGATAAAAAAATGCAAGCCAAAAGGAGTCTGCCAGCAGGGCAGTTATCTACATGAGCCACTAGAGGACAATGCAGCCCAAATTATTCTCCAATCTGCAAAATGATTCATAATTAAACCGTACCAGTAGTCAAGTATTGAACATTAAACTTCCAGGATAAGACAACTGGTCCAGATACTTTTATTAGGGCATCAGTATTATTTTACATCTCCAGAGAGGTTTCCCCTATGAACTACTGTATCTGTGAAAACCAGTTTAATCCAAGAGGTGGAGCTAATGATACATGAGAAATGTTTTAATGGCTGGAAGTTATTTTCAATCCCAGTCACTAGAAGAACATGGTGCCACAGTTTCAATGGATTTGTGCCAAAAAAGACGGAAAAGGCCTTTCCGTGAAACTATAGCAGACAAGAGAGTCCTTGTCAGCATTGCATCTAATTATACACGAGCACTAATTGTGGAAGACGTCAGTCATGTTGTTCAATGCACTACTAATGGACCTATACACAACAGAATAAATCATAAGAAATGAAAAACAGAAGGCCCCAGTTGTGATAAAGTTTGTTTAGGTCACCTATCCAGAGATACTTAGATATATTTTCAAACTTGCCATGTATGAAAAGTGAAAGACATCTCCAGGCTTTACAGGGGCAAATGTCTTTATAGTATGAGCAGCACTTTAATCCTCACAGATCTCTGAGCATCAGCAGAATTAAGCATTAAATAATAAACTTCTGCAGTTCTCACAGAATTTAATGCAATATATTGGAGTTCTGTTCATTTTTGATTCAACTTAGACTTTTAAAATGCTGTATACTATATGCTAGGTACAGAGCATGTTGTATTAATTGTGTGTGCAGACACACTATAACGTATTGTGTTGGCTCAAATAATTCAAAGTGAAAAGGTTCGTCAAAATGAAAGAACGGAAGCATTTCATCTTGCACACGATGAGAAAGGACTACGAAAAAAACCATAATTTCCCCATGGCCATTTTCAATTTGGAACACCCTCACCCAAGGAAGCAGCTTGCCTCTTGTGGCATGTCAATAAACCTATGGAGAGCAAATTGGCCAAGGGACAGTGGCCCAGTGTCGGGTATTCTCCATTCCAAGATGAGAAGTCAGCTCTGGTAGCTTTGATTTCTTGAACGATGGACCCACAGACCAAGACATATGAACTTCTTTGAAACTGGTGCTGTTTTGAAGCTTTCTTTTTAAAGTGAATGCCCTTCCGTCAGCTCATTTTCAATCTCCCTAGGACTACAAAAAGGACATTTTTTAGTTTAGTTCTGGTTTTCCTCTCTTGGTTCTTGTCCGTCCCCCCCAACCCCCCAAAAAATGTTGAACTAGTGCTTTCTCCCTACATTTTTTTCATGTAAATTTTAATGAAAAGACTTCCAGTCCTTACTGCAATAAAACATACTATTTTCCACACTGCAGAACAGCCTTGCAATCAGAAACTAATTAGACAGATGCTTCAAACTACCCTGATTTAATCACAACTTATCTGCTAGAAAATGCATGCAATATCATGATGTTGTGTGTGATTTTATAACCTTTATAATTCATGAATAAGGACAACAGTGGAAAAATTATATACTTCAGATCTAATGGCACTATATTATGGCTGATGCAGTACAAAACCCTATTTGATCTGGTGACAGTTTTATTGCACTAGCAGTAAATTGAATGTAATTGAAAATTTATGCTTAGACTAATATCTTTGATCTCATGTGTTTGCAGACATGTCTTACTGCAAAATTCATGTGCCATACTTACCTCACTCATCAGAGAAAAATACAAGGCATATGTTTTATTAATAGCAATAATAAGCAAACCATATAAAAATTAAAGTTGGGTACAAATTTAATTACAAACAGGCTAATTTTGCATGGGGGAGGTCCTAGAGCACTGCCAGCACACTAATACCTTTGCTCAAAAACAGGTTTAGTACCTCCTTTAGGACCATTCCAAAAGAGAATTAACTCTAATCATAAATAATTCTGGTTTCTTTTTAAATTTATGGGCTATATCTATTTGGCCTCATGACAGTATAAATAAATTCCTGAAAAACTAATGAGGAAGAAATAACAAAACCCTAAAGCATCTTTAATTCATTGCCTTTAGAAAATAAGGGTATATCCTTACAAAATTTATAGCCTAATTATACCTTGTAGTGGCTAGCCTGGAAGACTATTGTATGAGGAGTTAGTGATCCACATAATGGCTGGCCTAAGTGTACGCCTATTGTGAATGCTGTACGCCTCAGGAGATGTGCATGCGATTTTAAGCACTTGTGCTATGTGTTGTTCTGGCCACTTGAAATATTATACAACTTTGTCCACTGTATGTACCATTCCCAGAACTTGTAGGTTTATTTAATGTGATAGGGACATTAGGGCGTATTACCCAAGGGATTTTTTTAAAGCTAAGTTCACAGTCCAGACCTGATTTGCTACCAGTGCCTGATGAATCTGCATTGTGAGTGAGGCTCTATAAAAGTGCAGGTGAACGGAGAGGTGATGAACCTCAGCACAGATGGGATCTGCGCACCATGCCGTGCCCTGACCAGAGGTCCATCCAATGCTGTGTCATCCCAGAGTTCCCAGTGTCAGAAGGGCTGTAAGATTTAATAGCTTGCTATAACCTTTTCTGGGATATTAACAAATAGTTATCTGTCTTGAAAATGTTTCTACCTGTCTTGTTAGGATTTGAAAAGAACCAGCACCTCTTGGAACAAAACATACCTCCTCTTTAGAAGCCTCTGAATATAGGTGGTAGGTATGTTTTTGTTTTCCGTAAAAGAAAAAAAGTCAGAATATAAAGGAAAATCTATTTTTGCATCATATAGAAAATTCTTCTCCCTAGCACAATGTAGGAAGAAGTAACAGGATATCACTGAAAAGCCATGCTTCCTCCTTCCTACTGACGGAAATGAGGAAAACACTACAATGAAAAGACCTGCAGTCTAGAAAGATACGGGGAGGAAGAGGCCAGAAAGCACTTACTTCACAGAGCTTCACACCCTCAAAGGACAACAGGCTTCCAAAGAAATAAGGGAGCGAACTCAGCTCTCCATTATCTGGGAGGAAGAGGAGGCCAGGGTTACCCTGGAAGATCCTRGGTGATATACAGCAGCTTCTGGCTCTGTGGGAAAGCAGAGCACAGACATACCTGCCTGCACAGTCCCCGTGCCCCGACTCTGCCTCCGGCACGCATCGTGACACCAAGGAGCTGAGGAATAGAGCTCTCCGGAGACCCTGTGAAGATGCCATGGCTCATTGTGGAGATTTGTCCTCTTCCTTTCTCATAAACTCTTCCAACCAGGTCACAAGGTTCAAAAAGGTCTTTGTTTTGTTTTTTTTTCCCAATTCTCATTTGTAACCCCATCTGCAACTGTGGGTGACCTGAGCCTCCCCCGAGACAGAAGTACACCTAGCCAAGGTGAAAACTGGGGGAGAGGAAAGACAAGGGTTCAGCTGGAACAGTGAGTGAGAAAAGGGCATAGACAAAATATGTTGTCAGGTGGAATACAGGAATAGTATTGTGCAACATGGAGAGGGGAAGGCGCAGGTATAGCCTTGTTAACTGTGTCAGCTGAGCTGGCAGAGCTATGAAGCACCTGGAAGTGTTGGAAAACCAGTAATGGTCTGCTGAGATACCCAGCTTGCCCTTGGCAAGTCCCGATTTTTCATTCTGAAGGGAAAGAGGAAGTTGAGAGAAGAAAGGAAGAAAGGGGGAATGGAAGAAGCGAGCACCATTTTCTCATATCTACTTTTCTTTTTTTTTTTTTTTAAGTCCTCCAAAGGATGTCCTCTAGACTCCCCTTAAAATTTCCCTATCTCCTGTATAGGAATACTCACCTTGAACTGAAAGAATGACATCTTCCTTGTTTCCATAGATATTTAAGACCATAACGGGATTTTGAGGATGACCTAGTCTGACTCTTTCACAGAATTTGCAACCCTGATCCTCCCGATGACACCTAAATGTAGACATCCTAGCAGACTGGGACCAAGCATCTCTTAAAGAACCAGTTTTTCTTCCCTTTCAATAAACAAATCTCTGTCTCCCAGAATACACTATTTCAAAGATTTATTTTCCTCAATGTTAAAAGTTTGCATCCCTCTTTTTAATCTGAATTTATCTGATTTCATCTTTCAAAAAGTTTCATCCAGACGGCATCATTAGGGTCCATGATAGTTGGTGTACTACCTTAAGAGCAAGAATGGTGCTCCTATTGTCCAAAAGCAGAAATCACTAACTTTTGAAATTGTGTGTGTTTGATTCTGACACAAAAACAAACTCCTTAGCTTTCCTATCATTCATTAATCTCAAAAACAGAAAAAAGCAGACAGGCAGTGCTGTGCACAAGGTATTTAGATTTTTGAAAATATAGCTGTAAAATAATTTAAGTACCTATAATCTTTCCCTTACATGGATTTACTTACAAAATGATAGCACTATCACAGATAAGGTTGAAAAGAGCCACATCTTCATTAGCTATAATATATTGAATAGAAGCCAAATCAAGATAATGGGTGTATATTTCAAGTTCCTTTGCCTGCAGCAGTTCTTGAATAAAGCATTTACAGTACACCAAATAATTGCATCACGTTAGATTTTCAAGACATTTAATTAGATAGCTAAATCTAAAGAAGTAAGGTGAACTTCTACCAAAGGCAATTAAACGGTCAATGTAGGTATTTATTACCGAGTTTGAAACCCATAGTATTTAATGTTGTAAATCCTGCTACATATAAATCTCATATCAATTTTATTAACATTCATATATAAGTATATATAAAAAGAGAGAATTAAGGATTGTTCTGGTTATGTAGGTATTTAATTTTTCTGCTGAATACCACAGTCACATAATATTATGAGCACTGTTTCTTTTATAAACTGACTAGAAAGTATAAACCTCTAATACCGTATTTATATGCAACTGTCTGGGGAACACATGAAAAAATAATGGTTTGATCTTGATTGCATTAACAGCAAACCATATTTTATATTAGAACCCTGTAACAAATATTGTTGTAATATTCCTCACTAATTCTCTTGAAGAAAGAGAAATTACATTGAACTAAGCTGTATTAAAATAGCATGAGAGGAAATTCAGACTTAAGTGATATAGCAGAGTTCAGTTAATGCGATCCTTCGCCATATCTGCACATTCAAAATCAAGTCATACATTACAATATGGTCATTGAAAACAGCAAAATATTCTGTATCAATTGGCTGGAAAAATTTTTACCCAGAAGAGGACATTGTGGAGGTCATTTTGTTTAAACTTAAAATTCTGCTGCTCATCTGCCTTTTGCAGCTCCAGTGGCATTAAACATTTCTAAGTGGGAAAATTTATTCTGAAATGCCACACTGACTGGCTAAAAGAAGGATAATGAAAATACCTGTGCCCTGGAACAGGCTGATAATAACATCTTGCACAAGAAGAGTAGGAAATGGAGCACTCTTCACAGAGAGTCTTGAGAGGAATGTTATGGCTAGGACACACGTGTGGAAGAAAATATATTGTGCTCTTCACCGCTCTTTGCTCAAGATTTTGCCACAGCATGACTGATACCATATTAAAAACAGTGGTATGGAAACCACCAGGTGCTGGCTGACACTGTCCCCCATTGAGCAAGGCCCACGTTTTCAGTTTTGTTTGATAATTTTTTCTCTTCTGCTGTAGTTGCTAAACCCATCCGCCTACCAATGCTAAACTACCTGAAAGGCCTCTTTCTTTAAAGCTCTCATTTCTTGTAGTATTTGTGCTCTGAAAACGCTACCATTTCCCTCCAGGAAYGTCCTTCTTCAGCATCCTCAGTAACTCTGTTTGCTTCCCTTTTCTCACTTTTGAAAAACACACAGCCCCAGTACGCAGGCACAGGCACAGACACAGCATCTGCAGACCTGCAGCCACATCAGGTCACCTGCCTGCTCCCGCAGCTCTCTTTCAAAAGCGTGTCCTGTGCCCCGTCCCACAGGGGCTTCCAGGCCCATCCTGGTCTCTACATTTCTACAGGCACATATGGACAAAGCCATGTCCCCACAGCAGCTGGGTACCAGCCCAAAGGCCAGTTTCACCTCACTTCGCCCAGTGCAGGGGATGGAGTGGGAGCAGGCGGGGATGGCCTCTGCCATCATGCTCGGGCCGAATTGTCTCGCCGCACTCTCGCTATTCCTCCCGCTCTGAGTTGGGTGTCTCATGCAGGTGACATTAAACTCAGGCAGGTGAAGCTAAACACAGGTGGTAGCACTTGAGCAATAACTACTTAAGACACAAACTCCTTGCAGGAGGGCTGTTGCCCATCTGTAGACCACTTACTATTCTGTGCCTGACTCGGACTCCTAGGCACTATTATAAAGATGTTAAAAACTAATTACTCTGACCAAATTAGCTCAGGAAAAAAAGGGGGCTTTTGGAGCATTTTGGACTGAACTGCATTTTTTTTTTTCTTTGCCCAATTACAACTTTTACTGTGAATGTCGTCAATGCCTAACCACTGTTTAACAAACTAACAGCAGTGATTCTACATGACAATGCCTCAAGGCAGGCTTTTTTTGATGGAGGATTCATGCAGGCCTTTTCAAGCTCATCAAGAAACCAAAAGCTGCTTTTAAAGCCTAACTGATCACTTGGGGGAGACATCTGCCAGTGACACGTATCTCTTTGAGAGGCCATCTGTCTGGTGCAAAGTGCCAAATTTCTTTCTAGACCCGCAGGGGCACTGGGTAGCCAACAAAAGAAAAGTTGTGCTAACAGGGTGTGGTTTCTGCAATCAGTTTAWGCTTAGTTGTATGACAGCTGCTGCTCCCAGGGCCCTGACCCTCCCTGGGGCCAGCACTAGCTTTCTTCACATAATCAGCGAGATCAAGGGGCTGCAGTCCATCCCAGAAGAAAAAGAACAGCAAAGACAAAAGTCAGCTTTTAAAAAACAAAGTTAGTTTTCAGTGGTACTTCCTGATACTGCTGACGAGGTGGACACACAGACACTGGCACTATCAGAAGGTAGGCAATACGAACACATGCTGTTTCTCTTCTGGATATTCTTGCTGCTCAGCACAAAATCCATGATCTACTCTAAGCTCCAGAGGTGGAAACCCAGCCCTACCAATGTAAATTGTAAAATTTATAGGGCCTCCAGTAGGACTACGATTTCACTGTATGCATTCAAGCGTTGGAGAGCGGGGAGCAGTACAGTGAGTTCCTGAAGATGGAAAGGGGGAAAAGAAAGGCCTTGAGGTGGCAGGCTACAAGCACCTGAGTAAGAGGGTGAGCTTGATTATTTTAGCACTCATCACGCTTGGTTGATATGGAAAAATATCCTCCTATTTACTTTATTGCTTGCTTTTGCATAACTCTCTGCTTATATTACTTTAATTTTTGATGGTGGGATGGTTTCAGAGTTCCTTGTTGTACCCTGTCTCTGAACGTGCTGGGCAGCTATTGCATTCCCCCATGTTTCAGGCACAGTCCAGCTAGGCTGCTTGTAAGCTTCCCATTCCCCATGGCAACTGGCTCCCTCCTTAGGACTCGGAGCTATTCTAATTACAGCTCGTTGCTAGCTCAATCCTACATTCTGTATTTCAGCAACCAGGCTGTACTGCCAAGAGATGCATGGGACAGGACGGGGCTCCCAGCTCAGCCTCACCTCCTGCCCTGGCTGGCAATACTATCCAAGCTCTGCTGCTTTCAGTTTGCATGCTGACCAATCTTCGGTCTTGTAAATACTAGCTAAAAGTTGCAATGTCTGTGAACAAGTGCCTCTGCCTTCTTCAATTCAGCAGAATCACTTGCTGTGGGGAGGTCGCCACTGTAAAGCTGCGTTAGAGCTCAGGAAACTAGCTGGGAGTACGCTGATGCACAGACCCGGGCTGCACAGCACCCTTAGGCTGGTCCTTAGGACAGTACAGCTAAATTAGCAGGCGGCTGAGTTCAAGTTCATCAGACAGGTAATTAACCCTGATCCTCAGCTCACAGAAGATCATAGAAAGATGGATCTCAAAGGGGGCCCAGGGGAGCATCCAGTCCATTCTTCTTTCCCAAGAGAGAAGCAACTGTATCTATGTCATTCCCGGGTATTTGCCTAGTCCCTTCGTGAACACTTCTAATGACAGAGATTTCATCACCTTTCCCCTAAACTTGTTTCCCAACTTCACTTCTGCCTTTGTCAGAAACCTCTTTTGCATGTCTAATCCGAAGCTGTCTTTCACGCTGCAACTGAAAAAGAGTATTTCTTTTTCTACTTGCAAAATGCAGTAAAACAAAGGCATCTGTTATTCTCTGCAGGAGTCTTCTATTTACATACCATATCCACCTTCAGCCACCTCTTTCTTAAAAAAAGAAGAGCGTAGGAGAAGTGAGGACTCCAGATAGCTTCTACGATAGAGAAAACTTGTAAGACATCCTTGCATGAGATACAGTGGAAAAGTAGGGAGCTGGCTGATGCTGACAATGGTAACTTGATGATGAGAAAAATAAGTAGAAGACCCCAATTAACGTTCTACATTCCTTCTAATACATGGTTCCTCACAGTGGACTGAGAGTCCAGAAATATATTAAAAAAAACAAAGATGCAACTGTTAATACTTATTAGAAAGTAGTGTGAATAAATAGCTAAAGGATACCAAGAAACTATTCACCAGTAAAAATATATTTCAAATAGTCATCTAGTGGGACAGTTTCTGTCATACTGCAGGGAAGCTGCAAGAGCTCAGCATCAAAAAAACTCTGTAAAAGCACATGCTCGTACAAAGCTTCCCTCGTTAAAAATTATTCTTGCGGATTGCCAGGTGCAGAGGTGTTTTAAAAGCTCTTCAGGAATCTGCTCATACTTCCCTCTCAATGACAACAGACTACAGAGAGTTCTCCTTGAAAAACTTATCAATATGGTATAAAAGGTTGCTAAGAGGGAAGGAACAACATGGAAGTAAAACTTCAGTAATTCTCCTTCTTCTCCAGAAGGACACAGAGGCATGGCATCTTTAAATAAACACATCTGTGCCACAAAATCCAAATGTTATCTTGTGGCCAATTCTGTCATTATTAAGGCACAGTATTTCCTCAAAGTCAGGAGTAATTTCAGTAATTAAAATCCATGTAAATTTATCCATCTGCTGTAAGAATAAGCATAGCATTCTGCAATTTATTTGACCTTGTGTGCAGAACAGCCATCCACCCACACTTATTTTTCTGTRACATGATCAGAAACATCAATTCAGAAATATTTGTTGATTAATATTAAAAAGATGAAAACGACTTGATGACTAACGCCTTTTTCTCAAAGACTTGGCATTTTTATTTTAGGCAATATATTTGAGTGACTTAGGTGGTGAATACAGGCAAAGATATGTTTCTCTTCTGTCTGTAAACTACATCCTTCATGACTGAATTTTGTGCATACTTTTTATTCATTAGAGCACACATGGTAATTCATGAATACAAATGCCTAAACAGAGGATTGGATAAAATAAACTACACTAAAGGTTACTTGTTTTTCTTGATAGTTAATGGTGAAAAATACCTGCACTCCAAAAGTGTCTCTGTAACGTTGTATTATTCTTGAGAGTTCAACATAAAATAGTTTTAAACCTTATCTTGGCTACTATAATCTGCCCTTTCCTTTATTTATTTTAATACAGACTGCATGTTTCACGGATTTACTTTATATCTATTAAAGTCAATGCTAGTAACTTTTACACTGACAGTTTTATAGCTAGTCCTCAAAAGGCTGATCAAGGAAGACTCCTGCCTTTTGGCACACAGGACAGAAATACAAATGTAACACCTTCCATAGGAATACAATGTAAGGACTGAATACTAATGATATAATCCCTGTGAGAGATACTCGAGCATGTTGTTCATGGCAGCACAACCTTAGGATTAAATTATCCTCTTGGAAATTGAATAAACACTGAATATTATTCAGTGCCTGCAATGCATCAGAACAAAACAAAACAAAATGCTGTCTTTACTTGAGTAAAATATTAGTCAAGCTATTGGATTATTGAACTGTAGATTTTTAAATCCATTTTTTCCATTTATATCCCTCTGAAAACATTGCTGTTTTCCCTTCCACTGGACTTTCATACAGGCTTATTGTGGTTGTTGGTCTGATAACAGGAGTCTTCTGATGAATAAGATTACTGAATCCTAAGAAGATACAGTTAAAAGAACTGAACTGGGAATGCCCCCAAAAACTTAAGACATCCCTTTATTTACATGAAGATAATATTTATTACAGCGCTGATTATTTTATATAAACTCCTCATGGCATGAAGAGCAGAATACCCTATGGCAAATACTGAGTGATCTCTATGATCGTTAAAGCACACATGAGCAAAGGGACACAGCAGCTCTGGGAGCTGGACAGTGAAGCCACTCGTTCAGCAAGACAGCAGAGCAGTTTGTCTTCGCTGAAGTTGTGCTCAAGAATCTTGATGAATGAAAAACTATTATTTTTCCAGATTTATGGAAATCCAGAAAGATTTCCATATCTTTATGGAGAAAGACATGCTCAGAGGAGAAGCAGATAGGAAAACATGTTTTTGAAAGGTAGGTGTATCTGGGCCTTACCTATTTTAGCACTGGGGTTTCCAATTTCTGCGCTCATGCTTCACTCAAGCCTTCACATGTGCCGGCGACGGCTGTGTGAAATGAGAGTGCCAGACTGCCTCCACAAGCCGGCTTGGGCAGGCGCCGGAGCCCCTCCAGGCTCCCTGCCAGATGCAAAGGTGCCCACGGGTAACACCACACAGTGAGCCACCAAAGCACCAGCCTACAGCTCCAGATACAGAGAAGCAACATCCATGGCAGTAAAGGATTGCGTGCCACAGTTTTAATTGCTACCTCTACTTTTCTAACTTGGACTCTTTTTAATCTCAAATATAACAAAACATTAGGGGACTGCTGCAAGTTCATTACAGCATTCTTAAATTTCCTCTGAGTTTTTGAAGTACTCAACCAAGATCTCGGTGTAACAATATTACTAATGAAATCCAATGACAGTTTCAGCAAATAACTATTTAAACGCTAGTTTTTCAATTCTTATTTTGTTGTGTGCTCCATGGCTTGATACAGCCCAACTGAATTCAGTTATATACTACAAAAAAAACCCCAGCAGAATAATCAGTCTAAAGTGACTGCCTTCCTCAGGAGGAAAAGAACAACATCGCACTCGAACTAGGTCAGGATTCAGACAAGGAACATGAAAAAGATGAGATTTATGAACTTCCCTTTCTTTACTGATCAATATATTCCCTGTCATATACCTATATAGCTATGGATCACTGCTGAGTTTTTCATCTTTGAAATATTGCTACCAATGTCTATAGGGAAGACAATCCAAATTGCTAACAATTCCTTCTGCTTTTAATTATTATACTGAATATGCAACTAGAACAGAGAATTAGCTTTTCATCTTCCTGACCATTGCATACCTACATTGTATACCTACATAAAAATATATATCATGGAATACGCATCATATCTACATACTTGTACCATGCTCTTTGTGCAGTGTAAAGTATGACTGCCAAATACAACAGCATAAGAGGAAAACCCTCCAAACGGAAATTAAGATGTAATGCATTACCCCTGTCAGAAACTGCACACTTGTTTAATAGCCTCTACCTTTTGCCTTTGATCAAATGCAAATTTCTGTGGCACAAGAATTTTGCTTCAGCTTGTACAGTGTGGGGGGTACCTGGTATGAAAGACCATAATTACAAACAGGAAAAATTAACCCTCAAGAGTAACTGTTCTGCCCCAAACTCACCTCCACTGTAGGAACAGGTTAGCTTCTTTTAATGGAGAGGCCAAACTGCCACTGTATGAGCCCAATGTATGAAATTAAACTGGTACCCATTTTGGTGTTCTGTAATATGTCAGACATTAATTCATAGCAATTTGGCATCTCCTAAGCTCCAGCACACACGGGGAAGACACCTGAGCTAGTTTAGGAAAACAGTGGTCCTACTTATGAATTGGAGACCTTAATGGCACATGAGGCATTAAGTCAAAATCCCTAGCTTTCCATAATGCACGGGTTTCTTTTTAGGCACAATTCAAAGGCTCAAGTTGAAGCTATAAATCCATTCCTGGCTTCGGTCCTGAGAAAGCAGGAACCATTTCTTTCCCTGCRGACCTTTCCAGCTGCCATCACTAAACAGGAAGCTTTTGGAGACAGCTCCCATACAGCAACAGAGGGATGAGTAGGAAATCAGCCTTCAAATCTGAAATGTTTCCCCCAATCCCATTCTGAGCCTCTCAGAGATCATGTTTGTTGCATTTCAGGAGTATCAAGACAGAATCCAGGTATATTCTTTATTATTAGTCTAGCACACTATAATATCACAACTGCTTCTTCTAGTAGGACCTTTTTAGCTTGCTCATAAATAAATGTACTGCAAAGCCTAAATGTTTTCCTCAGCCGGTCTCACTAAGGGACTGCCCCTGCTTTAGCCCTGTTCTGAGGGGCTGCCGTTTGATGTTGACCAAGCTGGTATTTTATTTAGAAAGTGTTTTACTCAGTAGCCTATATACTTAAGAGCAGGCATGCTAGTTTCTTAACTGAAGAGAAACATTTCAAACAAAACTAAACATTCCTGTTCTAAACTGACCTTGATTTCTTTTCTTCGTATGCCCTTGGAGGAGTGTTGTTGGGGACCCACGGAAAGCCTTGTGGGTCTTTGCCAATCATTTCATGCAAATGTAAATGTCCTACTGAAGGCTTCTCCTGCCCTGAACTTGTTCTAAGCTCAGCAGTAAAAATCTCCTGCCCTGCCTAATAACACCAACACTTCCAAAAACACACTAACCAAGTAAATCTACATCTATATCTTTATTTCTTACCTGATTAACCATTTACTGCACAGTAAAATGCTTATTCCAATCGCTGTGAAACAAGACGAGCACCAGTTCCTCAAGGTGCCTATGCACCTGCCTATTCATATGCTTTCTTAGACATTTTTCATGTTTCTGTTTAAAACCTGCTTAGATATATGTCTTCATGAGTTGGAACTCCTATCGCCTTGAGAAGGTCTGTAGATGTGGTTCTTCTTTCTGACCATAGATATTCGTAGAATCGGGGACAAAGACGCAAAGCCTTCCTTTTTCTCTTGGGTATTTAGAGCGAACCAAATCAGAATGAGTTTGTGGAACCTTGATGTTGACTTGATATAAGCCAGAAGACTGAAGTTCTTTCTTTAATGTATTCCTAGTTACTTGTTGTCTACAACAGCTGTCTACAGCTATTCTTTAAATATTTCCCTTTTACCTCCCGGCTTTTCTTATCTCCCTTCAAATCTATGCATGTCTGATTTGAGACTTGCAGATATTCACCACATGTGAAACACCACTTGAGAAAATCCATTTGGGAAAGCAGCATTTTGTTCTCTCCACACCAACCAGAATTTTGCCCTTGCCTTTTTAACCAAAAACAGCTACTAAGCACAAAACCAGAATCTGGTATCTTCTCACTGCTGTTTTGTCACTTCCCTTGCGAAATGAGATAGGAAGGAATACGAGCAACAAATGTTAACTACTCTGTATCATTATGCCACAACTCACAGTATTGCACTAGCAAACAATATTTTTAATGGGACTCCAGTGGCCTTTGAGTCCCATTTTCACAGCTAGGCATGCAAGACTGCTGGGACGTGGCCCATTTTTAACTGACCTCAGTCTAAACTGATACTGTAACGCCACCGTGATTCTTTGCATGCAACTCACAGCCAGTATCAGCACAGACATCCTGACTGTTTCGCTGAAGTGAAAAAATACAATATTTTAAATGGGACTCCAATGACCTTTTTTAATGCCTTCAAGACATATTTGGCTGAAAGAGCTGACGTACTACACTTCAAAAGGAGCAGAAAGGCTAGAAAGACTGAATGAATGAATGCTGAAGATAAAAATTGCATTCATATCTATTTCTACCTACTTGATGTATTTTGAAACAATAACATTACAGAAGCGGACAAGCTCCGATTATGTATGAGCATCTGCACGTACACATCTAAAGCATTTGCCAACAAAAGGGCATTTCTCTCAATCCTGAAGCTTAAAAGTGGATTTGACCATCACAATGAAAGGGTGATAACACTGTCTGACCTCTGCTTGACTCGCTGCCCTCCTCATGGCTGCTGACTGGCAATGGCTGTTGAGAATGACTAAAAATAACCAGCTTGTCTCATATACTGTAATAAGGGCAAAGGGAGAAAAAGAAGAAGTGGCATACTTGAGTTTCTTGCTGTTCACCCTCCTGTCATCTTCCTCTTATATTTTTCCCCTTGAGAACAGAGTTTGTTGCAGAAAGCACAATTAGAACGGATTATGAAAGCCAAGAACTTATTAGCAATTTCATAGCAGTGCCAAACTGGTAACGAGCTTGGGGTTTTCAGGCAGAAGAGGGAATTGAGCAGGAGAACCTACTCTATGGAGGACCATACATAAGGGGGGAATCACATTGCCACCTGGAGCAGGCTTCAGTTTTGTAAGCTGCACACTGAATGAATCCAAAAGAGAAGACACCATAATATAGAGCACAAAAATATAAGCCCCAAAGATGTTTCCTTTTTTCATATTGGGGGGGTTTCATGAGCTTTGGTTCCACATGGTTTCTTTGTTTTTATTGGTTTGGTGGGAGTTTTTTTGCCAAGGAAACTATTACTAGTGGTTGACTATCCAAAAGATAGGTATTAGATGTGTCATGTTCAGCCTCAATCTGATTGCATCTAACAAATCATCCCTTTGTACCCTGGTATCTAAGACATTTCCCTAGGACTCAGCTGGTAAATCCCAGGAGAGACCCTTGCAAATAAATCAGTATCAATTAAAGGACAAGAAAAAAATACATTAAAAAAAATACGTATTTTTTTTAAACACAAGTTAGAGCAGATGCAGAGCATCTAATCTGAAGCTCAAGTACCTTGATTGATAACTGTTGTTCATTTGTGATCAGCATGCATGAGTTTCTCTCAGGCTCCAAGTACTAATCACAGCATTAAAAGAGTTGTCAGGTTTTTTGGTTTTGCTAGGTGGATCTCATCACCGAATCAATAGCTCCTCAGTGCAGTCAGTTCTGCACTGCTTAATCATGAACAATGTCAAAAGTTAAGGAGGCAGTAGGTGAGGAAAGCAGGCAGTGATACATCCATATGCAGTGAGCGCGAGACAGTCAGCAACAGAAGGCAAAGTTAGGCAGAGCTACAGTGCACATGCAGACTCCCAGGAGAAGGGAAAAATGACTGCACGGTTTGTGTACTGACTATTGGGAATACATCAAGTTTAGTGTTCTGTAACCCAAAAGAGTCCTTAAGGGATAAAACATCTGATAATCGCCAGGCACATTCTAATATTGAATGACTGTTAAGAACAGCATCAGTCTCTCAGAGAAGTTTTAACCTTTTTTTTCTTAATTGGAAACTCTCAGGATATTTTGAATGTCAATCAAAGGGAATTTATTGGAACAAGGAAAACAAACTTATTTTCTTTCTTTGTTTAATATTCTTTATCAGTGGCACATGTCATGAAGACTTATACTCCATTCGCTTATGCACTCGGGGGTGAGGACTTTTAGCAAATATTTCTCCTTCTCCTGTTATTCCTCTATTTTTTCCTCAAACAGTGCTTAAATTGTTGGACTTGAGCTTCAGAATTTCTGGCAACCAGGGTAACTCTTCCTTTCCTGATTAATCCCAAGCAAATGAATGAAGTCACGAGGCGCAAGTCAGCATAGCTCCTGAGCTACAGCTCATGAAGAGTCCAGATCATACTGCAAGGATTCTTTAAAAACTGGCAACACAGCTAACCCAAGCGCTGCCAACAACTGCCTTATCCCACACCACTTGAATGGACAAAAGCCCAAGTTATTCTTAACCAGCAAATTAATAGTGAAAAGAATGAATTAGCACAAGTAGTTCTTAGGAGGACTTCCTCATCTAGAAACAAAAACATGTCAGCAAACTTACGCATTAAGAAAAAAAACAGAGAAGGCACAAAACTAACATTTTCACAGTTCAGAGAGTTTCTAGTCCAATATCCTGCTTCTGACAGTGGCCACTCACACACACGTAAGCCATGAGAAACAGGGCCGTTACGTCACGATCCTTTCCCTGGCGCCCCCTCCCAACTCCTGTGTCAGTGAGCCGAGGAATTTTCCGAGCTGGATACTAGGTCTGGATCTTCAGGTATAATAAGCACTGATGGGCCCATCCTCCATGAAATTTGTCCAACTCCTTTTCAACCCACTAATATTTGGCCTCCACAGCTGTCCTCTCAGTATGTACTTACAGACTACCTTGTACAGCGATGCACATAGAAGGCTTGGAAATGCTACCACAACACAAATAACAGGTAATTATTTCACCAGAACTTATATAAGAATGTTCCCTGTCACACTCTGATTTGACTAATCAGTGCCTAGAGATTAAGGAGCGAAGCTGAAAGCACATGCTCTTTCATTTTGTATTTGAGGCCCTGTAAATGACCCTTTTGGAAAAAAGAAGCTGGGAATTTGAGTGTTTATAATAAGGCACTCTGTATTTATGCAACGGTCTCTTGGTTATGCTCCATTATCCTGCCTGGCCTTTTTTTGACCTCTCTACTGTCCATTGTCCGACTTTTATTCACAGCAGAGCTAAATGCCTAACATTGCCATGCATGTGTCAGATCCTAAGTTTGCATCCCAAGTCATTGTTCCAGGCTCATTAACAGGAAACAAGACTGGCCAAATCTCATTTGGGGGAGCTTGCARGTACATCTGAGTACTACAACAGCCAAACAATGAGCTGAAGATTACCCTTAGAAAAATAAGGATGTCACAACAAAATATATTTATCCTGCACTGTTGTTGTTCTTATTCTATTACACCTGTTGCTTATGAGGAGTATGTGCTTAGAAACAAAATAATTTTATGAGCAACTGTACGATTATAAACTAGGTTTCAGCAAATATAAGGGTGCATCTTAAAAGGCCACATTAGGTTTCACATGCAGGAGTGAGTGATTTGTCAGCCAATGTGTGAAACAAGAACCACAAGAAAGTGTATAGTGATAACTAAGTGGATGAAGTTAAATGGCAGATTCATAATTAACTCTATATCTATTAATAAGAGTACTCAGCAGCAGTCTAAGCAAGCTAACCAGACATGGACAAGTTTTGCTGCCTATACTCAGAGCTCCTGCGATGGATAGACAATCTCAGCTACTAGTACAACAGTCCCTTTCACAGCATGAGGAGAGATTCAGTAGGGCTCATGTCAAAACCATATCTATTTCTCTGTCTCCAAGAAAAAGAAAGCCGTTTTGTCTCTTTTCACAAATAAAGCTGTGTGAACAGGGAAAGTGAATGCACAGGACCGAGCATGCCTTTAACAAGCATCAATATTTAATTCTACAAAATAAGGCCTGCACAAAACCTTCATACAAATTTGGTCAAAGTCAGTAAAAAAGCTTTGCCAGCAAACACTAYTGAGGAAGACCTCCAGTTTTGTACCTTCCAGACTGCCTTGTGCAGCAAAACCTGGTTTTGCACTTCAGCGTGGTCCACTACTATCTCTTTCCCTTGGAGCCTGTGGCTACAGCTGTCTTGCAGACCTAACTGGACACTACATTTATTGTCTGCAAGGGAAACTCTACCGCAGACCTCTTTCTTTTAGAGGGATTACATCTTGGTTCTTGTCAGTCTGAATTGAGCAGATGTAGAGACTTACTCAGAGACTGAGAGACTGGTACAAACAAAGGATGAATGGCAATGTGTGTGTAAGCATTAAAAAGGAGAAGCAGAACAAGGGTTAAAGAAATAGCCTGCATTGATAGTGAAGGACACCATTCGCAGTCAGTCAGACCCAGGAACACGTCATTTCTGTCAAGCCCAGAAGACCCGCACTCTAGCAAGACACAGCACAGACAGCTCCAACCCAGCAGGAGAAGACACCGCTCTGACAACAGTGGGATGGCAACAAGGTCACAGCACGTCATATATGCCATTCCCTTTTCTGTTAGTCCAGCAGGAAAATACACTGCAAAGGACCACGCTTATAGCAGCTGTTGACTTCCAAAAGACATAAAGGTCTGTCCAAAAACTAGCTGGCTGTCACCAGTCAAGAACCAAGAGACATGGGGAGGACACAATAGCTGCCCTTCTTATCCTCTGATCCGCTACCTTACAAACCCACTACCTGAGGCTGCTGTCACCTTCCCTAAAGCAGGGACAACCCTGGACAGGTCCCTCCTTGCTGGAAGGCCTCAGACTTCAGGTAAGTGGGGAGGCTCCTGTGTCCACTCCCATTAGGTTTCATGGCTAACATCAGGGCTCATGCAGCAAGGCATAATGCTGGCAAACATATTGAACAGGATTTTATTCTAGGCCTTCTGATGGTGTTAGCTCACAGACATACACGGCTGATTTTCCAGAGGACAGGAATTCAGAGCAAGGACAGGCTCAATCCCCACCCTGTTCAGCCTAACATCCTGACAGGCCATGGAGCTCAGACAAGTGCAGACAAGCAAGTGCCTTTAACAGGAAAAGTTTTAACACCTGACTGCTTACAGAAGATGTTATCATGTTTTTAAAGAGGTCTAGACAAGACACAAGTGTACACTGGAATTTGATTTTAAGCAGGTCCACAACATCTAATAACATTTCCTGTGTTACATAACACTATTATATAATACTTAGGAATTTATATTAAGGTTGATCTGAAAACGTTTCCTGAAAGCAGAAGGAAACAACACATTTTTAGCAAACTTTTCAACCTTGGTTAAAACAAAAAAATATTAGCACTGTGAGTTAGCAAAGGAAGGAGGAAAATTTATGAGGGTGGCTAGGCACCAGCAAGCTGGGAAATCTCCCTTCGGCAGGCTTTTCTAAGAACAGGAGAGAGAAAAGGAAAGCACCTCCCAGTGGGCAAAGTAATACATTTATATTCTAAGCCTATTTAGAGCAGGTTCTAGTCAGTTGAAGGAAACTTCCAAAACAAAGGAATGTAAATATAGTCAGTTAGAGTGACTATGCTAATACTGCCCTAAGTTGTGATGAAAAAGATCTCTTGACACAAAACAAACAACCCCCCCCCACACACACACACATTTCTGCTGTCTCTCTATCACTCCTCAGCTGCATCTCATTTCTCAGGCAGCTCTGACCTCTAGAGTAATCTCTGTGGGCTGCTCTGGCATCACACTTACACAGCTTCTTTTCAAAAAGCAGTGTTTGCAGGAAGGCACATTAAGATGGAGAAACCATTAGTGAGAGCCTCACTGAATACTTCACCGCATTTCCTTTCTTCCTCTCCCTATAGAAATGAAGCCATTCCTGCAAACACGTGCATCATGTCAGGAAGACGACAAATACATTTATAACGCAGCCTTGATTTCATCAGTTCAAAGGCCAAAATAAGCTACTCTTCTTCAGTAGATTGAGCAGGATGGCTCATTGAGGTGACTGCCAGGAAGCACAGGACATTAGGGAGCAAGGAGAGATCGCAGAAGGACCATTCGCCTTGCATGCGTCATAGTCAATGCTGCAGTAACTTAAACCACTGCACTGCCTAGGATAGTTGTCAAATCACATTCACAGGTTCCCTACGCAGCATGTGAAGAAAGTGAGGCAGCTAAGAGCGGAAGCGAGCTAACGCCACTGAAGAGAGAGCGTTGCTCTCCACCTGTGAGAGTTACCTCACTACGGCCAGGCTGCTAAAATTTGCTTCCCACACTACACAGCAGCGATTCCTCTCCTGGACTCAGCCATCTTATCCAGTTCTTTCTTCAACACAGAGYTGGAGAAAGTTACTTCACTTAGCAACGTGGAGTTACCTCACTCCAAGAGCTCAGTAGTTAAGCCACTAATTGCGGACATAGGAGATCTAGACCTGAGGCCTTGCTCTGCCTGAGGGATGAGACAGGGAGCCTCCACTGAGGGCTGTCACCTCACAGAAGAGAGGCTGGGGTTCTGGTCTCTGCTCCAATTAATATTTAAGTACTTCTTATCAAACGTTAATTGAAACAGGGACTAGAACTAGTTCCCTATTCCCAGCAGGGTGCCTTAGCCTTTAGGCTACAGAGCCATTCTTATGAGCTTGCTCACTCTCGCTCTCCCTGACCCACAAAACACTTAACTATCCCCCAGCAAAGTGGAACTGCTTTAGCTGAAGGAATGAAGGATCCTCACCCCCAAACAGCCTGCTGCTCGAGTCTTAGGGCACCTTCCTCAGGGGAAGAAGTGGATTGGCATTCCCTCAGGCAGACAAGAAACCAGAGGGCAGAAGGAAGGAAATCACTAGCACTCACTCCTCCTCCAGCAGGTTTGCTCAGAAAACACACACAGATGAGTTCAGCTGGGGAAATACCCTCAGTGAGATCAGCTGGGGAAACAGCTCCTTGGGGCATCCCAGTGGCACCAACAGCAGTGCTCCATGTCCACTAACAAGGAACCAACAGATCTCAGTCCAAGCAAGAGGTGCTCCTGAGCATGCCTAGGAACAGACCACTAAATGTGTAGAAAACCTCATAGGTGAAAACTTAGACACCTATTGACTGTTGCAACTTTCAGGAATAGACAGCAATTGAACAAATCTTTTAAGCATCACAGTTTTGGACATACCTACATCCTACATTAGTTAGGAAGCACTAAATATTTAAATTCTTTCATGGGTCTAACCCCAACGCAACCAAACAAGAACCTGAAACTGAGGCAGGTATTTACTTAGAGATGTGCTCACATTTAAAGTTTTTAAGTTTTATTTTGCATTGTCAAAAATGAGAAAAAAGGTTAACTCTTGTGACTTTTCAAGCTGAAAAGGTACCATTTCTAAATAGAAAATAGCCCAGTAGGAATTTTTAAAAGGTATGTTCGAAATATAAAAATGCCAACTCTGATTTTTTTTTCTTTAGATAAAAGTCAACTTGAATGCAATGCCTGTAACTTTTTTTCCCCACTTCTGATGTGTTTTGTATGGTCACTTAGCATAAAGCTGTTTCTGAAATGGCCATAACTAGCAGTGGTAGCTCTTCACCAAGCTAAAGTGCTCAGGCTTTGCAATCACACGCATTCTCCATAGAAAAAAGTCCAAACCATCACTGCCACACCCTCCGTGATCAGCATGAAGTACAAGATCTTTGTACTACTGAAGTGAGTAAAAGTTTAGCTATTGATTTCAAGGGCAGGGGGTGTCATGATTTCATCCTCGAATTTCTTTCATCTGGTTTCTGTATGTATTCCCTCACTTATTTGTTCTTTTTCCCTATCCACTTTTCCCTTGCTTGCATCCCTTCTTTTGCCTTTCTCTCTTCTGCCCTCCAGAAGCCCAGGTGTGCAGTGTTGCACTCATTAACATTATCATCACATAAATCTCACTATTCATCTGTTATCTCCTGGACTGCAGGTACCCAGATGCCGATTTCTTTCTGCAAGTCCAGCAGCTGCTGCAGGGACATTTAGTCACACAGACTATGTGCTTTTACCCTTTGCTTCCCAACACTGATAGGTTATTCCTCCTCCTTTTCACTAGTCCCATTTCATATATGCAAGAGGGTTGGGAATAAAGAGCTGACCAACACCTGCCAGCCTCTTTGACTGCAGAAGCATTCATTTACCTGCCTTGTACTGATTCCTAATCCCAGTCTCATAACACCTACAAAACTCAAACCATACTGACATCTTTCATCTCCATTTTCTACAACTACACTTGCTCCCTTCCTTCAGGCTTTTTCCCCTTTAGCTGCCACATGTTTTGAGTCAGATGCACAGGTCCAAGGCATTCAGCCTCCTTCTGAAGATGATCCCATCACAAGAACTTTCTGATCCAACTTCTGACCTGGATTATTTGTGCTTCCATAATCACCACTCTCAATAGGTTATCCACTTCTCAGGACAGTGATTTCATCTTCTTTATCCTTCTATAAATTGTGGTTATGGTTACCATACGGAAAGATCTTTCAACGGCACAAATGGAAGAACCAGTCACTCAGTTCCCCACTATAAATAAATATGGTGTTTTTAAATAGGAGAAAAAACACAATCACTGGAGAATTAGAAAACAAAAAAAGATTATATATTTTTAAATACACATTACAGAGTTTCTTTCTTTAACATTTATAATAAAGGTAGGCAGTTCATAAGCAGTTACAAAAGGTTAAATGAGCTGATAACCATACTGATCTCTTCAGATACAGAAGCCAGCTACCATAAACTATGTGATTCGTAAAATATATGAATCTGACCTCTGACTACTAAAAATGATCTCTCTGGCCTCATTTATGAAATCAGTATAATTTCTGATTCATATTACAGCAGTTTTAAAAATCTCCTAATAATGTTCCATGTCCCATGGCAGGTGTCTTGGTGGGAGGGCAGAATGAAAGAGTCCACCCATTTTCCAAAAGGTGTATTTTACTTAATTAGATGATAATTAATAATATTCCTATTCAAAGCTCTAACGGCTCTTATCAGATCATAAATAATAGTGCTGGTGTTTCAACCATTTTAACATGAACCTAGAAAACCATCCACTTCCAGAGATTCCTCATCCATTCTTCACCATCAAGGTTAAGCAAATGCTCAAGTACTCCAAAAATGTGTCTTTTCCTGGTGACAAGCATTGAAATCAGTTTGTTTGCTTTCCCCAATTGAGATGCATAATCTCTAGAGACCTGAGCCTGATACATTCTCTTTCATAACAAGAGGGATCCAGGTCAAGCCACTCTGCAGACATCAGCTGTGACAATATGGCACATGCTTACAAAAAGGCATGAATTTTTAAACTCCAGGGCTACTGAATTCCCAGGATTCATAAAAGCTATCAGTATGCATTCAAGTGTATTCTGATGGTTCACAAAATGCTCACATGCATTCATATGACTATGGATTTCTGTGCAAATTCAGAAAGAGGAACCTATTCAGAAGGRAACTCCCAGGACAGATTACAGAATGGAGGAGCACTGACTGTGTTATTTAGGGATGCGGTACCTAAAACAGGGGCAATATTTTGAAAATCTCACAATCTGCCTTCAGTATCATAGGGCACTAGTTGRGTGCATGACTAAAATACCATCAGTTTCTGTTATCTATGCAAAAATGCTATTTCCAGAACCACAGAGTAGTGTTTAATTTTTTTAAAATCAAGTGTGAAGGTGAAAGTGATTAGTTTTGGGTTTAGTTAGATGTTTTAGTATGGTTGTTCAAAAAACAACTATAAAGCATCCTCTGTTGGGGGGCAGGGAGAGACAGGGTACAGTCAAGCAACTTAAATCCAGAATCTATCTTTACATCACTCAGTACAGTTGCTCACATAAGGATCATCCTTTCTTCTTCAAACTTTTTCTATAACTAGATTTTCAAATATACTGGTTAAAGAGACAAATGAATTTCTTATTGCAGTGATTCTCCTGTGGCAGCTTCTAATGACTGCCTTCACCCCAAAATGTGCTAGACATTTTGTAAGCAATCAAACAAAAAAACCTCCAAACACCCCCAAAAGACCTTAGTAGTTTTCAAGATTTGGAGTGAGCTAAATCTGCCTTTTCATATTAGCAGGAGAAAGAATGAAGCAAGGTTCATACAAACTTACAGTAGCAGAGCACCTCATTTCTGCAGGGACTCAGATATTACTGTCTTGGGATTTACATGGTTGGACCAATATTGAGCTGGGTAAGTGTCAGTCATCCTATCTCTATTATTATTTTCAAGTGATTAATCATAATAGTGTCTGGTGTCAGCTCAATAATGAACTAAATGCACTAATCCCATTTATGTTTAAATAAATTGATCGTAGTTATATAAAGTTCAACATACTGAAGGACTTTATACTCAGGTTCCAACATCATCTTATAAATAAAGAACACTATCAGCCTGGTTTTTATTCAGGCAAATTCTTTTCTCATACTTTAATTAACTACTAGGACTTGTTTCTGTTTAGCATTAGAACAGGAAATAACTGCAGCTGGCCTCACACTGAGGACTACTATTATCTCCAAAGAAGTGAGGACAATCAATATTCTAGGGAGAACGAGTATTGAAACTGCCTCCTGAATAACTTGCAGGTCAATAATCATGACAGAAAACGGAAGGGAGATTTGCATTTGAAGGAATCCCAAGGAGACCCCTGAGGAAAGAACTGAGCACAAAGATGAACATGTATCCTCTAACTTAGTTCTTCTTCTGCGACTGAGCCCAAGGTCACAGGGTTTCTGCTCTCCTGCAAGTTTTAACAAAATGGGTTTCAGTAGTTTATTGACTGCATAGCAGAGAGTAAGAGAAGCTTTTAGGATATTATTTTAGGATAAGTGGATATAAACTTGTATTTATTTCTGTTAACCACCTCAGTGGTATTTATAACCACACGGTTTATATTTGTATTATGTAAATAACATATATTTACTTCTTGTTCAAACCTGACTTGCATTAAGGGCAAGTTCAGTGCAACCACTACACAAGAACGTACCATCCTTTTGTCTATGGCAATCCTTAAACCCAGAATAAAGGACCATGTCCATGGAGCCTGGTAACCAGAGAAATTTCTCAGGTGTTTCTGTAGATTAAGAGGATGCCATTCCACTCAACTACAGAAAAAAATGGTAATGTCTGTTAATTTGTTAAGTTCACGTGAAAGAAGTGCCTTCCAGAATCATCTAGGAAAGCTCTTTGCCAGCAGCCAGATAGTGACGAGAGTCCCTACATCTAAGCATGCCTGGGGGAAGCAGGTATGATGTGAGGTTACTTGTCTGCTTAGGAAAGTGAATCTGTAGAGGTCTGTAATAAAAACATTAGGATTGGTATGAACGAAGTGTGAATGGAAATATGTGTATGTGTAAGTATTAGAAGAAAGGTAAGAAGAAGGATAAAGGAACAGTGTGCATTGATGGCACCTCGATGAACAGGTCATCAAGATCATACATAGTACACTGATGTGCAACTTCTCAGACACCAAGATTGGAAAAATAGCCTACACTGAGGGAAGGAGACTAAAGAACAAAGATTAAATCCGCAGTGTCACATAATGACTCACAGAATTGGGACAAGATGAAGAGGCAAAAGATCTCAGTACATGTCAGCTCTTAAAAGGTACCAAAGGCACATCCAAAATGATCACATGGTTGCCAGTCTGAGAGGAACCCAGGATATGTGATGAGGACTTGATATTCAGCATCCCTTATTCTCCATGTCATCACAATTAATGTTGGTCAGATTGGCTGGACAAACGCAAACACATCTTAGTGCTTATATAAGAATGTGAGCCGGAGCCAATCTGCTAGTAAAGCTGAATGAAATAAAATCACCTTCCTTTCTTTTATGGTCTCCCATTGAGTGCTGCTACATAAGTTGTACAGATGAACCATCAATAGAGAAAGAATAAATCAGTAAAAATAGATCAGTTTTCCTCCACTAACTGGTATATGGAAGCAGTAATAAGTAAAGGAACTTCAGTCCAAACTTCCAAATTTCAGGGAACAACAACAAATTATTAAACCTTACTAATATTTTCATTGAAAATAATCAATGACTACTGTCAGTCACATTTAGTTTCATTACTATTGCCCATTTTCTAAACATGAGCATGCCCTTGAATTTTACTCCCGAGTAGGACAAAAATGGTGAAAGCTTTAGCTAACACTAGCCAATCCAAAATACTTGAGAAATGATGTAAAAGGTGAGAAGAAGAGAAGGAGCTGCATGAATGAGAAGAATGCAAAAAAGATATTTCTGTAAAATGCACCTACCTGTAGGAACTGTACAATAAAATGCAAAACCCTACAGTACTTTGAAAATTATAACTTCCTGAAGTGGGCTTTAAGGTATTTGAAGATTGTTTTGGTTTTGGGTGGAGTGGTTCTTTTTTTTTAGTTGCTTTTTTTCCTTTCTAAATCCCAAACCTCTCATGCCATAAAGTCTCTGACGGTCATCGACTGGCAGGTGTGTGTTTTTATGTCCTGTACTATTTCATAACTCAGTGCCATGCCATCCATCATACTCCATGAAAATTCACCCCATTGCTCCATCCACAAACCCAATTACCTCTTTCAGATCCTGGACAATAGCAGTGAGTCTCTCATTCTCTGCCTGCACGTTGGTGACCACTGCTCTGCTCTGTTTCAGCTCATTCTGCATCTCCAAAATCTTCCCTAGGTAATAAGCTTCCTTTGATGCAGACTCCTGAAGGAGAGTCTCTTCACGTGTTTCACCATCTTCAGCCACTTTGCGGTGAATTGAGAAGGATTGTCCAAATGCCTGCAACAGTAAAACAATGCACAGTATAAAACCACTGAAGTCCTAAAAAAACATCAACAGTAACGAGCACCTGCATAGCTAGAGGGAATGGAGTAGATCTGTGAGTCCCAAACTCTGACCTAATAAATACTGTCTTAGCAGCTTCCTAGCAGCAGAGGGTCACCGTCTTATTTAGCTGAAATGAAGCATCTTGAAGTTGTTCTCATTTGCAGTACCGAAATATGGCCCATATCCAGGCAGCCTCCACTGAGATCAAGATGGTGCATTGCTAACTAGCCATTAATTACCGCCTGTGGTTAACTCTCTTGAATGAGGTGAACTGATATTCATCAATTCCTTCATTCTCTAGTTCCGCAAACTGTGCTCCTTTTTGCCTTTTTTTTTCCCCTAAGCATAAATAGCTGGCAAATCTCTCTAAATTGCTTTCCATTCTCAATGTTCTTTTATGCTGGGAGCTGACCTCATGGTAATGAGAGACAGTGCAAAAAAGCTTCCCATAACTTGAAAGAAAGATAAATGAGCCAAGTACCAAGCAGTGGCCACCTACATGACCGGTAGGCTAAACACCGAGTTTGACAGTTCCTTTCTTTCATTCCTTTCATTTGTACTTAATGTTCTCTGCTTCTGCTTTTGTTCCTTTTTCCATAGGGAAATAACCAAAATATTTAAGTGTTCAGGAAGTTCATGAATAAATAGGTAATTTTCAGTGATTCTCTTACTCCTCTTGTTACCGGCTTAGAGGGATCAGCTTAATAAGGTAGTTTTTCTCAGGGACAGTATCTGAAGGGATGTTATTCTGGACAGCTCAGAAGCAACTTGGAAGAAAACAAAGTACAAGTCATGACAGTAGAAATGATGGAGATATCACTTAGCTATCAAAGACAGAAGAAAAAACTACAGATACATAAAAGCGAGATCTTTCTGTTTTGTCTGTGTTAGCTTTAAAAACAGATATCTGGTTGCAAATCATATGGCCTAACTCAGGAGAAAGCCTAAACAAGTAAGCAAATATTAAGAAGACCTAACATAGGAAAAAACTCTCTCATATCTTAACTCAGAGAATATATGTGCCTTGAAAGACCGTGATTTTATTTTTCCAATTTAGGAGAGAGGTATAAGTCATGGTAGTATCTATTCATTCAGCGGGGAATTAATTTCTGCCCAGACCTACCAAACCACACAGCACAGAATACATTTGTTCCCACTGGCACCACTGATCTCCTTTGCCTTCCCATCAATAAGAACCATTTACCAAATGAAATTCTTTGTTTTACTGTCAGTATTTATAGCCTTTCAGAACATGTTCAAAGTTTTACTGGCACCAGAACTGAAACAGTCCCTTAAAAACTTCAAAGCAAAACCCTGCTCAGAACTTTGCAGCTTTTAAGTCCACTCTACTTGGAGAATTCTGTGAACTCAGCATTAAAGGATTCTAAAAATATTCAATAATGTATTAACCCAGCTGTCTTCCTGAAAGACTGCAAATTACTGAAATAGCAAGCATCAGCAACTTGCTGGATAGGATTTTCCAAATAACAAGAAACTCAATTTAATGAAACTGTTATCCACTGATTCAGTCACTATACCTGTGACTCAGAAGACTGTTTCAGGAACACTGCTAATAAATTATATCTCACAATATATATTTATATTAAATGGCTCACTGTGCCTAATTTGAGACCTAAGCAAAAAGCACTAGTCTATTACAAGACACTATAAGATAAACGTAAAAGGCCGCTGGTACCAGGGGAAAATCAAAACACATAACAGAATAGCAGGTGGGACTGAAATGGCTAGAGAATCTCATCACCCATGAAGAAATGGGACCTGGAGCCCTTTCTATCAGAGGACTGGACAGTTAAAACCCCATACATAAATACAAGTACATAGTAATGATGGCCTTCCAGGTACGTACTATGTTTTCCTGAAAAGATTTCTCTTTACTTTGGACCATGGTCCCTTTCGATTTGCAAAAAAAGCAAACAAATAAAAATCCTATGTTCTATTTATTAAACTGCTCTGGGAAGCAACAGAATATAAGACAAGAAAAGATTTATCCAAACAACTCTGTAATTATTATTTATACATCAAATCTAATAATTTCTTTGTTTAGCAAGGGTCTATAATAGCACTGAGGATGTTTTCCAGAATCATTGCAACAGCTAGCACATGAAGCCTGAAAAAAAAGGAAACATCATTAATTAACCAAACATTTTTCTCCATTTCTCTCCTCCCCATAATCTCAGGAACAAATATATATTTCTAAAAGGAGAGTAGGACAACTGACTGTCAAAAGTATCTGAACTTCTTAGTAGGTTAGTGAAGTCACAGAATTCTAGTTGCACCATACCAGAACTATCCATATGATCTTTTACCTAAGGTAAATCATTTAATTATGCCATCTGTTTTGCAAAATATTTTAAAAAGCAATTATGAACTGTGTTGATTCTGTTTTGGAATTCTGTGCTGATCTTCAAAGCTGTAATATACTTTTCATGCTATATACTTGCTCTTACACAATATAACCTCACCCCACTGTCTAAATCCTCACCTCTGACAGACATGAGCACTATATAAGAAGGAAAAGGGAAAGTGCAAATATAATGCACATACAATGCATAAAAGCATAACCAAATTGCCAAGCTTTTAAATATAATTTTTACATTACAAAGTTTGACAGAAAATTACTGTGTACTTTCTTAACATTTCCTTGTACTGCAGAAAATATATGAAAATCATTTAGGAATTTTTTCCTATGAAACCAAATTTGAATACTACCACACATTATACCATTTTAATTGTTTCTTAAACTCCTATCAATATGTTAAAGTTTTGAGGAAGGAAAGAAAGGAAGCATAATTCTCTTCCCATATGAATGGAAATTATGTAAATCCATGCATCATGAGGAGGAACACAAGGCATGTCTTTTAATTAAAATGTAAGCAAAAAGTCCAGCTTCTGCTTCTAATGGTCTCTTTGGAACGCCAAGAAGTTAAAACTTTCCAGACATACCCATTTAAGGACTTCCATGGCATTACTCACTTTTATATTAAACCATACATCAATATTTTTAAGCTTGTAGCCAGGTGTTTGTTCTACTTTAAATTTATATTTTAGTAATTGGCTTAGTATGCTTACTGATTTACAAAACCTCATAACCTTGCTACGATATAGGTACGCCCAGATATTTCAAATAACTGCTCACACCTACTTCACTGAAGTCATCCCCGCAGTAAGGCAAGCCAGCCACCTTAAAATCCGTTCAGCTCAACAAACCTTGTAATTGGCACAACTGTCTTCCAGCAACTGCCCATTTCCAACCTGGAAGCGACAACACACCTCACACCAGCACTTCACACGGACACTCACACTCGGCCAACAGCACAAACAGGCTGCAGCCTCGCATGGCCGAACGTTCTTTGCAGTCTCCACAACCACCTCATGAATGTGTCAGCCAGGAAAGAGCCAAAAGGTGAGCAGGAGCTAGGAAGTTCATATTGCGGTGAGGGCCAGCAATGGATTAGATCTAAACTGGGGGGCATTTGGCACCAACAGAGGCATTTACTGTGGCGACCTAGATGCAAATGGCACCTGCATTGGGTATGGAAGGAAGACGAAGCAGACGAATCTCTTTCAAATTGTGATAAGGTTGCAACCTGGACTGCAAGCTAAAGAAAAGCTCATTTGGATTTAAGTCAAGAGTGGGATACAAACTGGCCTGATGAACATATCCAAGGCTATTCTATATGAGAACATAACACCATGTTATGGAAATCTGATTGGGGAAATAGCTTTGCTTTGATACCACATGATGCTGCGGGCAAGGCTGAAGTACCATGCAAATGCACATCAGATGTTCCCTGCCCTCACCATTGAGAAATAGTCAATATTTTTGTCAGATATTTACAGTGAGGGGATATCTTTACAGCCAGGTTGGCTCCTGGTGAGATGCTGTTCCTGCCTAGAAATACCATGTCACCTGCATTGGTACCACAGCTGTCCATATGGGTTTCTTCCTAAACCAAATTCTAGGTGTTGCCAGGGTGGCAAGAGTGGGGCCACGCTCTTCCATGCTTTTCCACCTTTTCAACTGGATTAGGACAAGTGCATTAATGTATGCCATATAGCTCTCTGAGCTAACACTGAAGAAGTTACCTGCAGAAGCAAAGCACTCGGTTGTAACCAAAGGAATGGTGCCCAAACTAACTGGTTTGTATTGTTTCTGTGATAGTATTTCCAATTGGTGCTATACTGTGCCTTGGAGATATATTACTTAATTACCTCAGTTATCTTTAGTATGATGCTGCCTTGCTTGGTGTAGATACATACTGTCACTCGTGATTACTCATGGAAACCTCTTAGAATTCACTACTGGTCCCATGGTGGCTTTTAGTTTCAGCAGTCACATTGCAGGGTATTTTTGACAAGCGCGTTGTCTTCCAAAGTCAAATCAGGACTCAGACAGGGCTGTACAAATCCACGTATAAAACGTACAAGCCACGTATATGGCTTCTGTCCTCTTGAGAACTCTCCTCCCAGTGCAGGCACAACAGCTGAAATCAGCCATGAACACCGAGATATATTTAACATTTCGACAAGGACTATCCTAACAGAGACCCGTCTGAATTTCACATTATGATATTTCAACACTTTGCTTGAAAGATGCTGTTGACTGAGGTAGGAGATTTTTTTTTTAATTTGATCATAAAAGCTGAGTTACATGATGCCACTAAGCATTATATATGTATATTGAGAACTGAGAATCGCACACCAATATGATGACTTTTCAGGGATATCTTAAAATTTAAACTTTGAAAACTATGAAACAACAAGCCTTAAACAATGATCAATATTAGTTTGAGTGCATCACAAAGGATAGCAACAGTGGACAAGACAGGAAAACGGGTCAATGAGAACACAGAAAGGGGTATAAGTTTCAGGAAAAGGCCCTTTGTCACTGAACTCAGAATAACCCCTGATGGAAATTTTAACCTCAGAATAAAACTGGCATAAAAAAAATATGAGTAAGATGGACACAGATTTTTGAAAGAGCAATTGAAAAATATGACTGATCCAAACAAATAATATATGTATGAATAAATTATTTATATGTCAAATATTAACAGCAATGAAAAGCTAGTGTGCAGTGAGTGACATGAATAATCACTGTAAAGTGAAAATTATATTTAGCACTTGAAAAAAACAAGAGAAGAGAAGCTAAAAGTCTGATTTGGGTGTACAATGCAGCACATACGCAAAAGATCATCTAAAAACAGAATCAGGTAATGAAGGATGCTATTTCTGAGTTTCAGATTTATTTTTACTAGCCACCTGCTGGGGCAGGAATTCTTAAGTATTTGCATAGAAATGTACTCTTCTAGACTGTGATGATTAATAAGCAATAAAACATGAGTTGACTGCTACCAAGATGAACAGGCAAACAATCAGCTTACCTTTATGACACTTAATGTAGTTTCCCTGATGCATAATGCAACAGCACTGAACTTGTTCACATGCTTACCTGTTTCAGCTGTGAACTTGCTGCAAGGCAGCATGCATTATGTATTAGTTACCTCCACATTGCTAACACGGGGCAAGGAAGAAGCAGGCTGGGATTATCCAAGAGAGCCACTTACATCCTAAGCAGACTTCAGTGGTACACCAAGATGGAAGTCTTTGCCAGAGATGCCTCACTGGGGTTATTCACAGGGACAGGCCTTATTTTGTGGCACAACTTGAATACCCGCTTATCACTTAATATTCACTCAGTCACTTGCAATTTTTTTTTTTAATTAAGCTTACTGTATATTTTTGTCCTTTCTTCGCACCTCATTAACCAAAGCTCAGGGTTCTGTGACATTTTCCTGCTAAAGAGTAATCAGTGACAGACGCAGGTCTATGATGAAACCGTCTCTATGCAAACTAAGCAGGTCTGAGCCCCTCCCTCAAAACCAGCTGGTACAATAGTGCCCCCCTGGCAAGATGTGATGTGGCAGCAGCTGTACTAGTGCTCCATTTAGGTGTGCTATCTTCTTTACTTACCTCTAGCATTTTACATCCTATTTATCCGAACGCTGCTAAAATCAACCTACAAGTAGCACTTCCTTCGCTAGCTAATCCAAGCCAGCATGCAGCCTAACTGTGAATCTCTCTTCCCACGGGCTTTCCCACAACCATGTGCCCAGCACTTGCTTTTGATCACCTGGCTGTTTGTTACTCCCTGCTCCCTCACCCTTTGGGTATGTAGATTGTCCARGGTCTTAGACAAGGACTGCAACTTATTCCTGAAGAATACAGTAAGTAACCCAGAGGGCTCCAAACCTGACTAGTATTTCTTGGCACTATTACAAAGCAAACAAACAGCAGTGCCCTTGCAGAAGTGACTGATGGTCTCAAGTCATATTATATGTATTTTTCTTAAAAAATGGGAAAGCTTTAAGCCTCTAAAATTTATTCATAATTTAGGTTAAACCTTCATGTAGTTGGCATGTCCTGTTGTTTTTCATTTAAGACGGCTGGGAGAGGTCAAGAGACTTTCTTTTGGAAGCCGACACTGAAAGTAATAAGAGGCTCCAAATGCAAATCATAGGCATATCGCTATCAAAACAAAGACAGATGCATATTTAGTCAGAGTGGTGTAAGAAGAAAGAGATTTATTAGGTATTGACTGGATAGCGCATGTGAGATAGACAGCCCATGCAGAGAAGCAGACTGAAAACTCAGAAACAGATTGAGAATACAAGCTGAATCAGCATGTGCATACATACAAGAAAACTAGACAATGAACTTTTGGGTTTACAGGCTTGCTGAAAAAAGCTTGGTGTGGTAGCTACAGAAGTGCCCCATTTGTCTGATTCCTCCCGCATTCAAGAAAGCAGGATGCTGAATGCTCCTACAGAGGGACAGAAGATAAAAGATGCTGGATCCTATCTCCAATTTCTCTTTCAACTCAGAATACTGAACAAGATTCCTAGACTTTACTAGTCAGTAGTCAACAGAAATACTAGAGAACTGATCAAAATTCAGTTATACCCAAGCAACTGTCTAAGCACAGGTCATTTCATAATTTCCAGACTCAAGAAGATTATTCATTTTTCTCTTAAGCCACACACATCGACAGGGTTTTTCTTGCTTTTTTGTTTAACTTAACAACACGTCTTTTACTTGATATACCCCAACCGCTGGAGAAAACTGCTAAATGTTTTGCAAAACAGTTGGAAGTAAGCTGAAATAAAGTGGGGTTTCCTTACTAGTTCTTTGTTCTCATGAGATCGGACAGCTTTGTGAAAAAAGTGAAAACTAAACTTTAAAAGACAGTTTCAATTTGTGCTTTGCTACAGGCATTCGATATGACCTTAAGCAAGTTGTTCCTCAACTTCCCATTTGAAAATGTAGATGACTAGCTACGACACAGTGAAAAGGACTTTTATGATACAGCCATTCATGATCCAAGATACAATATGCTATAGTTATGAGCACAGGATAAGTAACTGCAATAAACCTGCAAACAGTACCTGAATAAGCTGTTTTATTACCTTATAAACACAAAAAAAGCATTTAAGCTTATTTCCAAATACCAGCATACTTAATCTATGCCATCAATAACGATGTTGGTGCAATGGTAAAGTCGTGTAATTTAGTATCTTCATGAAGTATTTAACTTGCTAAAAGGACTTGCATACCAATATGCTAGAGGTTTTATCTATGCCAGAAATACTGAGGATATCAGTGGAAAACATATGCAATATGCAAACTGTTTACAAATGCAGAACTGTAGCACAAGATATAAACAGTTCATAGTATTTTCCCCAAGGAAGCTTTGGATAAAAGTGTGAGCAATGTGGACATCTTCTGTTTGTTCTCAATAGATCCTTACAGTGTCTATAAGCCTGTTGAAATTCATATATCAGCTGCTAATCAACAAAGCCTTCAGAAAGTACTGGGGAAACAGGCATTTACATTCAACTCAGCTACAGACATTGCCATGCTTCTGCAGTCCCAGTACATATTGTGCTGATTTCAATCAATATGACATGGTGTGAGGCCCTAGGCACCCAGGCAGAATTTCCAGCTTCTTTTTTTTTTTTTTTTATAAATAAAGAACAAAAATATTCCTAAATGTGTCAGTCAGGAAACATTTATAGACAACAAAAGGAAAGCACTACTATGAAAATGAACATTCAAATACTATCTCCATTGTTCATCAGCAATCCCATAAACGGGGAATGAATAAGAATCTCCATTTAATTGCCTTTAACAGCACTCGAGGATATAAATTCCCTTCCTGAGAAATCCCTCCAGGCACAGAAAACACAAGAAAGGGAAAGCTCGCAACAAAGAAAACCACTTATCTACAACACAACTAATTAGGTTTGATTGTAGTTTTAAAGCAGCTCAATTCAAAATGAATATGGTCAATAATAAAGTTATTTCTATAAACAACATAATTCACACATTAATAAACCACAAAATGATTTTAAAATTTGCACCAATGTCTAGACTAGTACTTATAGTTCACACCATCATCTGGCCAACTTCTTCATCTCCAACTATTAAAAATACGCCAATTTAAACCAGTAGAAGCATTGCCAGAATAAAAATAACCTTAACAAACTCCCATTTTTAACAAAATGCATTTGAAGTCTGAGATGGAACATGCCTTTCATGGAAGCTCTTTTACCTTTGTCATAAATGGCAAAGTCCCAACTTTAACTGAAGCTTAGTATTTTTCTATTTTCTGTTTTTCTAAGTATGGGATAGCCGAGGTAATTGCACTTCCTTSCCTTTTTTGTTTGAATGTGGCTGCAAGGAAAGTGTGCTGTAATTCAGTTCCTTATGAGTTGTGGGCCTGCCTGGAAACACTAGTTATTTCACACTAGCTCCCCATATGTAAAGTCATATTTCATACTAAAAGCGCTTTTTTTTTTAGTCCATTTTGGACGTGTATTAAGCAAAGTCATGTTGCTAGGGAATAGCAAGAGCAACCTGTGAAGAACAGTAATTGCACTCCACATTGTTGCTACTAATTTTGCAGTAGTTTTCTTCTGGAGAGAAGTTTCAAGGGCAGAATTATATAGAAAAGGATCACTTCCAGCTGCAAAGGCAGAACAGCAGAAGTTGGATGCAGCAAAGAAACAGAAAGCTACTTCTTTAAAAAAAAAAAAAAAAAGTTCTTTTTTGCACATTAGAGTAAGAAAAGGAACAGAGGAATCCTGTTCCAGTGCCCGCTGCAGATGTAAGGAATATGCCTCAACACAGATGCAAAAAAGTGATGAGTAGAAAATTGCAGTTTTATTACCATAAAATTGTCTGTACTAACTTTCCAGTGCATTCATGGAATTTAAATAAATAACTATCATTACTTTCCAATACACCCTCCCTGGAGAACAGGACTACTTACACACTGGTAGCTTACCTGCTTATTGAATCACCTGAACCATTTAATTCAGCTGAGCCTCACTCTAGGAGGGATTTTGGCATTTGGACTCAGATTTTGAGGGAAAGAGTATTTTTACACTGCAAAACGCCTACATGTGTCTACATATAGCCTGGAAGTAACTCCAAATATCTACCTTATTTAGACCCTCTTCTTTTAATAGCTTGCACTATTTTCTTTTACTAAAAAAGGTACGGGCCTGAAACAATATATTCTGCGTGTATGGTAAATGGTAGAAATTTTGTCAAATAGGAAAATATTAAAAAAATTTCTCTAATAACAGAAATTCTTCTGGAATAAGAAAACAAGTGGTACAGATACAATCCTGTCTTCAAAATACTGTAAGATGCCATCCTTGGTAGAAGTTATAAGGCTCAGAATACTTTCTATTTGCGATACAAACAGAAGAATTTAGATGCTAGAGCAGGCATTTCTACCATCCACATTTTCACGGAGAAGGACAAGATATCTTCTTCAAGGTATTCTTTGGGCCCATAGGAAAGTCTCAAATGATCAAAGCAGAAGTATCTTATCCCTGAATAGACATTCAGAGACAAGCATAAAGATTTAGCCTACTCTTCTTTGTGTTTCTCAAACTTTTTAAAATAAGACCTTGTGGCTTGTTTCCTCAGCCCCGAGTCACTAGACAGCTGAGGTCCCCAAAGGCAGGAGGAGAAGAGAATTGACTGTAATCAGCACGTACAGCAGTAAACCCTAATGTCCCCACCCTCACGAACACTATTTTTCCCCATCAATTTGCAATCCTCTTTGAATCCTTTCATGCCTCCCTCAAAGGATTGGTTTCCACAGATTTTATAAGCAGAATGGGAGAAAAGAGGGGGATTACTTGTCACTCTGGAAGAAACATCTCTTGATGCCCTTCCCCTCTCCCCAACAGGCTGTGCCTAACAGCTCCAGCTCTGGGATGGAAAAGGCCAAACTGGCTGGGACTCCTTCTTCATTATACTGCTTGTAATGCAACTCAAGCACAGACCTGCAGAGCTATCTGTGTTCAGGTGGGGCTCTCAGGATTCCCCCTCAGCACACATAAGAGCTTACACTACAGAGCCATCCAGTAGCATGTTGCTCAGGGTGCTAAAAGAAGTAAACCCGACTGTGAAGAGCTGCAGAAGGTTCCTGCAGCTCGGGTGATAAAAGAGCAAATGAAAACCAATGTTGATAAATGCAAAGCAACGCATGGGAGGAGAGGGGAGCAGACCTAACCCCATTTTAGGCTCATCGCCCATAGCTCTATGAAAAGAGCAGCCTGGGAGGGGAGCAGCAGCCAAGAAAGCACAACAAGTTGCAGTGCTGGGGCAGCTTGAAAGGCTCCCCTGGGAGGAACAGCACTGTTGTCTGCCCTCCTCCTACTCCTTTTCTCTAAGTGTCTACAAGGGACCACTGCCTGAGAAAGAATTGACATTTGGACTAGTCCCAACATACTCTGTCATTTTTATTTTGCACTGATGCTTGGGTCTGAGATCTTTGATGCTGAAGTACATACTTTATGGTCAGATTCAGACAGTTCAATGGCTAAGTTGTTTGGGAAACTAGAGCACATGACATACAAGGAGGGGCTGAGAGAACTGGGTTTGTCTGGAATAAGAAGAAAATGTCAAGGAAGGAGGAGACCTACTTGCATTCTTCTGTCACCTAAAAGGGAATAGAGAAGACAGAGCCAGACCCCTCTCACGGGTGCACAGGGAAAGGACAAGAGGCAACAGTCACAAACTGCAACTGGGAAAATTCTCACAGGACACAAGGAAAATTCACCCTGAGAGTGGCACAGCACTAGAACAACTGTCTGGAGAGGCTGGGGAATCTCCATTCTTGGAGACTTTCAAAACTCACCTGGACAAGACTCTAAGCAACATCTAACTCTGAAGTTAGCCCTGGTTCAAGCAGGGGGGTGGTCAAGGTGATCTTCAGAAATCCCTTTCAAACTAAATTATGTTATGATTAAGGGAGTAATTCTATATGTTAGAAGGACTGGTAGGCACTACCTTTCTCCTGGGTTATACGTTTGAAAGACCTCTGACTCATAGCTGACCATGTTGTTAGATATCTTCAACACTCATCTAAAAATGAAGTACAAGACTGTTGTGATTTTATTGTATAAACAAGTCTGACCATTTAAGTAAAATTGAGTGTATAAAGACAGGAAATGCCAACATTAGGAAAGTTGATTTCAAATGTAAATGGACCTTTGTTTTATTTTATTTTAACTTGGAGCACCAGCACTCTCAAACAGTTTTATTGCAGCAGTCAAAAATCAGTCTCTGAGAAAGGGGCTCAATCTGAGCCAAAGTCCCAGTAACTAGGCAAAACTTAGCTCAAGTTTATAGCAACTAAAGTAGCAAACAATGATCTTCCAAACTGCTAAAACCTCATGAACAACTATACTTACAAAATAATGCATGTTTCTTGTATAAATTTAATAAGCACAAGTACTTTAGTGAGATAAAGTCTTAATTTACCTGTTGCCATTTATACTCCTATTGCCTGCAATTCTTTCTCCTAATTGACAGCACAGCAGTTCTGACTGCTCCATGGGTGATTAATAGGAATGCACTTTCTCCTTGTGATCGCACACAACATGCTTAATGTCAGCACAGGGCAACTGGAGCTGGGTTTAGCACAAGTGGCTTGGACAATGGAGAGCAAGGAAAAAGCTACACATTCTAGTTCCTAAAGCTGTAGTATTTAAGCTGCTGTAGGGGGCACACATTAACTTTTAGAGTAATAATATTTAAACCAAAGGTTTAATAGGAGAAAGAAAGAAAGATCTTTCAGGCATTTCTGCTGCATCAGGGGATTATAAAATCTTTTAAAATTTTAAGTTAGAAAAAAATCTAAACAAAAGCATGTCTTGGAGAACAAAGAACAAAATGATAGACTTCACATTTATTTCCAAAGCAAAGTGTAACTGGAGTGCTGCCAGGTACAGATTTGCTGTGGGGAACTTTGTGCCTCCATTAGCCTTGGTCAATGCAGCACACACACCTGTTTTACACAATCCTACTGCAGCTGGGTGCTTACTGCAAATGCTGGATAATCTCATGCCGCTAGAGCAAATGAGATTGCCTACTTAACACAAAAAGAAGAACAAGAATCAAAAGATGGGGTTGCAGTAGGTTGTCCCCGCTGTAATCCATACAGGTCTTCAATTCATTCAGAAGAGCGTAAAAAACCCTGCTGTTTTAGCCACCCAAAGTGAAGATGGTGAGGAAAGGAGTTTGGTATACACTGCTGAGCAGAGGATCTGCTAACGAGGAAAAGGAAAGGGACTTGTCTGACATATGAGGTTGTGTGAGACGGTAGGCAGCCTGGCACTCCTCTCAATATTACTACATTTGCACCAGATGTGCCTGTCTAAAGCCAACGTGATGCTAAACTGATGAAGGCAGACCATGCCCCACGGTCTCTATTTGTATACCTACATGTCTGAGTACAGCAGGGCTCCACAGTGATCAGGCTCCCACAGGCCACTCCAACATAAGCAAAAAGATAAGCAAGCTTTACAAACAAAAGGCAAGAAAAATCTGCAATCTAAGCCATTTGTCCCAGCATAGCTGTCCCAGTGCTTTTGCCTAGGGACTCAACTGTCCCTAGCACTAGTTTCCTTTTACTATATGAACATGGAGGAAGGTGGCTGTAGTGATGACGGGATTTAAAAAACACATGCAGCCCAGGGAGATCAGGAATAAGTAGCCAGCTTCTTGGGTTGCAAGCACATTTATAGAATACGCCCGTCTTGTCTCAGTCAAAATCTGAATCTTAAATATTTCTCAGCCTTGTTCTCTGACACAGTGTTAGATGTATGATACTGCCTAGTGATAAAAACTTCCATTTGTGAAATGAATTGTCTCCCAGTAAGCAATTTGCAAGGGATGACAAATTTAAAAGGATAATATGCTTTTGCTTTGTCAGCAGCTTTGTCTCAGGGTGACCTGTCTTTCAGATTGTAAAATAATTGCATAAGAATATGCAAACCAAGCACCCATGACTTATCCCATTCTACTGAGAAAATACCAGAGCTTTCATTGGCTTCAGCAGAGCCAACATTTCACCCCTAGGTATTTATTTCTGGATAGTATACAGTATTCTGGCTCCTGATTCACTTTATTTGATCATGAGAAAATTACAAGCTGAAATTGTAAGTAGTTTAAACAACTGTAACTTCTTTTAAAAAAAAATCAGAAAAACCTGTCAATCTCAGCTCTCTCAGATGTAGTCTTATTTCGAACAACTTCACAAGCATCATCAGAATTTTTCTTTTAGATTCTTCCTTCTCACAACAGCAGTTTTCATGGAATTGAAAGTCTTCTTTCCTCACTTATTCCATGCCCTGGGGAGCAATGCCCACACTCCTGCTGAACAGCGGATCAGCAGCACAGACAGGAAAACACTATCATCAGCAGCCAGTGAGAGAGTGCTTAGCTAGCAAGATAAATCTGTTGTGATACTGGACATCAGAGCTTTCCTTTTCTCTTTCAGAATGGAAGCTTTCACTTGTCTCTGAACTCGATACTTAGAAAATAGTAGAAGTAATGTATCCAGCACAAGTCAGAAGGCCACCTGCACAGTTGAAATGGCAGAATACAAATGTCAATGCCTTCCACAGTATTTCAGGTGAATTATATCTCTACCTTTTGGCAAAGAAATACGTAACAGAAATACTGAGATTGGTTTAAATGAAATCTAAACAGAAGTGTGTTTGTGTATGCATGAGCACACTGTAAGTAACAGCAGACTACGGGTTAAAAGGAAAGACAGCAATTATTTGCTACAGAGCACCATATGCGTGATTTCATGCAAATGAAAAGGAAGAACAAACTGACCTGAAGATAAGGTGTCAAGATGAAGAAGAACAGAACTGGGGCCATAAAATATCCAGATAAGAGAACTGAAACTTTGCCTAAGATGTATAAGGGGTGAAACAAAATAATGAGGCACAATATTAAAATTAGCATCCACTCCTAACACACACAGTTAAACAACAGTTTGTCATTACCGGTCAAGAAGAACCCAAGACACATGATGAGGCTCAGTACCTGATGTCCCCTGTCTCATGTCACACACTGATCCTGGCCTGACTACTTGGGCATACGTTCATGCCTTGGCCCTTGTAACTATGTGGGTATGCGAGTGTGAGGGAATAAAACCTGAGAGAATGTGTGGGAGGGGGTAAAAAATCAGCCAACTCAGAGATTTTGTAAAATAAATACCACCTTCCCCTTTCATAAGGCCTCCAGAAGGCACTAGCAGTTTGCCTAGCTTTTGAGATAGCATTTTTTACAGTATGCCTCTCAGATTAAGATCTCATTACAAGACCTCTTCATACCACCTACACTACAATTGGCTCGTTTGCCCAGTGAAGCCTAACACATCTGGAAGTTTGCTGAAAGGCATATATCACAATTCACAAGTTTCAGTCCATCCTTCCACTTTCATAAGCGGCTTCCATTTATTGTTAGTCTCTCATACTCTGTTACGAAATTTCCATTATATGAAGAGCATTTCTAATTTACACTGAATCATAGTTGATGATTCATTAAATGAAAAAAAATCCTATCACAACATGACATCTGACAGAACTGAAACAACAGCATACAGGGATGTGTTTTCCATTCATTATTTTATGGACAGAGAGCCTTTGAAGAATGTCAGACAAATCCACATTGGGAAGATTTCTCACTTAATTGAAGGATTTGCAACATCAGAAAGAGACAAAGATCTCCCTATTGACTCCATCTTTCAGGTAGCTCCTGAGAAGGCTGGTGGTTTAATTTTCTTTTTTTTAAACCAGCATGAGCATGAAACATCTTGAAAAACCTGAACTTCTGAACTACAGCACATCTACAACTGCATTTGTCAGAAACACGCACCCATAGAAAAGGATACACAAACTGAAAAATGCACTGTATCAGGGAAGAACATGTTTCTTCTGCAGTGAGTTCACAGATACACCCTTGTGCCAGAACAAAGATATTTATAACTTWCTTTGTTGCTGGGAATCTATAAACCAGCCTTTTAAACACAGCAGTTACTCCATATGAAAGCTATACAGATAAAGTTTAAGTCAAGCTTCATGACTCTGAAGGACGTGGGCAGCGGTGAACCAGAACGAGTCCTGCCAGACCTGACTGCTGCAGCTCCAGCTGGCTAAGTCTGCACCACATTTCTTAGCACTTCAGGTTTTCCACTGGCTGATTAGTTAGGCAAAAAGGACATGGAAGCTCCATGAAGCATGAGCTTACATTCAAACCGACAAATGCCTTGAGCCTTGGGCTGCACCGTACGGGCAAAAGGCTCTGCAAAAGTCAACAGAACTTCTTCACACTGATTCAACGCCAGTCAAGCCAACCCACACTGTCTTTGTAGAAAGCTAATCAAGTGTCTCTGTACCAAGTTGTCCAGCACTACTGATTTCTGAGCTGGCTGCACACTGCAGGAGCCTGCAGACAGCAGCAGCGTAGCTTGTAATGTCTGCCAGCAGTTTAACCCCTTTCGCACAAAGCGCTGTCTTAAGTTGATGAATTCGAGCCACATCCAAGGGTTTCTCAAATGTTGGTTTCCCTTTACAGGATGAATTGCAAACCTCCATAAACTGCTAATACATTACTGGGAGCTATGGAGAGATTTTATAAATCATGGCTTGGAAGGAAAAAAAAAATGGTGAAAGAATGGATGGAATATTTTTGTTAAATTTTCAGTGTTAAGCTACCATACCTACCTACGCTACCACCCTACAAACTAAAAAAGGCTAGCAACATACAGAACCCAGAGGTTTAGAATACTATCCATCTTAAGAGAAATGGAAATGGAATAGGACAGAGTTCAAAAAAAATAAGACAAACAACTCATGTCACTGCTGTCACTGCTGTTTATTACACAGATCGCATCAAGACATTATGTGTTGTGTATATACACAAACACACCCACCCCCCACTGTTGAATATCTCAGAACACTCCAGGAAATGTAGATGGATTTTTGATTTAAAAAGCTGTCCAAACCCCTTAGGCTGCTTTGAAAATAGTAACTCATAGGTTTATTTCAGGGATATTCAATCCATTTTTGCCGACACGTTCAAAGCAATTTTCTGAAGGTCTGTTCAGCAGGAGCAGGCTCCACTGGGCATGCCATTTTGCAGCTGATAATTGCAGAACCATACTGAAACTGCTCCCAGAGAGATCAGAAGAAAAGTGAAGTGAGAGAGAGCAAATATCTGGAACCTCATCACGGCCAGATCTGGGTAAAATACACCACTTACGCAGCCCTGATTGTACACGTAGCACATGTATTCACATGTGCTAATACAGAGAGGTGATAAAGGTAAATAAAAATGGAATAAAAGAACTAATGATGTAGTCTAACAGAAAATATTTGACTCTGTGCCAGCGAAAAGTTCTCCCAGATATTAGCTGGCATGCCATAATTCATTAATATAAAATCTGTATAGATACTACACAAGACTCAGAAGTCTAACACACACTTAGGTTTACTGAGCTGGGTTACAAAGAGATCATGGGGGAGAAGAAAATGAAGTGCAAAATGTTAAATGTTTAAAACATTTGACATTTTGAAAATGCAGCAAACAATTGAGACAGACCTGCTGTCATAGCAGAGTATTTATTAGGAGGCCAGTCCCAATGGGTCAAAAGGTTAAATGTCTGAACCACTGGGAGAATTACAAAAGGCAGGAAACTATTTCATTAGATCCCAGGATAATCATGTTTCACTGCTGACCTTGCCAAAACAATGTAGAATACCAATAATATTAGAATGACAGCACACAGCAACCTTTGGTTTCAAAGAATAGGCATATTTGGGAACAAAATCAGTGACCTAGACCTCCAACTTCTGCAAAACATCACAGAGGAAGGTATAGGGTTTTGGAAAGGTCAGAATACGAAGATGACCCATATTCCATAGAAAAAGAATAATGATATTTGGTGAAAGTACTGATGAGTCAGGCTTCTCAGGACAAAAAGCACTGAAAATAACCATGGAGAAAGGGTCCAGCTTTCATCTCAAGATACCATCGTAATATTTGCTATTGTTCAGAATGAGGTTATGCGCTCAGTGTAAAACAAGGCTGCATGTCCTGCATTATCCAGGAGATTAGATCAAATTGTTGCAAAAGTTATTAAAACTGGTGAATGATTATTAGTTATAACAAACTGATGGAAATATAAAAGATTTTAAATGGTGGCAGAAAGACATAGACCTCTAACAAATGCTTTTCATGAAACAATCACTTTTTAGCTACCTTGTAGACGGGTCACCTATGACTGACATCCTAATTTTAGGAATATTGATTTCTTGCTGTGAAAAACAGCAGAGTTAAGGACTCAGAAACATATTACCCACCTGACATCTTTCAGCAGGAGCAGCACTGCATGTTAGCTACCAAACTGCTTCAGCGTGGACCTGGCCAATCCTCCTCCAGGAGACTGAGAATCACTCAGGTCCAGTGACTGCCAGCTTCTTTGACCATCTCCCCTCTGGAAGAAATCCACACTTCAGTGCTGTGGACTCTTTTCAGTTGCATTGTGACCAACACCGTGTTAAGCGGGGGGGACCCCAAACATGCCAGTTTTCTGTTGCACTAAGTAAAATTGAACTAAAACTACCCTTCAAATTGCACAAGGGGAACACACTTCTGCCCTTTCATTTCTGTTTATAGGAATGACCACTTATAAACTTTCCATTTTATTTTAAACACAAAGGTCCTTAACTAGTTTGTCTAACAAAAAAGAGATATCAGTTAACAAGAGTTGAAGACCCATTTCAAGAGTAGAAAATACCATGCAACAAGAACTATTTAATCCAAAAGAGAAAGATGATAAGTTAAGGCTAGACAAGTACAAATGAGAAATAAGGTGCATATTTTAAAAAGCAAGAGTGATAGAACAAATCACTAGCAAAAACAGTAACTTCATCACGATTACCAAGACCCTATTTGAAACACCCCTTCCCGCCCCAAAAGCGGGAAGTCACTGCATTAGAATCCAAAAACAACAAAATATAAACCATATAAACCCATACCAGTATTTAGACAGAAGTCATCAACAGGTTGTTAGAAAGAATCTCTCTCTATGTACATATAGGTACACGTATCTCTATGTACATAAAAATATATTTAATACTGCTGTCTAACATGAATTTCCAGGGAAACCTGAGAAATCTGGGAATCCAGAAAGAGGAATGTATACGGTATTAAGGATATCTTGAACCAAACCTGGAAAAACATGCCTCAAAACAATGTTAATCTGCATCTGAAGAAAATTAGCTATGTTATCTTAGCTATGTTAACTTGATTAGCAAATACATCTGAAGAGAATAGAAATAGCTGTCTTTACAGATCTGTAATAGAAATATTAAGACTGGTATGAATGAGGTATGAATGAAAGTATGTGCGTAAGCACCRTAAGTAGAAAAAGAATTAGAAGACTGACTGTACTGATAAGTAGCAACACAGTTCATAGCAAGAAAATTGAGGAACATGTTGTTTCCATCAGGCCCAGACGACTTGCTCTCTCATAAGACCACAGCACAGAGGACTTGTGGGGGGAAGATCCTGCGCCCTGACAACACAACAATGGCAACGAGGCTGCAGCCCATCACACAGGCCATCCCTTTCTCCCTAGCCCAGCCATAAGACAGACTCCATCTCAGAAGGAAGAAACAAACAAGCAGCAGCAAATGCCCCTAAAGGTTATGGAGGCTGAAGTAAGCAAGAGTCTGAAGTAAAAGGATCATGCCATAGTAACTATTGGTCTCCAGASGGTATAAAAGACCTGACTAAAAAACAGCTCACTGACACCAATCACAGAACCCAATAGACATGATGAGGACTCAAACAATAGCCGGAGTCCCTTGTCTTCCATGTCACACACAAATGTCCTTGCCACACCACTTGGGCACACACATCTGGGCATACCCATCATGGGGGTATGAGAGCATGAGTGAATGAAATCTATGAAGGAGTGAGTGCAAGCGGGTAAAATCAACTACGTTAATTTTGTAACATACGTATCAGCCTCCCCTTCCATAAGGTCTCTCATGGAGTTTTGTTACAGTAAGTTCCTGCCCTGTGGTGGGTGGTCTACAGACAAACAGCATGCCAAGTTGAAGAAAATAGGAACCTCTGTGAGAAAAATCAAGCACTCTCATGGCAAAGGTGGAGTTGCACCCAGACTGTCTGTATGAAACTGCAAGAAACATTGCTCCAATGCCCTTTTCTTCAGAACTGGGTATGCAGAATGGTTCACCGATATCCTGGTCTGTAGTGGTATATATGATAGTATTGACCTATTATCATTAAAAACAGAAACATATTTAAAGTATTTGGTCTAATGTTTTGCTGGGTTTGCTTCATTGGTCTGGTTACCTAACTTAGAAGACTAGCTGTGAAGTCTGGATGCAACAATGATGAAGAATATGGGCAATCTGAGCAATGACGACTGCTGAAAATCTGAGGGCAGGAGAGAAATGCTTGTATCGCTGTCACAGTCTGGCTGCAACGGTGTCAAAAGCCCAAGCAATTAACAGAAGGGAAGTTGTTTCCCTTTCACCTTTTAGCTGCAAAGCAGTTTCAAATATCTGAATAATCTACGTGACTGAGAATTACTGTATTACCCAAGGGGCAGTGAACAGCGATACAGAGAAACTGGAGAGACTGATTGAAAGGATCGCCACCTTTGTCTTGTCATCTCACAAACAGGGCAAAAACAGATTCTCACTTAGAAGCACAGGGCTCTTAGAGGGGTCCCAGACCATGGACAGATGATATTTTCCAAGAGCAGTTAAGAAATGCAGGATGAATTTTTGAGAGTATTAATGTTAACATGAAGTGGTGAATTAAGCTAGGAGCATCGAAAGAGCCTAAGACCGTGTCGTTGAACACTGTGATGTGTGAGAAAAGGAGACAAAAATAGAATAGTAGGAGCTAGAAAATAGGATAAAGAAAGGCTGAAAACAGCATAAGAGGCAGCAAAAATAGGACACAAGCCTAGAACAGGAACTGTGGAAGTTGAAACAGAAAGTAGAGGAATACATGTCAAAAACATAATACAATAGCAGAAAGATTACAAAAAGCAGCTATGCTAAGAGATTTCTACAAAAAGAAGGCTTAAGCGGAACAAGGGGTAGCCATCTTTTTTAAAGGGAAGACACAAGAATTAAATAGGAAATGAAGTGAACCACAGGTTGCTGTTTGAGTCATGTTGGGGATGAAGAGGAATCTAAGGAAGAATGCTGATCACATATTGGGCAATCAGCAAACAGCAGCTTTAAAAAGTTAGAAGCAAAAGCAGGTACAGTAGCAGCTACAAAAGTGGGGGGAAATTCAAACAACTGGAATGGAGACATCCAGTTTGATTTTGTAGGCCTTCATTGGGTCCTGAAGCACATAGCACATGCTCTCCCTGCACTCCATTAGAAAAGAAATAAACCAAATGCAAAAACTTTATAATCAAAGACTACAAAGCGCATTACTGAAACAGAGACAGCAGGCGATTATGAGCAAAGCAGAAATGAGCAAGTTATTTTTTATATATATACATATACATACATATATATATATATATATATATGTAATATGAGCAAATGAAATTAGATGCCAGTCAAGTTAGAACTCCAGTGAAAGATGTTAGACCCTTAAACAGGGAGACATGAATGATTTGCAATGCAGAGGTAAGATATACATCAAAATCAAATTGCTCAGGCAACCACAATAGCAGATGACAGACTTGTGCTCAATTCAGAAATGCAAGCTAATCCAATAACTAAAAATGAGCTAATAAGATGGACTTGACGAGCTCTGCAGTGCTTTAAAGGCTTTGCTATGTTATCAAGATTGCTTTTGTGTGCATCCTTCAGAGCTCTCATTTTCTTTTTGCTCTTCACAGTGAAGCAACTACTGGAGGCTGCAGCCAGGTTTGTGCTCAAGGACAAGAGCAAGTATAATTATAATGAATATGGTTTCAAACTAGCAGTATATGAAGGATTAAGTTACCTCTCAAAGGTGATTACGGGCCTAGGAAACCTAGCAGAAACTAGGTTGGGTGAGCTTGTAGATAATATCTGAAGGGCTGAAAATTTTTACAGGAAAACTGTGAGGTGAACCTTACCATGCTTTTTTAAAAGAGAACAAAGAAGAGCCTGTTTAAGTGGCAATGTATTAAAATTAAGGACTAGACGGTCAAACAAGATTCATGGGTAACTGGTAACTTGTGCTAAACACTGACCCTGTCCTTAAAGGATACCATACAGAGAAACAGCAGGGGGCACAAAAAGCAGGAACAGAATGGAGTCTGGGAATATTTAGAAGGATGGGGAGAAGATATGGCTATCTGAGATAGGAAACCCGCTTTCTGAAAACTATGAGGAAAATGAAGTAGCTCAGCCCGTGGCTTCAATAACCCCCCCCCCCCCAATGATCAGATTAGGGGAACCTGATCTCCTTGGCCTCCCTCAGTAAAGCGCTATGTTGAGAGGGCAGGAAAATCATTAAAAAAAAAAAAACAAAACTAATCAAAAGCACCCCAATATGTTAACTGTTTCCAGAGCCAGAGTAAATAGCATTTAACAGACTTTGGTACCAAAGGGAATCAGAGGGACTGCACAGATAGTATATTTAGTACCACATGTGGGAGCAAATGTAAAAGAAAAGAAAAAAAGAAAAAAGTAATTAGCAAGGAAAATGACTATTTTGTGTTCAAATGAAGATGGACCCAAAGGAGCAGAGCAAGATATAGTAGACAGCTTGTTTTTAAGAAACAAGCTTGGTGTTAGATTTAGCTAATGAATGTCTATGGAGTAGCTTGAATGGGGCCAGTGATAATTGGATTTCCATGGTTCACCTGTGTTAGGCAGTGAAATTGCCTAGCCCAGAAGAAAACTGAATGTGAGAATAGTCAAGTGAAAGTACTTATTACAGTTCAGTCCTAACACCACTGTGCCAATACAGATATCTGCCAGAAGCTGAAGAGGGATTGCAGTCTATCATCGATAATTTAGATCAGTAACAGGTATGTGTGTAGTATGTATGTATGCTATATAGTGATACAGCAACCCTGCAGGATACACAGCTCTCCGGTTTGGCCAGTGCTGAAGAGCAGACAATAAATGGTATCCTAAACACAGAGAACAGTCCTGAATCCAACAGAATGAGCCCTAAATCTTTTAACCCCACAAACAGTTCCAGCTGTAGCCAAAATGCCAGACATCTGCTACAACTGTTGGAGGGGCAAAGTGGTATTCAGCAATAGATTTACTGTATAYATTTTTGCAGTCTCTTCAGCAGAATAATGCTGCTCTAAGTTTGCTTTTATGTTCCAAGGGAAGCAGCGCAGCTTTTACTAATGTGCCCCAGGGGTTCCATAAAGCACCTGCTCTTTCATCTACCATGCTGCTATTATACTCCCACAGATAACTTTTTAAGTGATTCCTGCCCATAACACCAGCTGGAAATATGCTGAGTTGGTTAAAAATCGGCAGGCTAACTGGACCATAAAAATTGATAAGGGAACCCTGCAAATTCTGATTCAATCTGAATTTAGAAAGCAAAATCCAGACAGTGAACAGTCCCCACTGTTGGTGTTATAAAACAAAAATTATGGAATTACCTGCTAAAACCCTTTCAAACAGATTGAAGATGAAGTAGCAACATAAGCAACAATTCCCAGGACACCTTTTATCTCTCTGTTATAGTAGATCAAGGGTAGCAACTTTGGTGAGAACCCACATGGTAGCCACAACTACTCACAATATCCATTGAAGCTACAGGAATTAAACAGTTGCTCTAGAAGGAAGATTAAATTTCTGGAGAGAAGCCCATTACTCAAAACCACCATGGAGAGTTGAAAGTTATGTTTGATTTGGAGTTCAGTTACGTATGATACAAATCAGCTTGAGCTCCACTGAGTACAAGTTTCCAAACAGTTCAACTAGAACTCTCACATATGCCAGGCAAAGACTATTCAAACAGTGGACTGAGAAATATTGAAATAATATTGAAATAATATTGAAATAATATTGAAATAATATTGAAATATTGAAGTAAAATGGAGAGGTAGGGACCTAAATTCTTTATTAGGAAGTTTGGGAGTTGTGAGAAGACCATCAACAAGAACAGATCTCAAATCCATTTGAAATAATTGAACACTGAAGAGCAGTCACATGCTGAAAGCTTTCTTATGAGGGAATGAAAAGTTACAAGTCCTAGTACATAACCAAGTTGAATCATTCTTCCTTCAAAAGGCTACGTCCTCATTAGTTTCAAATATTATACAAACAGCAAAAGAACGTCTGAAATATGACCTGTGGTCTATGTAGTGAGACCTRGTCTCAGCTTTTTATGAAATACAATATTTAGAGTATTACAAGAAGCAAAACTAAACCCAGTAAGTATAGAAGTGTCCATCCTGATAAACTGTATCGGTGGAGAACTGCAAAGGAGGTGAAGTGTTAAGACTGGTGTGAAGGGAGAAGAGGAATGTCTGGGTGTGGGAGCAGCAGAAGGAGCAAGTGGCAGGAGAAGGGCCATGGTCTGGTACGTGCTGACAGCACCTAGATTAGCAGGACATCAAGATCCTAGTACTTCTAAACACACCTTCTCAGGACACCTAGTTGGGGAAGACAAGGGACATGCAGACAAAAACAAAGACTCAAGCCTACTGGCTTGATAAAGATGGGGTGGGCACCTCCAGACATAAAGATGCAAAAGGCGGCAAGTAAATCCTAACAGTTACAGACAGAAGTTAGGATGTTGTCTCTCCAACAGAATGGAGAGAAAAAAAGACTCTAGTCACAGCTACAGCTCCTAAAGGATACAAAAGGTACATCCAAAACCAGCACATCACCACCAACCTAAGGAGAACTGTGGGGATGTGATGAAGATTTGACAGGGGGTATTCCTTGTCCTCTGAGATTTGACAGCCCTTGTCCTCTGTGACACCGGGAGGAACAAGGAACCCTGACAGATCACTTGAACACACATTTGTCCCGGTGCTTGCGAGAATGTGGGTATGAAAGTGTGAGAGTGAGCGAAGTCAGTTTTGTTTCAGAATAAAATCAACTTCTCATCCTATAAATAATGAATTAACTTTTATGGAATATATTTGTATATTAGAGCAAGGTTATTTGCAACTGATCATCTGGGCAAGCCCAGAGCATTCAAAATAGACTGCCCTATCAAGAGGCCAGTAGTGATAACCAATGGTTACCTGAATGGGTCTCCATTAAGAAGTTTGTTTTAACTTGAAAAGAACCAAGTTTAAACCAATGCCAGTAACATTACTGCAATTTGATAAGTGTTAACAAGCCAATAGAGAGAAATTATGTATATTCTTTTATCATTGTTATGTATTTCTGGCCACCCTAAGTAGTCTGGGAACCCAAAAGTAAGAACATAACTATAATACCTTATTGATCATGTGCATCTTGAACATTTAGGGGGAAGGAAGGAGGGAAAAAACAAACAAACAAAACCCCCCAAACCCTATACACCTCAACCATTCTGATAGCAGAGGTGAAGCTGCCTCTAGACCATCCATATGAGACTACAAGAAATACCACTGTGTTGCCCCTTTTCATCAGAACTGGGTATGTGAATTTGATCACTTGATATCCTGGTGTATAGCTACGTATGTAAGTATTGTCCTAATATCATAAAAGGAAAATATATGTCTAGTATTTAGCTAAGTTTGCCTGATCAGTTTGTTCACCTGCCTCTGAGGACTAGTTGTAAAGTTTGGATGCAACTGCATTCGGCGAACGTAAGCTCTTGGGCTCAATAGAAAAATAACTCCGTGAAATTTTATAGCCTTTTCACACAGCAAATTAAGCTAGTTAATATAATGGTCTCTTCTGGCCTTCAGATTTATTCTTAATAGTCCCACTCTCTTTAAAACACATCTGAAAGCAGCTCATTAGCCCTTCTCTTTTCATAAATTTAACATGGAAAATACTACACTGGTAACTACTGAGTTGACCTCAGTTAACTGAAAGCAGTGTTTTAATATCACAGCTATGACAGACACTGTCATTCCCCTCAAGAGCCTACCTTTTAACTTAGATATTCACAGCATTCATCAGGTAAAGAATACTTCAGGAGTAGAAGTTAGGAATCATCAACAGGTTTCACAGGAAAACATTGGAAAGGAGTTACAAGTTAGGCAAAAAAGAGAACAAGAAACAATCTGTTAAATTCAAGACAGCTTCCTATGTGACCATGGTCATTTCACATTACGTCTCTGTACATCATCCTCCTTTTTTCATTATTTGGCTCAGCTAATTACTCATTAACTAATACAGGTAATCTTTGTCCTAGATAGCTGGAACACTTCCATATGATCAAATAATAGCATGCGTCCAGGAACAGGGTATTCATTTGGTCAGAAGGATGGTGGGAGATAGTTCAACATTCACTCTATTCAGTAAGTAGATACCACAGTGATCACAGCTTTAATCCTCACCACATCATTCTGGTAATGTTTTTGCAACACTGAAGACACTACCTGACATTTTTCAAAGAGAATACACCTCAAGTATCAAGTACCTACTTTTATACACCTCAAAGGCCTTTGAATTTTAAAAGGTAGGAGGTCAGTGCTTTCTAAATATCAAGTCCCTTGCAACCTGATTTCAAACTGGGCACTTGTAAGTAATTTATTGCTGTTATTTTGGAAACTTCCTGGAAGGATTAATTCTAGTTAGTATTCCCCCTCAAAAAGGGAGCAGAGAGCCTTCTCTAGTTCTAGGGCATTTCATATTTTTAAATGTGAAAAAACCCACCATTTTGATTTGAAAAGCAAGTCTGGGATCTGACAAAGGGAAGGAATGAAGTCCTTCCTCTACACTCACCTTGGTAATCAAGGGCTGTTTAACCAGGCAAGTGAATAAACTGGTATATTTCATTCTTCAGTTTTGATTAATTTATTAAATTGGACCTTTCACTCTTACTATCTTCTACTTGGCTGCTTTAATTTTTTAAGGGAACATTTTGTAAGGGCAGCCCTAGAAGAAAACAGTTTTTGTTTTGTTTTTAAATAGAGGCACACTATAAATATTATTACTGGTGTAATTACAAATTTTTACACTTTAAAAGAGATAGTTATATGCTCTTTATAAAGGAGATGACAGAAAACATTGAGCATAAAGAAAATAAAGCCAGAAACTTCAATTTCCTATTTCTCTTTGACTAGCGTTTAATAATGTTCCCTGCTTCTGACTGATTTTAAACTGAACTCTACTTACTAAATTGTGTATGTATAAATCATCAGGTAATGCTGCAGTTGTGTATTTTTACAGGCTAGTCAGACTGTTTCAGAAAATGCACATAAGCGTTTAAGGCAAATCCTGTAGCAGAAAGGACAGAAATGCTACCATATTTCTGCTATTAAAACAACTGTGGTCCAAGCAAGCAAAACCATAACATTAAAATTAGAGAGCCAATTTTAGTGCTGCTGAAATAACCTCCCAATTTGAAGAAAATATCCACATTTTTCACCCTAGGTAGCGTGGATGTCAACTGTGACTATTTCTCAGATCATAAACGTTAGTGCATTTCTGTACACAGAATTTAAATAGGCAAATCCCTATTATAAAGGGCAGTTTTGAGATAAACTAATTTGATTTTGAGCTGTTAAAACACTGACAGTGAGTGATAGCCTGGCTGCCTGCTTCATTATTTCTGCTGAACCAGAAAGAAACCCTTACGTTAATAACAGTCCATTACTAGAAGCATTTTAAGATAAAATACTACCTATAAGGAGGAACATGCATTAGCACAATCTGAAAGCACTTTACAGTGATCACTGAACAATCAGTGGACAGTGGTGCACTAAAAACCACTACTGGTGACATTCAAGCTGGGGTTTACTCTAAAGGACAGCGTTAAAGTAACGAGGCTTCTTTTTTACATAACTTAGATAAAAATATGTTCAATCACAACCAATGTGATTGGTACAAAAATCCAAATACAAAACAAACACAAGTTTGAAAAGGGCTAGATTGGACATATGTCTGTTCCTCCTTTTCATTATGGTCCCACATGCTTTTACACAACTATTATTCACAGATAAATATTTATCTCAGAAATCAGATTTTGAAGGACCAGGCAGTTTCCCTAAAATTTAGTCTAATGCACTTACCAGGAGTGGCTTGCCCCATGCGGTATTTTTGCTATTTTTTAAATAGGGCAGTTCTCCATTTAGCAGTGGAGTTTCCATAAAAGAACTTTGGGCATTATTCTGCAAGTTACGAACAGACTCCCCCCCCCCCCCAATTTCTCTAGGATAAGCTTTCTTTGTGTAAGTTTCAAGTGCATCACTCAGCAAAAGATAGGAGGTAGCAGCCACTAGGAAAGCAGAATGAGGAGAAACAAATGGTATCTTGCACTTGAATGTTTTACCACAGGCTGCTGTCATGATTTTCACTGGTCATAAAATCATAGCCAAAAAAAAACCAAACAAACAGAAGATCTGTCCTATTATTGCATAGAGGTTTTCATGCCTGCTCAGCCTGTATTTTCACTTCAAAAGTTAGCTTATTCTGAATCATGTACAGAAAACTACATTTACAGAAGCAGAAACTAAGTCACAAAAAGGCCAAAAGCCTGAATCCATTGACAAGTCTGAGTTCCAGAGGTGCCAGCCTTAGATTGACCTCACTTTCTTCACTAGGACTGTAGGTAATTAATTCCTTCTAAAAAAAAAAGCAGCCTACTTGTCTAAGCATATATATTTTAACTGTTGGTCTCTACCTCTTGATAGCCAAGATCAATAGCATTGGCCAAAATTTCTTGCCATGGACACCCAAGCTGGAGAAAGAACTCAGATCTCCTGGTCTTAATGAAATGATGTAGCAGTATGGTTGTAACATCATGTGCCACCAAGATGACAGAGGAAGAAGTAAGAAGTGCCATGGGCAATGGGAGAGAACAGAAGAAGAGAAGGATACAAGCATGGTAAGACAGGCCCAGCAGAGTTCCTTCTATATCCTTACCTTCCCATCACTCACTAATGGCGTACCTAACACTCATTTCACGAGAAGAGAGAACTGCCTACCCAGAATCTATAAATTATAACGCTGCAATTGTAATTCATCCAACAACATGACAAATAGCAGCATATTTGTGCATCTTTAACAGCTTGATCCATTTATAAAACAAGGCTGCCGCCCATTCCAAAAGCTTCTGTAAGAAACATCCTCGATCACTTCTTTTACCTAAGTTCAATCAACGCTGAATATGTCAGAAACCTCTTCAAAAACGATGAAAAATCTATTCTGAAGTGGAAACAGGGGTGAAGCTCAAACATTTAAAATCATATTTCTTCATTCACAAAAACATCCTCGTCTTTTCAGAGAGACAAAGAGTTAGGCAGCTTCTTATAAGCATTTGAGATACTGACACACACAATTAGAAGGAAATTCACATTCAAGGCCAGTTAGGTTTTAACTTAAAGCCTACTTAAAGGAACTGAAGAACCACATTTCTAAAGACATGTGAAAGGAAAAGTAAATGGAAAAACACACAATAATTTTAGGTGCATATGGTCACAATGTCTGTATGGTGGGCAAAGGAGCCTGCAATCTGTCTTTTTCACAATAACAAATCTCTAATTGCTGAAAAACATTTCAGTAATTCAGCTTTCCATTTCCTGTCCCTTCTTTCCTGTCTAAGAGCTAACTGGAGACCCATCAATTACATTTTCAGGCTGCTTTATAATACATGTACATCCACACCTAATTATCAGGTAAAAAACATCTCATTTCCTTTCACAGGTACCCTCTGGTTTTACTCACAATACCTTCTGTAAAGATCTGGGACAGAATTCATCTTCCCCAAATAAACAAGCTATTTTCCATCACCTATCATTTCCTACGCTTTACTTCAGAAGATCTGTCCTATTATTCCATAGAGGTTTTCATGCCTGCTCAGCCTGTATTTTCATGACAGTATCAAATACTGCATGATTTTTTGATTTTTTTTCTTGTATACAGCTGCTTCCTCCTAGGAAGACCATCACAAGTAGCTGTTTTATGACAGTGGTAAGGAACATTTTTAATACTTTTAAAACCTAATATATGTGAATATATATGTATATGAAGTAATTATAAAGAACAGGAATATTTACTGGAATGAGAGCATGAAAACATTTATATTGTTAGATTTTGTACTCTACTGAGCTTGATTGCTGGTGGGGGGGTTAAGGGTGGCAGAGGCAGGGTTAGACAGATACAGGGACCACTTATAAGAACTACTCCCTTCTCTGGACTGGATTTTGCCCAAGTTGACAGCCTGTGATACAGAGTAGCCTAACAAAATAATAAAGATTATTTTCCACACATATATTAAGGATGGACTACTTTTAACTTCTTTTGAAAAACTGTATGCCTTATCTGCAGAACAACCACATTCAGCATTTATACCCTTGCACATTGCAGACTGATTTTATAGTTGGTGCTGCCCACTTTTAGAGTTGATTTGCTTCACTTTCCATTTTAGAGAAAACAATTTTCATTAAAGAGGAAAAAAAAAATAGAAAAGAAACATTTCTCTTCCCACTCACACCCACACACAATTTATTCATTGAGCAGTCCTGGAAATTCAGCAGGGAATTTGTCAGCCTTCTGTTCAGCGATACCAACCAGCTCCAGGGAGAAGAGCAGAAAAAGCTGTGAATTGTGGCTGCCATCAACACCAAATCTGACCAAATGCCCTCCTGCTAAATTACAGTAAAGGGCACAGGACAGAAAGAAAATGGTTTTCTTTATTTTCTTCTATAAAATATGGAGACAAAGATAACCTGACACATCCGTGAATAAGTCAGTTCAATAAAAGGCGCTCTGTGTGGCTTAAGTGATCAAAGCAATTGTCCTGAACTAAACAAGTTAGGAGTGACTATCTGAAGTGTGTTTGTGAGGTTAGCCCTGCTAAGGGAAGGCAGAGCAGTGTTGCCTCCTACAGCGGGAGGCAGGCAGGCTACCCTGCGCTGCCCATAACCACGCAGCTGCCCCTGCCGCCTTGGCTGCTGAGGAACTAGAGGAGCGCAGGCATGGGCGAGAGGTTCTTAAAAACTCATGGCACATAAGAGGCACAATAAAGAGTATTTTTCCCTCCTCCATGTTGTCACAATAAGAACAAAATCCAAACCTTTGCTCGGTCTGTGCATCTCATGAAAGTTTTTGCTACAGTTTTGGGGACATTATGAACCAAAGAAGGTTGTCCTGAAGAAGTCAGGTCATGAGTCAGTTCTGAGAAGGCACGACGCCTAGTCCCTAAAGATGGGTACGCTTGCAGTATTTCTTCCTTTATCCTGCTAAAGAGAATAGGGATATAATCTATTTTCAACTTTGCTTGGTGTATTGTTCCCCTCCATACTTACACATATTTCTGGGCTCTTGGATAAAGTAGTTTTAAAATGAATCCTAAATTGTACAGTCTTGGCCACCTACAGCTCACCTTCTTATAGGGGTAAGGGAGATACAGACTGCAAGGAGCCTAACCTTAGAAAAGGAAATGCATTGGATAATTGGTGTTACAGGGCAGCAGAATGTAGTGACAAAATAAAAAAAGAGAGAGAGAGAGAGAGAATGAATATGAATATTTTGGATGGTGTAATTACATTTCAAACAAATCTTCTCCAACTAGTTGCACAAAAGCAAGACAGAAGGAAAGAATTAAGCCAACTGAGCACTTGTTGTCCCTGTATGGGAAAACATCCCTGATTAATGATGGATTTCATAGTCATACAAGAACTTATATAACAGAAGAAAATAGAACATCCGCTTACACTTTAAGTATCTTTGTTGCTCATTCAGTGCTATTTTTATTATCCCCTGTATATTGCTGTCCTGCAACAGGAGATTTACCCATATGGTTCATAAATTTCTGAGAATCAATCTACATAAGCTATTTCCTGCCTTTTCTTCTTCCAGATGCCTAGAAGAACTTTGTTATAAAGTGAATTTAAGTCTGTTGAAAATAGACTTGCTTCTTTAATACCTCCTATGCATCCCTTCAGAGGAGTCATTTCAGAGGTGCTAGACATTGCTGGATCACACACTGAAAGCCACTCACAGGCTCCCACCTACATAGCTGGATTACACAAAACATTACCACACTAATCTTTAAAAGTTACTCAGCTTCAGATTTTCTCTTCCTATATTTTCCTTTGGATCATGCAATAAAGTTCAACTATGAATAACTGCAAGACGAAACAACCCAATTTAAGGTATGATTAATACTTTTCCCGAGGTATGATATAAAAACAAAACAAAACAAAAAGCTATCAGATAATTTTCTATTAAAGATGTTTCTTTTCTACAAGAGAAACAGGTACTTCATTTTTGTTCACTCCCTGGCCATGATGTCCAGAAATACTTTTTCCCTGGAGGCAGGGGCCTCATTCTAAAAGCAAGTCAGAGGCAACAAATATTGTACTCAGTATTAAAATAAAATAACACACACACACACACAAAAAGAGAAAAAAAAAATCACACTGATAAAATTCTTTAGTGGGAACCGGATTCATTCCACTGGCTTGGGCCTAACATTAATCACAGGCCAGGTCACCTACACTGTTGGAAACCCTGATTAGTAACTCTGCTTATGCTTTGCATTTCCACAGTGAAGCAGCTGCTCAATTTAAAGTCCGCAGTGGTTCAAGGTGCAAGAACTAGGGCCTCGTACATATGCAACATTAAACCAGGAGCTATCTTGCTTCTTCAGATATTTTTTTGTACATTAGAAAACATCATCATTCTCTCTCTTCATCTCCTCCCCACACCTTTTTTTTTTTTTACGGCTAATGTTTTTGTCAAACATGATTCCTATCTTAAGCTGGACATGGAGAACCTCAGCTACACTGAAGTGTCCGATAACTGGAACTAAATTAAGATTTTAAAACTGCCAAATATAAATGGAAGCTTGAGTCATCTCAGTAGATATTTTAAGATGCAGTTCTGCTCTCCTAACTCATAAAATATATAAACTTAATGGTCATACGACATGCTGCTGATTTAGTTTTTATTCAGCATGCAAGGTGAATGAAAAAAATCCAAAACTATTTGCATCTAATGGTTAACTGAATAGGATATCAGTCAAACTCATTGGTTCACTCCAGGCCCTTTCTTAGGGCTGTTGAGCAAAATATTCCTATCCAAGCTCCTACCATCGATGATGGCTCCTGCCATCAGCACCCTCATCCTTCAAATCAGAGAGAGGATTTCACCCTTAGGTATTAGGAGATAGAAAAGAGGAAAAGGATTCATTTCAGGCAGGGAAGAATAATAAAAGCAGTGCAGAAGAGAGTCAACATTAAGCAAGAAAGACAGTAGCACTGCAAGCCCAGTTTTAGGAGTTAAAAAGGCAACAAGATTGATCTAGATGTTCTGCAAGTGGATTTTCAATAAAGATGCAAAAGAGGCCTCAGTGAAGCAAAGCACTTAAGCACATGATAACCTTAAGCATGTAAATAGGCCTCCTGGTTTCTACGGAATTAATAACAGAGAAGGTGTTTCATTGGATTAGGACAATACTCCTTATTTCCTCTTTGCAGCTACTCAGATAATTATTTCAGGCTGAATAAGGTCTGGGATATCCACAACAGATTCAACGTTAACTGGAGAAAAGAAAAACAAACAAACAAATCCTCCCTTGCCCCAAAACACCCCCCCCCCCAAAAAAAAAAACCCAACCACCCAGTCAGATATACAAAACAAAATATTTCCTGGGCATACTTAGCAGTCCTAAAACTGTGAAGATTTCCCAATCATTAAACTCTCAGGGAAAATTTCATAAACTCCCAATACACAATAAGTAATACAATATCATCTATAAATGACCTCTTTTAAATAGTTAAATAAAAGGTGATATACCACAGACTTTGGGGTATTTTAATTAAATTTAGACTCCCATTGCTAGTAAGTGTTTTGGAAGGACCAGATAATTGTTTAACTTGGACTTTTTCTGAAAAAGTCCATCTTTCAACTACCATTTAGAGATAGTAATATACCATAATGAATATTTCACAGAAAAAAAAAATGGGAATAGGTTCTTGGTGTATTCCCCCAAGCGAGGCTTAGCATTCAGTTTCATAGAAATTAATTCACACCTGCTTTTTAACAAAACTTCATGCTATCAGTAAAGCAGTGAAAGCAAATACCCTTCTGAGTGCACAGCGCTGTCTGTTGAGATAGGAATTTGAATCACAATTCAATTCCTGCTCCACAGAATTATTTTTCATGAACACTGGAATCTATCCCAGACAGCCACATATTCATTGCAAAAGCTGCATTTTGCATACTTCTCTACCAGTAACATGTTTCTTTTTAAAGATGTGCCAACTCGTTGGCATCACATAGCAACATATTCAGAACTGTATACTTGCCCGATAATCTCATTTTTGTGGTTCTGCTTCTGCTGCTTGTTAGAATCAAGTTTAATAACATCTCACTGAAATTCTAGATGATCTTATAAGATTATAGTATCTTTCTGGGCTAATTCAGTTTTATTTGCCATCTGCAGTAGTATCAAAGGCATAACCTGGTCCAGTTCAATTGAAAGAAAAAATTATAATTATGCAAAGCTCAAAATCCAAAACAAATCAACTTGTTTTGTTCTGTGGGAGCAGCATCACATTTTGGAAATAATCTATCCTGAGCAAAACACATATTCAAATTTCTACTCAATCAATACTACTGTTATTATAGCCATGGCCAGACACTATTGCAAGATGCTCAGCCTCCATGCAGTCCTCTTCCACAAGCTCTGCAAGACTAGATAAGCAAGACAAAAATAAAAGTGAAATAGACTGTGACACCCACAACAGATTAGCCATCTCATCTGACATGAGTCACGTGGAGACACATTAGGCCAGCCTGGTTCCAGCACTGCAGGCAAGGATACCCCAAATCAAGAACTTTGTCCAGTAGGACACAGAGGTTCCCCATGCCTTCCTCTTAACTACTTACTTCTCGGAGCTGAGATATATGATTCCAGGCTGTTACAATCCTTCTATTTCTATTTGCTTAATCCAGGATAATAAATTTGCAGATTTTTTTTTTTCTGACAAGAGATTGTCGTTAACAACAAAATCTAGAACAGCTTGCTTTTTCCAATGCATGAAAGGTTGCGTTACCCTCTGTACCCTCTATCAGCTTAAGAGTAGCTAAGATCTAGCCTCTTTACCTTCTTCTAGTGATAATAACAAGAAAAAGCAAATAAAGAAATTTTTAAATGTAGATGAACAAAGCAAAAGAATTAAATTTGAAGCATAATATTTGACATAAACAATCCCAAACACCATACTACGGTTAAAAAAGAAAAACAGTATTTGTATTATGTCTTTATTGGGCTGATCCAGAATAAATCCCTAGAATAAAAGCCATCTCAATACAGCTGATGAATATTTTATGTTTCTTATGTAATCCAAGCTTGTTTATCTCATGAAACTTCCTGTTGTTTTCCATACATATCCTGAAATGGCAAGTTTTGCTTCTCCTGTAATAAGATTCAGAATAGCATCAAGCTCCCTGTTTTGTACAATGATCCATTTAGTTCTCATACAGATCAAAGTACAGATTTAAAATGAGCAATGTGGAAAATGTAATAGCTCTGTGAATCAAGAAGGGAATTCAAAAACATAGAGAATGGCATAAATGAAGCAACGGTCTGCATAACACACAGTCTAAGGACTCTTTCTACTATACTACTCAGTTACCAAATACCTACCTGCAATGAGATCTTTTTTCCACCCCTCCACGTTATACTCTGTAATGACTAGTGCTTTGCCAAATAGCAGACTGGTTTATTTTGCTGCAATTTCACTGGTGTTAGAGTCGGCTGAATTATAGAACTTGAGGCTAGCAGACAGAATTGCATGAGAAATATTTGCATTGATTTTACCAATGTACATTCAATGGAGGCTGACAATGTTTTGGTCGGCTGGCAGAAATCTCTTACCTAACTCTCCCATACATTCGGCACATCTCTAGATTTCCCCTTCCCCCTCCTTTATTNAAAAAAAAAAAAAAAGAAGAAAGCAAATTCTTTTGGCAGTGGCCTAATCTGAAAAGCTTTCTCTTCAGAAGCCACTTCATGAATCAGAACCCCTTGGTATTTCCAAGGAGGCATGTGCAGATTACTTTGGCATCTTTAATTAATTCCAGAGTCGAGAGCAAGCAACAAGAGAGTTGCAGTTGCTGCCTATGCATGTATTTCGCCCATTTGGAAGTAACATGCTCTCTAAGAGTATCCAATTATATTTTACATATTCCTTTATGCTTCACCATTCTGACTCACAGAAATTTGAAAAATCTGTTTTATTCAGTTATTAATAACAACTAATATTCTATGTAATATTAATGCCATAGCTTGTGGAGGGGAATCAAAATCTATACTAAGATTGTTTAGCTCCTTTTGAATTCTGACCTAAGGTTACACCCAGCTCCAGCACAGGCAGTGGGTTTGCGTGCGTAGCAGGGAGAACTCACCTGCTGTTACGTACCCAGAAAGGGTGATCCATTCTGGCTCACATGTCTAATACTTCATCACCACCTCATTAAACAAACTGTTACTTACATTTTATTCATCTGTCACTTATTATACAATTAAATCTGGGCCTTATCAAAGCCCAGTGGAAACACTCCCATTCATTTCAGTCAGTTCTGGGTATGGCACTAAATTGATGGGTCTATGTGATATGAAGCAGAAAACAGTCTAAATTTCTTCAGGAAGGCAACTTACAAAAAATAAAATAAAAAATAAAGGGAAAGGGTGGTGAGAAGGAAAAGGCCAAAGTATATCCAATTGCCCAAAACCTTTGTGTCATGTTACAATGCATTAAAATACCTCTGCCATGGATGCATCCCATCCTTTTGAACACAGAACAGTGTACTTAGTACACTGAACATGTGCATGTTTTTTGGAATTTAAATGATGACTTATGAGCAAAATATTCAGCTGACAATCAGCTTCTCCTTTGACCCATCTCCTATTCATCCTGTAAAGTAAGACTATTTATTCATTTCTCCCTTTATTTCTTAGAAAAATGCAAGAATGTTTCTGGATTTGATTGTATAAAACAAAAAAAAAGCCAGCCCTTAACCAAAAAAACCCAAAGAAACAAAAACAAACAAAAAAAACCAAGCAAATCCAGCCTCAAATCCTAACAAAACAAAACAACCCCAAAGAACCCCCGCTCACGCACCTTATTCCAACTAGGATGGAAAGACTGGTCACAACTAAACTGTGGGATTATGACATTCTTGAGATTAAACAGGAATAACTCAAATCTTAACTTTTGATGCTAAACAGAATTGTAACTTTTTCAAAAAAAAGTCTAACTTCAAAGTGAAAAAGGCTAATCCCTTATCAACCCAAGTGTACTATGTGCTTTGAAGAAATTAGTCTTCTGCATTTGAAGTGATCCACATCTGTATTAGCATCCAATTTAGAAAGCAAAGGAAACTGTTATAAAAAGTTAATCTTTCAAGTAAGATGCTAGGAACATATGAGGTTAAATAAGCAAGTGACTATATTCTGTTTGTGTAAATAATATGAGACATATTCAATATGGTCCCTGTTTATTGAATGGAACAAAAATTCCTTTCCATTACAGTTACTTCATGATGACAGAATGCTATTACAGTCATAAACAACAACAGCAGCAATCACTTTGAAAGCGAGAACTGGAATTTAATGGAGTAGGAAAAACAATAGCAAAAAACATAATAGCCATGTGCAAGGATAAACATCTGTGTTTTTATTTATTTCCCTAAAAGTTATCAGAACAATTACCCAGCTATTGTTCTGTTTTTACAATTAAAAGATCAAGCTACAAAGAATATTAAGTAGAATTCACACTCCTCACACTGTCCTCTGTCGGAATCTTTCTTCTACAGTCACAAAGTAATAAAGTCTCACAGAAAGAAAAAAAAATGAGCAGAAGTAATATTCAGAATTCTGTCCAGAGCAAAATATCCATCCAACTGAACTGTTACCGAGACTATGGAATTTCTGCATCTTTGAGCTGATCACATATCACCCTGCTAACTTTAAACTCTATTAGCACTGAGTATTTCTAACATTGCCCAAGTATTTGTAACAAATTTAAGTGCCACCATCTTTGGGCTGAGAGATACGATGAAGGTAACACTGAGCCAGTTAAGAGAGCCGAATGCCAGACCTTCCACCTGGGCTAGTGTTCTCCTAGGCAAAACCAAGAAAAAGCTGGTCTTAGGTCTATTTTACTGGCCTAATTAAAAAAGCTGGCAAAGGCTATTAAATGTTCAGTGGAACTGAAGTGGCTTCATAACCTGCACCTGGTTGGAGCCCTCCCCTACAGGGCCATCCAGATGCAGCACTGTACAGGTGATGCTCCCTTCCAGAGTATGTTTTAGTCAACTAAACATTTTTAGCAAACAAAGTCTAGAACAGTGGATGCCATTAGCTGAGAACTTCATGCGTGGGAAATCCCAGCTAACCTGACTGAACACCTTGAAGGCTACTTTGCTTGACAATCACAGTGATGATCCAGGACCACTAAAGAAACCCAGAATAAAATAAAGGGGTTTGAGCTGACAAAAACATGCAAAGAAATCTGCGGCTAAGACACCTGCATCTCTGACTTGGCCCACAGCACTAGGCTTATTACAAAGCTCATGAGTCCATCTACAGTAAAAAATGATCTCTTGACTACCTGTCACTAGTCAGAAGTCCTTATTTACAGCTCTAAAGGGAGACTTCCTACTACTGACCCAGTACTAATATCTAAACTGATCCTTAAGACTTGTGGAAATAAGTACGGCATGGAAACATGCTGTAAATCCTTTGAGTTCCAAGGCCTGTGCTGGATGGTGCATATAAAGAGGTTAGCCACATCTTTCTGTATTTAACCTTGCTGCTCCCCAGGGGCGGGGGACCAGGTGCCCTTTGCCTGTCAGATTTTTCTGTGATCTGCCTGATCACTAGACAAAAAACAAGGACGGAAACATGGTTAATTCTTGCAAATAAAAAGGTTTTGATTACAGCATCCAAAGCTCTTTTAACAGATGTAGGTATAAACCTTGGTCTAATTAGCATAAATGGCTGTCTTAGCTGTTGAAGCGCTCAGATATAAGAAGCCTGCAGGAAAAATACACAGATGTAAAATGAAGGACTCACAGGTACTGCTTTTGCCTCTAAGAACACAAAATAAGATATTGAATTATAAGCCTGTTACCTAAGTTTTGACAGATTACTCCAGTTATTGGAGTGATATTTATAATATATTTAACAAACTTAAACCAATTGCCAATAGATTCGCAAGTAGAGAACAAGAAGGAAACAGTGCAGTAAGGGTTACATGGCACAAGCTAAGTTCTTTGGCATAGCCTGAACTACTCCAACAGTGAGCATGCAAGAGAGAAACCCCGCAGTCTTTGCTGCAAGGACAGAGTGGTGCCCTGACTGATGGAAGGGCTGATCAATAGGGGGTTCACTCCTATAATCATGGTGCTGATGGGCCAGAGCTCATGCATATTCTCTGGAATTAACTTCTGCCTTGTTAAGCAGGTTGCAGTCTGATGCATCTTGAAGCTGAAAGGTTGTACTTGAATGGTTAAGCCTGGAGTAAAGCAGACAAGAAAATAAAACATACTGCTAGGACATTCTTATTCAAAAGTTTCTCCTTAGTTGCTCGTGTAGATCAGTTAGTTTAGGGATGAGGAGCTGGCTATTTAATTCTCCCCTCTTCTGCCACATGCCTCAAAGGTTCATGGCAATGGAGTATACCTGAAGTTACTTCTAGCCTGCTCCTTTCTTAAAGGGATCCCCCTTCACTGCACTATTAATTCTGTCTATTCATTCTGTCCCTTTCTCTTACTGTTGTCATGTGCTTGATCTCTCTCATTTAATTTATCTAACAGAAATGCATGAGTTTATACTAACTACAGCTCTGATTAGTCAGTTTTTCTCTCACTCAGAAGAGGAAATTTAAGTTTCCTTCCCACTCTTAGGATCTTCCGAGAACTGAAATTCCCAGTGTATGCCTTAACACGAATTCTTTCTAAATAGAGGCTTTAGTGCAAGTTACAAGATTTTCCATATAGCAAATACAGCTTATAATATCAGATTTGTTAGGAGAAATGTTCACAGTACATGCATCATATCAGATGGGTAACCCCCAGCATGACTGGAATTTTCAGTAAACATAGAAAGTGACACATTAATAAAGCAGATGACAGACTTGGCACTTAGAGGGCTGCCTTTTTTTTTTTTTTTAATCACTTCTTCCTTCTCCCAAATTGTTAATGCACTGGCAACCTTCCCTTAAAGACTGTAATATCAGACTGAGGAAAGTCAAAACGCCTTACCAAGGACTGTTCAAGGACATGGGCAGGCCTCCACCTGGCTCTTAGTAGTCAGTCTTTCCTTGATCCCTCAGTAAACAAGGTTAATTAGTTACTAGCACTATCATGGAAAACCATTTCAAAGACTAGGCTAAAATTCAACCATTTCATTATTTAGGGAGCATTCTTTAAGATTTCTTAAGCAATAGTCCTCTGCACCCTTCTCTATACCCAAAATATCAGACATCCTCTCTCTTCTTTGAAGTACTGCTATGCAAAGCAAATGCAATCCTGCAATAACCCCAAAAGACAAAATGCCAATCTAATTTTAGGTCCTGAGGCTCCGCAACGATGGCTTCTGACAAGGTAATCCAGGCATGGTATCTTTTCCAGTTGCTAGCTTTGAGGTGGCAGCCCTGAGTAACTTTAGCCCTGCTGCTCTAAGCATCCTTCCCTTGGTATCCTTCTGGCCCCACACTACTCTGGGCTTTCCTTGATTTTATCCTTCCCAGTGCTGCCTATATTTGTTCTTTGCATTGGCTACAGATCTCCACAATAGCTAACTTGTGTCTGGGTTTGAAACCTGCACTAAAGCTTGCCTGGGGTATCCAACTTTAAGGATTTCTCTCTTGTGACAATGACATCTCAACCACTTCTGCTGTTTCCATTCATGCTCTCCATAGTAGCCTCAGTTCTGTCACCCTGTCTTTCCCTTTATAGAAGCGTCTGTGACAGAACTCAGGGAAAAATAATTTTAATTAAAAAGGGCAGGAGAGATGAATATCAGCAATTCGTGCTTGCTCAAACCTGCTTCAGCCTGAAACTGGGACTCTGATGAAAATCAGTTTGCTTCTTTCTAGATTTACAGATTCACTTTTGTCCTTCAAGGCTACGGTAAGGAGTATTCTTCCTCTTTCTTTTAACCATCAAGAAACCACTGCTGAAATCTGAAATAGAGAGGAGGGTGGCAGAGCTATGGGACATACTTATTCAATGTAAAAACATTTTTAACCACTTGCAGCTGGTTCAGTTTAGAGGGTATTCAGACCTGCAGCAGTACCTGTATAAACACACAGTAATATACACAGAAAAACAAACTTCAGCTATATGGAATAAGGCATAGATCAAATCGTCCCTGAAGTCAAAATGCTGATTCCACTTAAATCTGGGGCACATCCTACATCACCAGCCCTTCTGCACACCCTGATCAAGAGAGCACGGATGCCGGTTGGAGGCCCTCAATTGACTTCAGTGGCTCTTGACTCAGGTCGGCAGCGTCATGTTCCCCTTACGAATGTCCATGCCTGCTGGCTCCAGCCGGCAGGTGAGCGTGAAATGGAGAATTCTGGAGATCAAATGACAGGTTTAAAAAAAAAAAAAAAAAAATCCATTCAAGATACACTGAAAATTGATCTAATAGAATTTATCATGTTTAAAGCATAACAACCTGCAAAAAATGCATGTTCACCTACAGTTACAGTCTCCTGTAATTTCCAGCTTTCCCTTAATTTTCTCCTCTATTTTCCCTGAAGGAATCATTTCCATCTGCTTTAACAGTCTCTGAGATCAAAGGCTGGCTTGATTATATCTTTCAGCATAACAATATTGTGACATATGCAAGAAAAAAAGTCCTATTTGCATTTGCAACCTAAAATAACTGAGAAATCACTGAAGTCAGGAAGGCTGGCTTTACCTCATTCGCATCTTCTGAAGCTGTCCTCAGAGCTACACCAGTGGGGGGTTACTCAAGTCCAGGCCAATATTCCCGCAGAATTAGAGAGGAGAGGAAGGAAGGCAGGCAGAAGTTTTCTAGATGTTTCCTTACTTGACCACTTCAAACTTACTTGAAGCCCTCAGACAGCGTTATTGTCGGCTGTACCAAAAGACAAGTGATTCCACACTGCATAATAATCCAAACAAATCTGCCATGCATCTTTGTTTAGATGGAATGATTTCCCATTGATTTTATTATTTACCACTGCAGCTTTAAGTCAAGGACTGCTTCTGCTTAGAAGGGCTAAAAAAATTAAGGGCATGCATTGAGCTTGCTAGTAAAACAGTTAATTGCCAAGAATGATGGCGATGAACTTGACCATAGAGGAAAGAAGAGGAAAACATGAAAGACAAACATTTAAAAAGTTCGTAACTGCAGGAAGAACAGCTCCTCATGTTTATCCAAGGATACCAAGTTTGAAGTAGCAATGCAATAAATAAATAAATAAATAAATAAGAGACCTCCATCAACCACACAGTTAAAATGCAGTAACCACACCACAGTAGAGATAAAAAGCTGCAGCTCACCAGTGAGACCTATGCAGATAACTAAATGGGCTCAAGTTTCTCATTTTACCTTACCCATGAATCGTGTGGACATACCTTCCCATATTTCACTATGGCTCAAATACTAGTTCAAGAAATCGGAATATAGCATTACACAGTTTCTGACAATATGTCAAGATATCAGTTCTGTCATGACTTGCTTCTTGTATATGTCTATCTGAATCAGTCATTGATAGAGTTAAGAAGATGCAAACAACAAACAAACAAAAAAAACACCAAAAAGGAACAAATAAAGGAATATTTTGCTTATGAGATTTATCTTCCATTTGCTTTCACAGATGCAGGACCAGTCCCTATTTCAAGAGATTTCTTGCACCATTAGATTTGAACCAGTTACATAGGCAGTGGGAAAAAAAAAAAAAATCTGAGCCAATTTTTCTTAAATGACTTGCAGTACCATGTAGAAGAAAGCCAGCATTCCTCCAGCACGTTCCCGAGGCTTATTAGAATAAGCCCAGATCTCCATCAGTCCTACATCTGTCTTCCTCATCTCACACCATCTGTGCATGTTAGTTCTTTTGCTTATGGGAGGGCAGGGGAAATCAACAATGAAGTATTAAATCAGCATTATATTCCCCATATAACTTCCATTCCATGCTTTTTTCAAGGTGGAAAAATGCAGCAAGTCTGCCAAACACCAGACTGCTCAGTTACAGACTTTCTGCCTGGGCCCACCTGTAAGTCCCAACAGACACTAACGCAGTGTTCTCCCAAAACGTTTACTGGAGAACCCTCCCTGGCACTGTTTCCAAGGACGCTGCAGCACCTATGACATGCACACGTTCCTCCACTGGTCCTTCCAAGAAGGGATGGGGTGCTGGGAAGTCCTCCCACCACCTAGCTAGGAAACCACATAAAGGGAGTTACAAAGGGAAGGACTAGACAGATGTGGAAAGCAGGTCCTAGCATCATCCAGAGCATCAGCCTGCTCTGCACCTCTGATAAGGCAAGGTGGTGAATCCCAGGGAAGAGTATTCATATACCTTCCCCTCCCCTTCAGCTGCCACCCGTTCTGGATGTTTCCCAGGTAACAGCCTTCTTTTCAAGAGCTTAAATCAGCTGTTTACAAACAAAATTATCCTGTCAGCTTAGTGCGGCTTAAAAGGACACAGCCAAATAGAAACAAAAAAATAAAATAAAATAAATGCATCAACAATCAGAGATGCCAATAGTATGGATGTTTGCTTTGACATAGTGCTTGCCGAATTTAAGACCGTCTAAGGAGGAGATATTGAAAGCAAGGTTAAATTTGCAAAAGCCAATAATTTTACCCTTCTCTCTCACCTTATGAATTCTGAACTAATGTTGTGTCTCTGAAACCTTATGCAGACTCTCTTTCCTATCGCACTAGAAGCAAGGACAATAAAGGGAGAAAAGATATCGGCTCCTTTTAGAAAACATCATCTTCAGTTCTCCAAATAGACTGTTTAGTGCTATGTTCAGCAGCTGGATATCTCCTTTGCATCAATAAACTCCAATTTTCTTCTTCTTAAATGGGTACTCAGTGAAACAGGCTAAGACCACAGCAGCATAACTTCTTGGTTAAAGTCTGCAGAGAGCTGTAGCATCACCAGTCATCAGAGACCTGACAAGTGGAAACAGTCCCACTAAAGCTGTCACTGCAGCACAGTATATGATGTGCAACCACGAACAGAGAGCACCTTGAGAAAATGGAGTTTCATTTTGTGATGTGTGTGCACATGAGGCAAACTCACATACTGGTGAATTAATTTGGTGTTACGGGAGGTGTCATAGGGCTCCTTCATGTGAGGTGTTACATATTAAATTAATTTACAAAGCAGTTTGAACCAAGTTTATCCCTGTTACGTGCTGCATACTGACATTTTTGTTCTTGTAATGAACAACCTGTCATTAAAAGAGCACCTAAGACAGTAATAACAGAAAAGTATTTCAGCTATGAAACTTCCATGCTTGGCAAATTAAAAGTATAAGCTTGCCTTTTCCAAAAGAAATCTTTCTGTCTTTTTATTTCTTTTATTTTGCCTGTACCGACTCTCTCTTTCAGAGAGTCAACAAGATTTATTTTCTGCCTACTACCCACAGTTATAAAAAAAAAAAAAGGTTAAAGAAAAGTTTGATTATGTTAAAAGTTCCCCTCAATTAAATATTAGTTTACAGATGCTGATGTCRTTTGTACCTTCAAATTAATTGCATCAGGGACTGCAGAAAATGCAACACAATATCAGACTGTGGACAAAAAAAGGGCACATTAGCATCACAGAGCTAAGCCAAAAAAATAAGCGTAGGTGGTTATTTAGCATATCTTGTCAGGTACTTGTTAAAGAACAGCAAAGCACAGTCCTATGCAATTGTTCCAATACTGGATTTCTTGAGGCCAATGCTGAAACTTTCACTCAGGAACAGATATTTTTCCTTTCTCCAATGGTCAGCCATAGCAGTTCTTGAATCTTTTTCATATCTTCGTTGTCTTCTAGCATACAAAAATAACTATTATGCTCTTTATTGTTTTATCATATGTAAATGGAAAAATACTTGAAAATAGGTGGATAAAATTCTCTGAGTTTGTCAAAAATAGGAAGGACTTGGTTCCATTTTTTATGTTGGAGAGGAGGACTGTAATTAAAAAAAAGGCTAAATCTCACAGACAAAAAGGATTTAAACAGATGACAGCAAGTGCTGTCAATCAAAGCAGTGAACCTCAGATAAGAACTAGACTGGGCTCAGCTCAAGGGACTAGCTTTATACACCTCAACTGTCCCCAAGCAACACCCCTTTACATTCAGTGCTGGAATAAAGATCAGCTATCCCTAAATCCAGATTTTAAAATTCATGCTATGAAATAATCTATTACTTGCATTAGCAGGGGATCAAAAAGGAATTTCCCAGAAAAGAACAGTTGACTGGGGTCAAATTTCACATTCAAGAGGAGAAAAATGTAACAAAAAGCTGTTGTGCCTTTAAGATGGCCAAAAAAAAGTCCATAATTGGATATGGACCAGAGGACAGCGCCCCTCTCATCAGTATTCATGTGGCTGTGTCCAGTCTGGGGCTCCCCAGTACAAGAAAGCCATTGACAAACTAGGGTCAGTCCAGCAGGCAGTCACCAAYGGAGTTCGGCCCCTGGAACACGTGTCGTACAAGGAGATGCCAAGGGAGCTGGGTTTGCCCAGCCTGCAGAAGAGAAGGTAAAGTGTGTGTGGTGTGAGGGGAGAAATATAATTGCTGTCTCCAGCTACCCAAAGGGGGGTTACAGGGAAAACCGCCAGACTCTCAGAGATCTACAGGGAAAAGGACAACAGGCAACAGTCACAAGCTGCAGGAAGAAATTCTGATATAGCATAAGGAAAAAAAACGTCACCATGAGAGTGGTGCAGCACCAGAAGAGGTTGCCCAGAGGGGCTGCACAATCCCTGTCTTAGGAGATGGTCGAAATTCAGCTGGGCAAGGCCCTGAGCAACCTGATTTGCCTTGGAAGTTGGTCTTGGTTTGTGCAGGGGCTGGAGTGAGTGACCTTCAGAAGATCCTTCCAACCTAAATTATTCAATGTTTCTGTACTAAAGGTGGAATATGCTGGTTCAACATTACCTTTGAGAAAAAAAAGATGCAAACTTCTGTATCTGTACGGACATGATCTCCTTTCTCTATTTCCAATTATGTTTCACTGAAGACCAGGGACCAGATGAATTCCAGTCATTGCTTGTAAAGCAAAAGCCGGCATCCAAATGTTGATGTTATAAATAAAGTTGGGACTGCCATTTAAATCCGATTTCACAACATGCCATCCTTTACCTCAGTGCCTGATTCAGCAAAAGCAAAAAAGTTAATTTGATTAACTCTTGTAACATTACAGACTGAAGCTGCAGAAAATAGCCATTTTTGAGATAAGAAATCGGCAACCTATGTCCTTAAACAGTACGTGAGAAAACTGATTAAAATCTCTGTATGTGGAACACAGGCAGTCTTGAGAAACTGATAACCTGTGAAAGACCCCGGTCTCAAGCGCAGTGTATTTATGTGTGAATGTCTGAAACACAAATATCAACAGAATCGGTCAGAAATCAGGACAGAGGTGTTGGGACAGCCATCGTTTGCCAAGCACCAATACAGCTGTGAACTGTAACCTTAGGGAGTTAGATGATCTAGTGCCACGGTCATCGACCTGATCAGCGGTCTGTAAATCTGTGCATCTTCCCAGCCCTGTGATTCAGTCTCTACATCAGTTTTGGATTCTGATGGGAAAGAGACGGGGAATTTTGTTCATTTGCCAAAACCACTGTTTTGTTTCTGCAGGGGATACAGAAGGCAGTGGAAGCATTTGTCTATATCAGGAACCAGGCTGCACTGAGGAAGAAATGCAAAGGGCATTAAAACATGAGTCTCTTACCAATTCCTTCAAAAATAGAGCCAAGCCCAGGAAGACAGGGAACATCAACTTTAGGAAGCAATATCTGCAATTTAAATTAGAGAAGGTAACTGCTTACAGGCAGACAGAGCAGGGTAGCTTCAGCTCAACGGTCAAAGCGCAGACTCAGATGGACACACATTGTATTTTAATACCATGAAAAATTGCCTTGAGGCAATTGTATCAAATAATTTTTCAAACCACAACACCTGGAGATAAACCAAGCTCCCAGCTATTAGTTATGTGAATTTCTAGGATGAGTCAAGCTGAACTTTATTAAGTGAATGAGACTGAAAATTGAAATTCCTTTCCAACTGTGCCCTGATGTAATTAGGATATAGTTCAAAATTAGTCTAAGCTCAGCCAGACCATAACTAGTAAGCAAAGCAAGTATATATTCCCACAGTCACACTGTTGGGTTCTATTGCCAGCATTGCCCCCATTTCTTATGCAAGTGTACAACTCTACCTGGAAAGGTTTTAAATCTTTGCTTGCTTACAGCTAGCTCCAAGTTTCCAAAAGCATATTATAATTCCCATTGACTTATCTTCAAAAATCAGAAGTATCAATAAGCCAAAATACTAATCCCCAAACCATGTTGTTAGTTTTTCCTTTACTGAAAATTCTAAATGTCTATCAGAAGAAGGAGGAAAGAAAAGGGGGAGGGGGGGGTCATCATTTTTGGTACAACAGAAAATCCTTTGCTAACCCCCGCCAAAAACAGTCAACTAAAGATCACCAGAAGTTTCATAAGACCTTGCATCTGTTACCCGAGATCATAACAATATACAGTTATGTTATAACTTGATTTTAGCAACTTAAAACAAACATGTAGGTAAAAGCAAAGGCCAGCAGAGTCAGGGGAAGTAATCAGCTTTTCCATGCCTGCTTCCCCTCTATCTTCAGTTTGCCTTGCTTATTCAGTTCCTGTCTTGAAGAGTTTTGTTTTTTTTAATACAGTGCCATAATCTTTCACAAAGCCTCCAGGTTCCACTGAAAAATAAACCCATCAATAATAATTAAATGAAAAGTTATATCAGAGTCAGAACATGTCTCCATCTGAGGAATTTTCAACCTTTTTCATGCAGGAATTAAAACATAGTGTGTGTGTGAGTATGTTTATGGATATATATATATAAATAAAAATAATACCTACATACACACACATGCTTGGCCCATATATCCCATGCTAAACAGGAGGAACATGAAGATAAATGAGTACTCAGTTCTTTGCAGATATGCAGAGGAAATTTTGACTGGTCACCTGCTTTCTTTCTGACTGTCAAAGCTATCTCTCTGTAAAGCAATGATCATTTTCCAAGAGAAAGATAAAAATAGCAGAAATAGAAGGTAAGGGAAGAGTCCAGAAGAAGAGAAAGGAAGCAGCAATACTGATTCAACCTTCCAACAGCACAGGCGCAGCAGGCTAGGGGCAGAGGGAGAGGAGGCCTGAAGCAGAGCGCCCTGAGGGATGCCCCTGGGGAGGCACCTGCATGGAAAGCGCTACCGCTGCTAGAAACCTCAGCGCTTGCCCCTCCACGCTGAGGAGGGCTGGCGTGCCTGCAACAGTCAGGGAACGTCTTCAGGCAGACTATCAGAAAAAGTTCAAAATGGATCACTCCAGAAGGGAAATGCTGTTCTTCTACCTATGCAAGATCCCTGTGGGATGATGGCTGTTCTTTGCGCCTCCTCTGTACACAGGTCACTTAGACTTGCAGCAAACAACTTGCTCTAAGTCCTCTGCTCCTCCTGCCCCTCTGACCCCAGCCGGACCATTGCTCAGAGTTGACTTTAGCAGCAGTGAATTTGACTCCAGCCTTGATAACTTCCTTACCAAACTTGCTGCTTCATAAATCAGAACTGAAGCACTGAAATAATGTGTCGGCAGACTCAATAATGTTGCATAAGCTTATAACTGAGCAGATTTTATGACTGCAAGCCATTTGTATCGATTTATTTACTTCATTAGTGAGGGGAAGATGAAATTCTTCATTCATGGAGAATCAAACTGAACAAGGAGTAGCTGATTAGACATTTTTAAAATCACATTTTAAAATAAAATTTTAGAATGATGTGTCCAGAAGTAGAGCCAAGTAAGATAGAGTTAAATAACCTAAATCTATAGTTAGGCTTAAATCACTAATCTTATTTGTAGATGATGGAGATATGCAACTGCTTTTACAAACTGGCACATTACTTCCCTATTTCATAAAGCTTTACACGATCTGCTAATGTAATTATAAAAGTCTTAAATTGCACATACAGCTTTGCAAGTTTTTACTCCTGGGCTTTGAAGGAACTGTGTTAATGGAGATCCACAGTTTTCTAAAAGTACAGCTGAGTACTCAATAAAGGAAGTCGCTTACTACCAGCCACTGCACACAATACACTAAAGATTATGCCTTTGAAATTCAGACCATTTTGTCATTTTTCTTTGATGTATCCTCCCCAGCAGAGCATTGGTACAATTATCACTAAAGCAATAATGTGGCAAGCATGAAAGAACATCTGCTTTAAGTGAGAAATTAATCTTCCCAGAATAAGATATGTAAATATTTAATTTCAACATACAAAAATTACTAAGGGAAATGAAAAAGAGAGCCAAGTAACAACTCTATGAATAATAATACTTACCAACTTTCCATTGGGCATCCCGAAGCACCATAAAAAGATAAATAAGCATTATTGTCCTGATCTACATGGAAAAAGAAGAAAGCAAATTGCTCAAGGCCACAAAGTGAGCCAGTGACATAACTGAAAAGAGAAGCTGGGGCTTTTTTGTCCCAATCCAGTATCCTGCTGTTGCACCACACGTTACCATGCAAATAAGTACAGAAACTGCAATGAAGACATTCACTCTCCTGTTGACCTCCCCACCACCACCATTCCTTTGAGGGCTTTCTGCAGACCACTTCCAACCTACCTGCTTCACCTTTTGGGTAATGTGGCCCCCTGGCTAGGCCTGTAAGGACCGCCTCGAGCATCCCAGCCAGCGCAAAGCCCAGGGACCAGCAGCAGCGCTAGAACATCCAGCTGGCCGCAGGGCAGGCTGCAGCCTCCGCCACGATTACCGGGAGACCGCTCTGGGAGGGACGGCGCCGCACAAGTGCAAGYGAGGGTCTCCCAAGAGGCTGAAGGTCTCACTAATGCTGAGCAAGCAGTAGCGCTCCCTCGTGAGGATCCAGGAACATACGCAACCAAAGAATGACATCAGCACTCACTGAAAATAGTCTCTCATATCAACTTAATGGAGCCTGAATCTTTAACGCGGTATTGATTTTGCTAATGTTCTTCCACGCTGTCATCTGGAGGCAAAATACCTATTTGCTATACAGTAAACTATACTCGGGTTCATGCAGTACAATAGCCAACAYGAAGTTTTGGTCTCTCTTTTTTCCCCTCCCTCTTTTTCTTTTAAACCAACAAAAGGTCTTTAAAGTTTTGTATCCAAAGGCAGTCACTAACATTATTTGCACTAAGAGGAAAATGGGCCATGCCTAATTCTAGACACTGTATTTTGCATCTTCTAGGAAGAATACATCTGAATGTAGCAGGAGCGTCTTGAGCAAAAACAGTTAAGGCCAGCACAGCTGGGGGAGCTACCGAACTAGGAACTACAGCATTGAACCAACACTTTAATGCTCAGATGGGAAGGCTTTTGTGGTTAGTATTCCCCAGCTGCCCCTCCTTCTATTCTTACTGGGCAAGTCATATACAATTTTTTCCAAAATGGCTTTCTAACAGTATGTCCTGTTTAAGTGCCAAGGTTGACCACTTTAAATCAACATTTGAACATTCATCAGCTCCGACTGACTTCAGCAGAGCTATACGATTTCTATTACCCAGGTATGGACACTCAGCATTTACTGGAATGGTTAGGGAAAAGGGGCCTCTCCTGGCAAAAGCCTTTGCTACTAGACTTCTTCACTGAACCTTGACCCTTTCTTTGGTCTTTTCTTCTTCCCCATCTCCTGTAAGACACTGAAAAGCCCTGATCCCATTCCTTCCCCCCTCCCTAAAATCACAGCCAGCTCTGATCTGCCATTTCACACCTCCTTGTATTATCATGAACGAATAATGGAATCACATTTCTGATAATGGAATAAGAAACAGCAAACATCTTCATTTTTAGGGTGCATCCCTACCAGGTGTCCAAAGAATTGAGTTTAGTCCAGGCTTTGAAAACCATAACATTCGTACATGCTTATTCACCATTTTTTGCCTGGTCTATACCATAACTGCAGGCATATGAGCTGATAAAACTGAAAATATGGTGAACAATCATGTATGAATGTCGAAGAACCTACCTGGATGCATCTTGCAATAGGATAACCACATGGCACTCCATGGAGGGCAATAAACACAAAGAACATAACTACTTTTGAATTTAACCCACCATCATTTGAATTAATAGCCAAAAATAATATTTTATCATATCTTAAAACAATGCCTCTTACTCTGATAGGACTGGGAGAATTGAGCAGTGCAAGGAACATGCTCCTAGATGCTGCTTCAGCTTCAACTTGGTAGCGCTCCATCATATATTGCAGTGTGATGTATTGAGGATATCCCTCTTCCTCCCCTATGTGCTTGACACATACTACCATAGAAGGGCCAAGTGCCTTCTAAGCAAGCAGCAGCGACTCAGCAGGTGTAGAGAGGTAACACAACGAGAAATCCACCTTTGGTCCATCTACTTCTTTTTTCCATCCAGCGCGGTCTCTGAGCAGGACCCTGCTTAAAGGACTAGTTGCCTGCTTTCGAAGTGTTGCAAAAGCGTTCACCCTGCAATTTACAAATTCAGACAGCTGGGAGAGCTTGTGTCAGTGACTAAATTATGGAATGCCTTTCARAATGTTATAACTATAGTTAGAATATCTGAGATGAATCATATTCCTGAAAAATGACACCCCCATCTGTCAGAATTGCAAAGCCAGGAACTTCATATAGAAACCATACAACTTTCCTTCAGATAAAATCCTCCTGCCAAAACCGTATCTTTTCTAACAGTAGTCTACCTTGTTCTTGTGCAGAGAATGCTCCATTTTTTGGATGATATCATGCTACAAATGAGGACTGCTCTAGCAAGCTGCTCTAGCCAGCAGCAAACAGGTAAAAGCCTTGGAAAAAAGAAATCATGATTCTTCAGTAAAAGAACCTCTGCCAGATGGTTGAAAGGACCATATTTCATCTCTGAAGAAAGTTAACTGTGCACAGTAAAGCTATGGAGTTCTACAGGAAATTATATACCCATTAAAAAAAAGTTTTCCTCATATTTTCTAAAGAAAATTCCTATTTTCTAAAGAAATATTTATGCAGAAAAGTCATTTCTACCATTACTAGTCAAACATAGTCAAACTCTAATATGTATTCACATACAGATCATGGGTTTTGTGTTATCACAGGGAAACAATATTTTTTTTAAAAAAAGACAGCAAATATTCTCTATTAAAGAATAACTTGTGGACATGAAATCTTCACAGATGTCAGGAATTTCTACTGACAACTTCCAAGGCACTCGCTTCCAATGTAAAAGTAACTATATTGATGCTTTTCACTAAGAAATCAAAAAATATCTTTTGCTGTCTAAACACTACCTGATTAACCACATTATCATTGAACTGGACATATTATAGGGAAGATTCATATGAAAAAAAAGTTGTCCGAGTTGTAAGCGTAAGAATGCTATCTTAGGTATAACAATCAAGGACTTTCTCATGATGTTCAGAATAACTTATTTTACTGAGCTGTTTCACTCATTGCATTACATGTAATTATCTTTTTTCAGTAAAAAAAAGTCTAAATCACACACTGTAAAATTTGAAGAGCAGCATCTCTTCTTCCAAGTACTTAAAACCTGAGGTGATCTTAAAGTGAATTGGAGCTTGTTTAGGAGGTTTCCCCCTGCTTCCCCCCCCCCCCCCAATGCCAGAACAGGAGATATAAGCACAGAATCCACAGATACACTTTAACTTGTCACTTTAAGTTGTTTAGATTTGTTCCTGTTTTGTATCACAACTCAAGTGTTTTGGCAAGGAGTTTGTTCCTTTTTCACTAAAGTGAACACAGCAAGAGAAGAGAAAACAAAAATCTTTTGCACAAGATTTTGCCTGGGTCATCACAGAACCAGAGCACATATCGGAAAATGAATTTAGACACCATAAAATAAGAATCTTTGTTCAAGAAAATACCCTAAGCTGCTTCTCTCTTTATGATTTACAAAGTTGGGTCACAGTGCTTCTATGGTAAAGGAAGCTTAATGCTTCATGAAATGTAATAAAAAAAGAATCTGTGTAGTGCAGCATCACTGGCTCCACTCTTGCTCTTTAATGTCTCAGAGATTTGACTCTTTCCAATCTTCCTGGCATCTTGCAAGCTTAAATCACATGCAAAAATAAGTCAGTCTCCCCCCACCACGAACATCAATGATGCTACAGAAACTAAGCAAGCAGAGGGGAAACTGTCATTCCCTAAAGCCCAGAGAACACAGCCCAGGAAGCAAGGATTTTAGTGCTAACACCCAGCTGAAAGATGGAAAGTTTCTCTAGCATTTTTGGCTCATAAAAGACTGCAGCAGCATGCATGGTACAGCTACTGACGGCAGTATCCCCTCAACTTACTACGTCATGGTAATAGTTTAAGCTATGAGTGTCAAACTGCTGTCATGCACAGAATTAATACAGGAGACTTCCATACTTCCATGCAAGGATGAAGATGACTGTCATCTTTAGTACTGCAGGAATCGGGTAGCTCCTGCCATGCAGCCCTTACATTTTTCCCCTCCTCCACCTGAGACCACAAGATCAAAAATAAATAAATAAAATAATAATAATAATAAAAAAACACAAATTGGGAGGGCAACCCCCCCCCAAACCAAAAAAGTTCAACAACAAACCAGCAAAAACTGAAAACATTTCTAGTAGTTTTATAGGACAGCTGAAAAAGAACAGAAAATACTTGCATAGACAGAAATGTAAGTAATGTAATTCAATCAAGATGTACTTTGTGGTTCAAATAGATTTCAGGGCACCTTGCAGCATTCCCTTGTGAAAAGCAAAGGAGCTCCCTCACATTCCAACTCAATGTAAAGCACTTCATAGACCTTTACCATGAGTAAATTTGATAAAAGAAACTATATTAGCCATGTTACCTGAATTAAATATACACAAAACAACACTAGAAGAAGTAGTAGAAAAGCTACAGCTACAGAACTGATTCTGTTATGCATTAACTAAGAATGTTAATTTTATGAATTATTATAATGAATACTTTAAACCTGGACAATTTATATTTTGGTCTGTAGGTATTAATCATTAGGTATCACCTTCACAGAAAAGCTGCCAGCATTTTTACTTTTAACTTTTTTTTTTTAATCAAAAAATGTAGGCTCTTTGAAGAAAAAAGTACTATTTTGATTTGTTTTAACTTAAAAAAAAAAAAAAGATACTGTGTTTGGTTACACGTGCTCAAGAAGATTTTAAGTTATCTGTTTCGCACATGCACATCCCACACAGGCCACTTTCCAGTGCCCCATAGCACAAGGGACCACAAACCTCCAGCTCCCATGTGCCATAGGAAGAGAGCAGCAGAGAGCAAAAACATTGATACAGGTTTAAAAAAAAAAAAAAAAAAAGCCGGGGGCAGGGGGGAGGATGCAGGGAAGAGAGGAAGATTCACCAACAGGAATAGACTTTCACCACATCTATAAGTGTGAGGGAAGGCAGGAGGCTCTTCTAGGCTGAACTTGAAAATGTTTTGCTATAAAAACCTGGCTTCAGAGTTCATCATTTCTAATTAGCTGCTGCCAATATTGCATGATTTAAAGCTGCTTCTCACACTGCTTATGTGAGTGTTAACCAAGCACAGACTTTTTTTTTTTTTTTAAACTGCTATAGGGTTCAGCACATCATACTTTTCCATAGAATAGTTTCTTTTAGCTAACCAACAAACCTCCAACACCCACTATTCATCCTCAGATGAATCCCCTATTTCTCAGTCACCTCCCTCCTTCAGCCAAGAGGGGCATGCCAAGTTTCCACTCCACGACCCATCTGTAGCTGATGTAAATGCTGCAGAGCCGAGAGATAACTCCTGGCTGTGGGGAACATTGACCTATTTGCACAAAATGCCTGTCTCTTCCTGTATTTCCTGGTGCCAGTCTTCTCTTACGCTCTAACACCATCCAGTACAGAAGTCATTTAAAGCATCCAACTAACTTCACTGGCTTCTGGGTCACATTATCAATGAAAAAAACTTGAAAGATTTCTAAAGCTTTCCTGAGACTTCTGAGCACAGTTGTAATACAGATGTGGCAAAGAATTTGCAGCTTAACCTAAAAACATCTTTTTTTTTTATTTTTAAACTCCTGTTGTGAAACTGCTGTAAAACCTGTTTTCATTAATTACAATCTGGTTAGCAACAATGTAATTTAAATGCATTTTTTTGCTAATGCAGGCTAATTTATTAACCAGCAGGATTAAATACATTCATGAAACTCTACCTGGGACTTGATACTAGTTTCTATGCTTTTATTTGAAATGCAATTTTAATTAAACAAACGCAACTAGACACAAAGACTAGCTATGCCAGCCTCCCACAAGCAGGCCAAGGTGCACGGCTTGGCAATCTAAGCCCAGCACAGGCTGCTTCCTCAGAGAGCACTCTTTCCCTTCCCCGTTCCTCCTGACCATGCACGCCCACTTTCACACCTGTGTCTGCTCTTGTATCTGTGCAACTGTGTTGGCAGCCAAACCAGGGAGCCAACATGCTCAAAAGCCAACCCATTACAAAACTCCAAACAGAACCCAAACAGAACACCACTTATTTCACTTTCACTCGCCAGTGATGCTGTCTACTCTTTGGTGAGCTCCCTCTAGGTCCACAAGTATGTGATGCAGAATTCTGCCTTGCTCCTTTCACTGCAGCATAGAAATACATAGCCATAGAAATAAAAGGGATGAAGAGAGGATTCATTCATAAATATTATTTTTTTAAAAGCTATAAGATTAATGTAACTTACAGATACTTGACCATCCATGAACTTGTTTTCTATTTTCAGTGATGTAAGACAAACTGTACCAGTCAGGCCAAGGCCCACCAGTTGCCTCCAACAGTCCTAGGGAAGCTCCTGAGGATGCGGCAAAGCACCCAGCAAGGCTTCCGCAGAATATACACCAGTCTGCACATTTGGGACTTGCCAAGACAGAAACGGCATCCTTGTATTTAACAGCCCTCAGCAGATTTTTTCTAAAACACGTTCTGACATTTTGTGAAACAATGCAACAAAATGCCACGCGACACGTTCCACTGCTTAACTACATCATACAGAAAAGGATTCCTTTTATTTGCTTTACCTATAGCCTGTTGCCCCTAGTTCTTGTACTGGAAGACACAGTGAACAGTCATTCCCTAGGCAACTCCACCCTGACAATCACAAATGTGCAGACCTCCATCACATTTCCCCCTCCAAAGCCCCTTTCCAGACTGAAAATATATATGTATATATAATCGTACTGTAGTCAAATCATTCTTCATTCAGAGGTCACTCTGTGCCTTTAATCACCCTTGTCACTCGCGTATCTATTCCAGTTCAGCTATATCATTTTTGAAATGGCAGGTAGAAAAAGGAGGCCAGAATTTCACGCTGTATTCAAGACGTGGGTGCATCATCGACCTACAGAGGAGCCTTATGAAATCTTCTGCTGGTCCTTCATCCCCTCCCTAATAATTCTTACCATTTGATTTGGTTTCTTTGACCCCTACTGAGATGGTGTTTTCATGAGAATATCTTTTATAAACCTTCAGTCATCACTCCTGAAGTGAAACTGTCAGCTCAAACCCTGCCACATATATACCCAGTTAGAACTGTTTACTTATATTCATTGGTTTACATTTATCTACATCGATTTTCATTTGCCCTTCTTTTGCCCAGTTGCTCAATCTTCCAAAGCCTGTATGCAATTTTTTGGTGAGATCTCAGCCTGACTACCCTACCTGAGCATCATCAGCAACTTGATCACCTCACTGTTCAACCCCCTTTTCCAAGTTATTCGTCAATATATTGAGCAGCACAGGCTCCATCAGACCGCTCACCCCCTTTTCCAAGTTATACATCAATATATTGAGCAGCCCAGGCTCCAGCAGAGATCCCTGAAGACCTTTCCCGGTGATTTCCCACCACTGCAAGACTCGCCCATTTTACTTGTATCTGCAGTTCACAACTTTTCATCCATTATTAATCCATATGAAAATTTACTCTTTCAGTCCATTATAGCCCAGAAGTTTTCTTTGGTCTCTTCCCCCCCCCCCCCAGTTAAGATTGGTGGGGGATTTTGTCAAAAACCTTTGGAAAAATCCAAGTATATCACATCACCTGGGTTGTCTTTGTTGACATGTTCATCATGTGCTTTAAAGAACTCCCACAGTTTACTTAGGTGCAACAGCCATATTGACTGTTCCTCTCTCTGTCATGCTTATCCATAGGTTAATTATATTCTTGAAAGTAGTGTTAATTAATCCCCCACATACAGACAGCGGGCTTCTGGTTTTCCCTGGAAGATTTTGAAACATCAGTCCCTCTCTATCATCCTTTCAGTATTCTGGTTCTGAATCATATTCAAGTGAGAGGTTACTCATCAGAATTAGTTGTTCAGCTCTTTGATGCATACCTTATCATTATGATGACTTGCTATTATCCATTTTATTCATTTGTTCCTCTAGCCATCTCTTCCACTGACATCAAGACAAGTCCTTTGATTACCCCCTGCCCCCAATAAAGAAGGCTTGTGGCACATAAGCCTCCCAAACCTTTTTTCATTGGAAAGACAAAGGTCAAAAAAAAAAAATTTGCTTTTCCTAATACGGTCTATCTTCTCTGAACACTTTTACTCTTTTTTTCTTGTTTGTTTTTAAAACTATAATGGTCTGCTGGCCCTGGAAACTCACTGGTAGTTTTCCAACTTCCAGTGTATTTGCAAAAAAATTATTTATTTATGATTTTTACAAGCTCTTTCTCAAATTTTTTTAAGCCTTTTTTTATATGTAACCTGCTAGGTTTCTGATACTTCCTATGCTACTCATTTGGATCCAACCTCAGCTTTTCAAAGGAGGCTTTAGTTTTAGTGTTTGTTTAATAAATAAATACAAACCAGTTCCTTTTCTGTTGTCTTAATATTGTTATACTTAGCTCCTGAAAGGAAGTCTTCTGGCTTTTGTTGCTTCTGCAGAGACGTCGAATTTAAGCACACTGCAGTTACTTTTACAAGTCAGTTTTTCTACTGTGGCATTTTGAAACTGGTCCTGCATACACAGCTCAGGAACCAAATGTTGCCTTTCCTCTTGTGAATCCCCTTGCTAGTAGGTCCATAAAGCTGTTATTGACCATGTCTAAAGTTTAGTTACAACATCACAACCCAACATCACAACCCAAAACAACAGGTACCCAAACTACATAGAGATAAAAGACATCACCCATTGCTACTGAACCTCATCCCTCTACGGTCTCTCCCATCTTCCTCAGTGTCCTTGTGGGCGTAACAAAGCTGGTCATTATAATACAGTCCTACCACCAAGTTTTCTTTTTTGTGCCTAAAATCTGAACCTATTGGGATTTTACACTACCTATGACAGGCTGCTAATCTGACTTTAAGCTTTAGCATACAGCACAATTTCTCTGTCAGCTCAGCCTGTTCTGTCTTTCCCTGCACTTTAATACTATATTATCCCACCAGTTGTCTTCCTCCTACCAAGTTTAAGACATGTATTATGCTAATATCCTCTTTTAAAGATAAGCATTCAGTTCCCCTGTTTTACTTCTTAGATTTCTGGCATTAGTGCAGAAACATGTATACCATGTTCTGGTTTTCTTTTCCTCTGTGCATGCTTACATGACACTCCATTCGTTCCCACCCGTCTTTTCCATTCCCCATCTAACTACCGCTAAGCCCTCTTCTGTCATTTGCAGAGGACACAGTAGGAGTTAGCCTGAGCTTTGTTTCTGGAACCTCTGGATTCACTGTACCAAGGATATGGGCAAGAGGCCTTGACCACTGGACCATCTGTCCTGTTTCCTATGAACCTGTCCAAACACTTTGTGATGCCCACCACCTCTACAGTCAACAGACAAGTCACTGAGCAGTCCTTCTTTAACTAACAGAACCAGTTTTTAATACATCCCTCATAATTCAATAACTTCCCCTACTCTTTCAACAGCCAAAGTCCTGGGAGAACATTTTCAGCACAAGGGGACACATTGCTATGTGGAGGACTCATTACTGCAACCAGTTTCCTCATCACCAAGTCACTGCTCTCCTGCCCTGCAACTGGGGCTGATAGTTTAGAGATGGGACCACCTTAGTCCCTGGCATGCTCTTCATTGCCTCTTCCTCAGCAGCACCAGTRTTGCTCAGCTAGAAGTGAACCTGCTCAGTAAGAAGCCTTAGAAGAACTTTGTTCTGAGAAGCTTAAGCTGTTTGTATGCCAGGACCCCATAAACTGTATTTAGGATACTAAGAGCAGTAAATTGAGAACCTACTTCTCCCTTGGTGAACTTCTACTTACATTTATTTTATTTATTTGAGGGCATTGTTGCTATTTTATTGTTGCATCTACATCCAGATGGTCCTTTTAACTTTTTCTTTTGTGATTCATTGACAATGCTGGGAAGGGAGAACTTACTGGCCTCTGTTCATGCAATGTAATTGGATTCTACAGGCTTTCTACTTGGATTATACATCTGAGCTACAGACCTTACCTGAGCCTAGCATGTTAGTATGCAAGGAGAATGCTGAAGACAGGCGAACTGATAACATCCCCACAGGTTTCCTATAGTCACTTAATAATATAGTCACTGCTAGAAACATGTATCACATTTTCGGTAGCTCAGGGACTGCAACATAGATACACAGCATCTGTGGGACCACGGAAAGATTCATTGTCACCATGTTGGTTCCCTTGAGCAATATTCACTTACTTAGATTTGAGCAAGATTCTCATCCCTTAATATACAGCTGGTTCCCTCCCTCCTTTCTTTTCCTGCACCAAGACAGGCACTGGACTTTGGTGATGGTACTTCACCCAGACAAATTATTGGCTCATGGAAGATTTCTCACTGTTTCAAGAGAAGCTGGAAAGTACAAACATGAAAGATTAAACAGCCCTACTTCTGTCTGGGAACTGATACACCTAAATCCCTAATAACTCCCTATGCTGAATTTTTCACAAAAATTATAGTCCCATTCCATCACTGGGAACAATATAAAACCACCTCAAAAATGTAAGGCAACATGTCTTCCACAAGCAATTCAGAATAGCAAGGTACAAAAAGAGATGAGCTGCTAGGAGAGAAATCACAGCCTCTGAAACAGCATAAACACTTCAGAGAACAAACATGGTGAAGTGTAGTGCAGTTCCCACCACTACACTTCCTTCTTTGCAACTTGTACAGTGCAATGACATTATCATTAAGGAAGGACTTCAGCTCTCTATATATGCTCCCCTGCCAAAATAATGTAAGAGCTCATAATGCAATTTGGAGGAGGGAAGAGAGGAAGACAAGTCCACACAAAGGCTAGAAAGTTAATGTAAAGCAAGCTTTGAAAATAGTTCTTACTGACATTACCAAGAAGCTAAATTATTCATATTACCAAGCGCAGAAAAAAGGTGCTGACATAGGAAATTGTCTGGATGAGGAGCTTCTCAGTCTCCACTAGCTACACTGAATTCATGCTTTTAAAAATATGCAAAAGGTCTTACTCTTTGATATGTGTTAAATTCAATGAAGTGATTACTGATCTACTTTACATCTAAATTGCTTAGAATTAAATTTTTGAATTCCTCCAAGACTGTCTGCCTATCCAATAAACACAGCGTAGTTTGGCAGTTGTTAGACAGTTCTTTCCTTCATCTCTGATATTTAATAAAATCCCCCCGGTATCAAAAGATACATGTATACTGAAGCAGAAGTTTCTTTATTGATTTATCCCAGACCTTTGATCCAGTAAGCCATTTATCACTGCCATATGGACAGTCACAAATACACTTAACATAATGTGTCAAACACAGAGGTTATAAAAGGAATAAACCACATTTTCCACAGAACTTCTGCTCAACTTCTTTCTCTTCTGCTAAAATCTGAGAGCACAGATTTTTATATCCTATAATTGCACCTACACTTTTTCAGACATAGTTTTTTGCATGCACCGTACCAGAAACTTTTTTTAATTAAATGGGCCAAAATGTCTTGGTAAGGTACTTCCAGTGTTAGCCAAAATCCATTTCTTCCAAAGTCTATTTTTTGCAGATTGGTGTGTTACAGCTTCAAAAATAACTCAGGAATGGTCTTGTTTGCAATTTTTCAATTTCATAAATTATATTTACTTGTGCCAGAGGTGTTAAACCACTGGCATCTAGAAATACCTCTTATTGTCATCTGTGGCTTATATTTTTCATAGAAATTACAGCTTGCTTTCTATCCAAGATTCATCACACTCATAAGCAAGGAATCTTTTGTGCTAGTTCCCAAAATTTCACTTAGAAACCACCACAAATTTCCAATCCAGAGCAATCTTGGGGATCCCCATTTTGTTACAAGCCTAGAGATAACCCAGATTACCCCATTCACTGACAGTCATCATGGGAAGCGTGACAGAAATCAAAACAAATTCTACCAAAAACTTCCTAGGAAAATTGTGATGATACCCACGAAATACTTCCATTTTGTTAAATCTACGTATTTTTAGGGGRAAAAAAAAAATTGTTCTATGGGTATTCGGCTACTGCTGTCAACAGATTTGATGCCCCATGAAGGCGCTCTACAATATAGTGTGGAGCACAGCTCCCTGTTTTGTTAGGCCAGTAAGAATTATTGCCAGATGTTACACATTGATTCCTTTTTTGTAGGTAGGAAGCACATGCTGTTAGCTCCTATTGCAACATGACGGGATGCTGAGAGATGATACTTTAATTAAACAGAAGGCAACTGCTCTCAGTTGGGAGTTTGCCCGAAGTTAGTGCTTGTTTCAGACTTCAGGAAAGCCTTGGGTCCTGGAAAGCTTGTTTGCTTTTATCACTTTTCCATTCAGTCTAAATAAAAGCTATTGCACTTCCTTCCAAACCTCACTTCCGAGAGCCTTATTAATATTACTGTAACGGTGATGACCTCCTTTGCAACCTTACTGAAATAAGTCCTTTCCTGCTATGAAGCAGCTTCCAAATCCAAATATACTGGAGTGGCTATGCTATAGAGAGAGTGCCTAGATATCTAATTCAGGAAACACGAGCAATGCTTTTTGTGTTTTTTTGTTGTTGTGGGGTTTTTTTGTTTTGTTTTTTTTTAAAGAATTCTTCAGCAATGCTTCCTGAAAATTAGTAGAATTTGATAAAATTTCATCCAGCTTATTACAATTTTTAATAAATAACTGAACACGTGGACAAATGGACCACATCACCTGCTGCTGCAAATCAGCATACATCCATCAAGCCAAACATTTGGGTTGGCCACACACACAACTAGGCTGAATGAAAACCAGCAGTCCCTAATTTGTTGGGCCAAGCCATTTGCTACTGACTCAAAATTACCTGATACTTGCCTAATTCAAAAAAGGTCAGGAAAAAAAGAAATGGAAGATGAAGTACAGTGGAAATTTTACAGCAGGAAGTGTTTTGGGTTTTGCTTATAACACAAAGGTAGCTCATTTGGAATAATCAATGCCCAAGAAAAAGTAAATTAGGTGTATCGCACTAGGGCATAAAAGTTTATTTTTTGTTTTCAAATACTTACTGCTCTTAAATTGACCTAAAGACAATAAAGGTCACTGGGAAATAATCCAATCATGCAAATCTTGAATGGATTAGTCACGCTAACATGCTTCAGATAAGAGGGGGAAATCTAATTGTATGTTATTTCTCTATGTTTTTTTTGTATGTTTTAATTTAAAATCCTGGTGTGTATCAAACCTTAAAATCCAAACACCCCAGATGTTGCAGACATTCAGATTTTGATAGCAAATTAAATCACACGTTATCAGCAGGGCTTCTGCCCCTTTTTGATGGCCATGTTTCACTTCAGCAAAACCATCTCTTACCAAAAACAACCTAACCGCAGATCAGATGGAGCAGCTTACCCAAAACTGTTTCAACAGTTTATTCCATAGCCCCAACAAAAATCAGGTAACTGCAATGGCATATTAGGATGAAAAACAGCAGTATAGGGAGACGCTCTGCATTACGCTGAGTTTTTAAAAGGCTCAGTGCCTCAAGGCGATTTTCTGACAGAAGCCCAGGAAGTTATTAATTGCGGCTAATTGTATCACTGTTAACACAAAGAAGCCCTTGCTACATGCTAGGTGCTGTTTTCAGATACAAAAGCAAGCAACAAGTTACAGTAAAACAAGGGACAACAGATAAATGCAGACAGATGGGGGAAGAATAAAGCAACAATAAAATTGTATTTAGTCCAAGAAGGCTCACTGAGCAGGATTTTTAAATATATCAACACCTCCCTTCTACACACTGAATCTTGTCTAAAGAGACCATACAAGTTCCTAAGAGTAAACTGGCTGCCTTACACAATCTACTGTAGGTAGAACAAAGTTACAAAGAAAACCTTGGAGATGCTTTAAAGTGGCACTGTTAAGGGCTATTTCCAAAAGGCAAGTGTTTCACTGATTGCTAATTTAGTGATCAAGTTCTAAAAGAAGATGTGTTTTCTAAGATTAATTCACTGAATGAACTATATCTGTCCTTTTGGTCAGCTTTGTGGGGTAAGAGCATGCAGGCACTAAAGCAACGAGCAATCACGACCCACCTCTGCAGCTAGCAGGCATTACAAGAGAGACCCTCGAAGGCTCCAAAACAGTTGAGTTGGCTTGGCTGGTGTCTTCACAGTGGCTGTAGAGAGTATTTTTGCAGCTCAGACACCAAGACCAATTGCTAAGGAGCTGACTGTGAACCAGAGAGGACCACAAGGGCTGCTGTGCAAGAAAGCAATGCAATTAAAACCACTCTTGAGCGTCTCAGCCAACACTTCAGCATCCCCTCCTCAGCACCCAGCAGTCCAGCCCAAGGCTCATCTCATGCACTGCACGTGCAGCAAAACCTTTATTCGAATGGGATTGTGGTGGTGCAGTAGAAAGATCTGGATGTTTCCTTACGACTCAGCAGCCACCCCGTCTGCATGATTTTGAGGGTTAATATTTTCGCTGTTTTCTTAAGCTCTCACTCTTATGAGCCGACTGAGATGGTTCAAGCTCACAGCATCAGCTGAGCAGAGCAGGACTATGGGGTTTGTAGGCAGAGGGCCAGGCACTTAAATTGCCTTTTCCACCAGAGCTAGTGATTCTTGTAAACAACTCTGAGAAGCTCTGTTCAAAGAGGCATGGTTAGGTAGTCCTTGGCCCAGATTTTCAGCTCAACCTTCAGATATTAGGATTTGGTTTTCTTTTTGGAAAATCCTTATCACAAAGTTCCCAAAGAAACCAGACATTATACCCAGATGACTTTGATTCCCACCTCCAGATCAGCCTGGGAGAGATGCATGTGATAGTAACTGTAGGCACAAATAACTGACATTTATCCTCCAAATCAGATCGGTAATAAAACCAGGATTAGTAAAAAGACCAGGATTCTAAATACCCAGTATGATGGGGTTTTGTAGAAAAGATAAATTAGCAGTGACGATGAACCATTAACATCACCGATTATTTTCCACTGTTGTCTTGTCTCCTAAAACACGACACAGGAAAGAGTCCCTTACTATGAGGGACAGTCTTGGAATATTATCCAGCACTGTGGTATGACCAAAGCTATTGAACAGAGAGCAACAAAAGAACTAATTCAGATGTCTTCCTTCCTAACCTCCCCTTTCTATCCAATGTCCCCAAACCCACCAATCTCCAGAAATACTTTCTCAAATCACTTCTAAATGCTCACAGATACTTCTGCCGTCAGTAAAGGGGGCAAAAAGGATCAATCTCATAAAGACTCAGCACATTTGTCTCTTGGCCTCTGTCATTTCGTAATGAGCATTGCTCATTCAACAAGTATTCACCTACCTACAATGCAGAGACCATCCAAATACACTTTTAAGATTTTTTACACCAAAGGCTTTAAAAAACAACAAAAAAAATCCCCCTAAGGCTAAAAATAAAGCTTGCCTCTTTGGGTAAATTCCCGGGCAAACACATTAGTCCAGAGATCTGCGGTGTGAAACACTACACAGCTTTCACAGACAGCTCTCTTCCTCCGGGCTCACAGCTACTTTCTCCCCAGCGCTGATCACTGCTTGCAGGATCCGGCAGTCCGCTGACCCTGCTGGAGACTGCAGCAACTCTGTCCTGCCTCCATCTGCCTCTTCCTGCCCATGCTGCCACACAGGAAGAAAGGACTGGCACAACACCGTGGCAACTTTGCTGATCCATACTGGGATTTTACTTTCATTTTCTGAGGCCAAAAGGTTTATTTTTTTAGCCCATTGTTTTAAAAGTACTGAAGTGCTAGCAAGGCAGACAGGAGGCTAGCTTTAAATATCTGGCCCTTACAGTACCAAGTACCCAAGTATCCAGATACCCAATGTGTGAGCACAAACAAATATTTGTGCAACTGTTTTCCTGACTGCTTTTTCATTGCTTAGGCATTCAAAAAGGGAGCAACGTCACTAAAACTAGAGCAAAGACTGAAATAAAAACAAAAACAACCCTCACACACTTCAGACCCTATATACTGGAAATGCAGAAGTACTATCAGTAATTTTAACAAACTGTTTTTTCTCCCACATGGAGATAAATCATATCACAATATCTACCGTATAAGAACCATTTTCAGATTACATAGGTTTTTGATTCCTGCTCATGTGGTATAAAGACACTTTAAACAATGAAAATAAAAAACACCCATACTTTGAGAAACATGCACCAAAACCGCATTCATTATTTCTCAAATAGCAGAAGTTATTTTGTATATTATGAAGTAAATTCTGCAGAGATTTACATAAGATATTGCCATGGGCTTCAGAAGTCCTCTGCCTCCTCACTGGAACTGCCTTGCTGGTATTCTAAAATGCTATTGTCAGAAGACGGAAATACCGAACATTTCCAGATAATAGCAGATAATAATATTGACATTTTAGTGTGGTAAACAAATTTCAGCTGAACAATGTAGCTAGCATAAATTAAGCATCCTCCTTTAAATAATGCACTCACACATTGTTCCTAAATAGCTTAAATAGCTAGCTACACAAATACTTTCTGTTAGCACTAGAAACAAGAAGGCAACTGCTACATTCTCCTCCTTTATATAAGCCAGTCTGTAATGAAGAAAAGGGAAGCACATGCTTCATGGAAGAAGCTGTTGCTATGAAACAGAAGCTGAATTACTTCTTCATGTAATCCCGYGACCATCACTCTCAACCTGCTTAACTGGACTACAGTCACTGGGCTACTCCAAACTAAAGACTTTGACCTGGTTTACACAGGTAGAAAGCCAGTCCTTCACCTGGCAGAAATAAGCAAAACCTCACTGAAGCTGCTGGAACCCAGACCAGTGATCCCTACTGCCAATAAGTATTAACCAAAATGTTGGCTTAAGTGCTTGCTGAGCATTCACAGCATAGGGCTCTTCAAGAAGTCTCCAAGCAAGAGGGCTGGGAGAGGCTGGAGTCGAATATGAGGAGTTTTCAGGAAATCAGCTGTTCAGACGATGAACAAAGACATCCAGGCAGGGCTAGACAGTGATCCAGGAAATGCAGAAATAGAAAGCCTACAAATGGGGTAGGTTCTCATGGTTGCCTTGCCCTCCTTCATTTCTGTTACCCCATATAGATATACAAAACCACTAGCACTGGCATCAGGACAAGCCTCCACAGTTTCATAAGAAGAGCAGTAAGCACATTCACTCCTGTGTCTCACAAATTCAGGCTACTTCTTCCTTCCTATTTTATCCCTCTCACACCATTTGCGCAGGCAAAGATAGAGCGGGTGCACTTGCCGCAGAGGTGATGAAGCTAGCTGGAGCCGGCCCAGGCAGGAAGCATTCCTCCTGCTGACACCAGAGCGCCCAACAGGGTCTTAGGGAACAAGTGAAAAAGGGGAAAAGAGTGAGGTTATTTTCCCAGGTGGACGAAGAGCACAAGGCTGTGTTTCCACATCTCTGTCCTTCCACATCTATCCTTCCATCACCGAACAGACAGAAGTCTCTGACACTGTCTGCAGCTGTGCCCCCTCCAGCTCGTCGCTCCCAGGGAGCACTGCTGCCAGCGCTGCTCTGATTCAGCCGTTCAGATGGCTGTGTCCTAACCTGCATCAGAGAAAACACCTCCCCTGAGAAGTGTTTGTAAACCCAGATCTTTGTGCAGACCCTCCCTGAAAGCATGCCCATGGAAACAGTTGAATTGGCACACTGGTGGGAGTAGCGATCTTTTAAAGGAGGACAGGGGGAGTGGGACCTCTCAACTGCGAATGATCACCAGCAAAAAGTAACCCTGAACCTCAGAGTCTGGCAAATACTGCATTGTACCAGGGTGTGAATTTGGGGAAAGTACAGGAGAGCATGCTCCAKCACTTTCAGAGAGAGGAACCTTCTCCCCTCTAATGCAAAAGGTATCCAACAGACCTATTACRGTCTCCCCAGGAAAGCACTAAGCTGGGCAGAACCAGCATGCATGCAGGCCCTGTGCTAAAGCACAGCAAGTCAGTCATCTGAAAGGCAGATCACATCACTATGCACAGCCAGGACCAGGACTGCTGAGGGTGTTACTTTCCATGCCTCAGGAGAGGGATTTCCTCATGCAAAGCAATTATCATCAACACACCAGTTAATTAAGAAACTATGCTGAGTGGTCAAAAAGAAGTTCTGTCCTGTTTTCTTTAGCTGGAGAAATAAAGCATCCACACTTTCAAAGGTGCCCAGTGTGGGATAAACTATCAGAGAGATGAGACCTAAACTAATGAGGGTTACAATTCCACATATCTTTTTCTCATCTTTTCCATATCCTGATAGAAGGAGAAATTGTATTTCAAGAACAGCTGTTACAGATTCTGGCTTTCCCACAACAAATCTGAACTCAGGTCACAAGCATTCAGATTCCCATTATGTCTTCTTAATGTAAGCATTACAAGGGTTCTCCTTCACATAGACACGTAAGGACTTTCTGCCTAGCAATGATGCAACATGACTAACATAAATAAATAGAGATTAGCAACTTTATGATCTGTCCCGATTAAGGGAAAGCCTATAAACCAGTTTGAGCATTCCTCATTCAGTCCTGTTACCTTCCATTTGACTTGATTCATGCCACCACTCAGAACAGAGTCGCTGCCTAGCCTCACCAAACACAGGCATTTCTAATACTGACAAAGATTTCCACCTGCATGATCATGACAGCAGTGTCCAGTCCTCATGGGTTAAAAAAAAAAGGTCAATCTTGATTGAAGCCTGAAGGAAGGATGGTCAGGCCTTGAGCTCTATGCATACCTGCTAGTATAGATTTTTCTCCCCCTCCCCATACCTGTGCTTGATCCATTTTTTGGACTCAATGTTGCACAGTAGGAAAGTCTTCGCTTGCTCCACAGTCTGTTTTGAATAATTTATAGTATGCTTTTTCAGATGTAGTTGCTTTAATACTTTATTTCCATATTTTTGTATATTCTGTCTCCAGTATATTCAACACTGATTTAAACAAAAGCCAACTTTTAAGCAGATAAGTAGTCCCAACTGAACTTACTATAACAGCTTACAATACTACATGGACATTTTGATAATACCACTGAATGCACTTTGTCACAGCATGGCAGCAAGAGTAAGCTCATGGCAGTTTTGTTTAGCAAGTAGTAGTAACATTAGCCATGATTATGAAAATCTGTCAAATAACCAAGTTCTGTACTTAACATCATATTGGATAAGTAACATTTTTTTCCATACAAAGAAAAAAAAAATCAAATTTACTTTAAGAAGTAATAATAAAATGCCTTCCATTGTCACCTTCTGTCTCTGCCTGACTTCAGTGTTTAAACTGATGGGACAGTAAATGTAAAAAATGTCTGCACATCATATAGAATAAATAAATATCCAAGAGCTGCTGGAAAGGAACTAATTACTGCTGGTGGAAGCAGTATGCTTTAGATGTCCTCTGACTTGAGCTGAGCTAATGATCTAGAAATTCAGGTAATAAAGATTCAGTCAATTGCTCTTCCCAAATCATCAACAATCTATTATGATACCTCAAAAATGGCAATTCTGCAGCCAGTATTAACTAAAATAATATTAATGATAATAATACTAACTACGCTTGGAAGACATAACGAAACAGGTCCTTTATCATTACTCAAAGAAAAAAAAAGAAAAGAAAAAGAAAAGACCCAGAGAAAAACATTTCTGTATTATGTAAATATCTGCAGCTATAATTTCAGACACTTATTTCCCTTTTGTTTGTGGTCAGCCAAGTGTCTCAGCACTGCCTGGGCTGTTTGAGTCATACTCCTTAAGTCCTATTGGAAGCTGGCTGTACTACCTACTAACGGTTATTGGGAATGGGACCCTAAAGAAAAGGCACATTTAAGCCAATGTTTCTGGCTTCCTCATCCTCAGCTGAGGTCAGACCTTAAACATAACTTAGAGCAGCCTAAGAGTAATATCCCAGAGGGCACACTGTCAGAGCAAGGTAACAGGAATGAAATGGAAGCTATGATCTCACCCACCACTTCCAACATGTTTAAAATGCAAGTTTTCTGCCATTTTTTGTTCTTCTGCGTAGGTAGCTTAAACTGCCCTGGAGAGGAGGTTGCCAATACCACTCAAAATAAGAACATGCCTATACAGACAAGATTTCTAAGAAGAAAAAGCGTTCGCCACACAATTGATAGTGACACTTTCCAAGAGCCTCACAGAGACCATAACAAAGATCAGCTGTGGCCGTAGTCAAGACACAGTGAAGGAACTCAGCACCTTTCAGAAGAGGCACGGCACCTTGCACAGACAGGTCTTTCAATAGCAGTCTTGATATCTAGCAGCACTATGGCTTGTGGGTACCACTCTAGGATCTGCTTCTGGTCACAAGGAAACAGTTAGTGTTCAAGAGGGGAAATCCTTTCCCAAAAGCCCATGTGAGCTCCCTCCACCTCTACTCACCCTCCCCTGGCCCTGGCACCTCTGAACAAGTCTTAGGAGTTTAGCTTTTTCTGGGTAGCCTGTGCTCCCTGCTCTCTATCGATGATCTGGACCACAGACACTGGCTGTCCTAAGTTTACTCAACTACTAAGAACAGGTTGGTTTCTGCAGGAGTCTGGGATGATGTGCATCTTATCTGCCCAATGAATTACTTCATGCTATAGGTGAAACATAGTGGGCATTTATGCAGATCAGATCCAGATTATTGATGCATTTACACTTTTAGGACTTTTTTTTTTTCCAAAAGTGTTTCATAAAAAAGGTCATATTCTGCAGAATTGAACTGTTAGCTCCAGAAGTATCACTTTACAGCGATAATACTAGGCAGCGTGATTTTTTTCTGCAGTTTCAGTGTTTTTATTTGAAGTAATGTATCATGCATTGCTATTAACCACCGAAATAACCATATTATTTTAAGAACATTATAGGAAACTGCTTGTTAGTATTGGGGAACCATTACATCTGTCAAAATGAGAACCAAATCAGAATATTCTCAAGTTTTGTTAAACCTATAACAAACAGAGGTGAAAACAATTTGAGGTGCAGCTGAACCAAATTGGAAGTGTACTACTTCCACTTGAGATAATCCTAGTTACAAATTCAAGATGCCTCCTTTTTGTCACAACGAAGAGTTAGATATACATCAAAACATCCGTTTGTGTTATCGGAGAAACACTTTGATGCTTTGTTATACAAACTACTTCATGAACACACATACACAAAAAGAGTATTTGTTTTTTCCATTCAGCATTAATATTTTTTAAGTTTTAACTAAATGCAAACAATAGCCACCTGTAAAAAAGATATTTCGAAAATGGTGCAGTATTCTGGGGAAGAGATGTGGAATTACTAGTGCTAAAACATTTGCTTTCTGCATGACCTACAGCCAACCTCTGGGAAGTAAGGGACTGAAATACAAAGAAACAATAGCGATTAGATTTCTAACCGATGAACAGTGCATGACCCCAGAAACTAATAACTAATTAGTTTTCAATTAAGCTACTTTTGTCCTTTCTGAAACAAAACAGCCATATTTTATCTTGTTTTGGCAGAAATAATCATCACCAAGCAATAAGAGACGGCATTATAGTTACACTGCAAGTTTAATTCAATGACAGATTTGAGATTTAAAACAAAACAAAACAAAAAAAACACACACACACAAAACATCTTGTTTACATGATTTACACTGCTCTAGCCTGATTGCAAAGCTCATTAGCTGCAAAGATCACAGCATACCAGGATTTCCACACTCCATGTTATCAAATTAGGCAGGTATCTTCTTAAACTCATGGGCTAAATTCTACCCTCATTCAATGGATAATATTCAAATAACATTGTTATGTGAATTTACTGTGCTGTTAAAAAGCAGCAAGGTTAGCCACTCCAGAGATGTGTCAGATGTATTTAATAAAAGCAGGTTACATCTTAGGGAGAATGATTGCTGGTCTTACTGTTCACATCAGCACTGAGCAATGCACAGTGGCAGTGGCATCCAGGCACACCAACAGCACTTGCTTTCAATGGATTATAAATTCCATGGGATTGGTAGGTCATAACAGACCATTAAATCTAGTACCTTCCCTTGAAGGGGTGGGGGGGAGAAAGAGAGCGAGTGAGAGAAAAGATTCAAGCAAGACTTAACCAGCTGCCAGCCAAACTCCTTCCCTGAGCTGTCTGAGTATACAACTACTAGTATCCAAAGCAATAAATAAAGCAATCACAGGCTAGTAAATTTTACAGATTTTGCTCTGCTTCCACCCCATTTTGCAATTCAGGCAGGGAAGCAATTGCTCACATGCAAACAGTTGCTTAGAGAAGATCTTCCCAAAGGACCCTTAGCACTTTCCGATTAATTGTTCTGTCCCAAACACCTCATGGGCAATTCCCCTTGAGCCAAATTGCAAACCTTGGCTGTATTTTTTCTTCCTTTCTGTGCCAGTCTGTCAACAGAAAGCACAACAGCACTGTTATCCCTTCAGTATGGCTGAAAGGGAATTTCCTAAAGCATGAACAAGTTTATTGTCCACTTGTTTAAGTACACTTATGCTTTGGCCAGTGATGACTGTCACAAGTCTAAGTCTAGAGAAACTGTTTTCTAACCCTACAAAAGAATTTGCCATCCTTCTTCCTCCTGCAGCACACTGTGCAGCACCCAAAGTGGGTTTGTTTGTAAAGAGACTTCCCTCAGCCTGTCTATACCAGAGTTGATATCACAAATTCACCACACCCTGTTTAAGGAAGTCTGTATGGCGAGGGAAAGACACCTCAGTGGAATTCCCAAAACAACATGAAAAACTTCTTTCTCATAACTTGTAATGAGGTGTGATTCCCTTAGCAACCTCTCTTTATTTCTTGGGAGCCAACAGTATGACTAGAACTAGACAATGGCGGGAGGAAGTGGTAAAATTTTAATGAAAATGTCATTTTGAATAGGTGAAAAAGCTTTTTCAACAAAATACCAAACCTCTGTGTGCTATATAAAGATATTTAGTCTGTTACTAAAGTCAAATGTATATTTGAATTTGTTCCCAAATAAATAGTACTTTTATATTTTAAAGCCTACATTTTGTAATATCAGAGAAACTGTGAACCGAAAACTGTATTTCAACAAAAATTAAATGTTTTCATACAAAAAACCCTGAGTCCAGCTACCTTAGCAGCTTTCACTCAGCTCACTCCCTGCATAGGTGCTCAGATGCCAGGGAGAGTGGTTGTCTTCTGGTTCTGCACCTGCACAACGTTCAGATCAGTGAGGCCCTACTCCGTTACTGAGACTCACAAGGTCCACAGTAACACAGAAAATAGATGGCAGTGATGATGACGTATACCTTTTCAGGTAGGAACTGGTAGGTGGGAAAAGAGGACATGTGCTGAACTATGGCAGAGATGGGTGACCTCCCAGTCACATGACCCCTAACAGATAATCTCTACGCAGAGAACAGCGAATTAGCCCTGTCATGCTGCTGACATCCTGCTCATATACCCCAGGTGAAGTGCAGAACAGCAACAGCATCTCCTCCAGGAGATGATTACACAACATTAGGGCAATAATGTGCTCAGTCTCAGAAAAGCTGCATTATTGGCCATATTGAGCTCCTAATCACTTAGCTAATGCAGTGGGCAGAGCAGCTACATCATCCTCGCCACCGCGGTCTGTCAAACCGATTTAGCTGCGGGGACACAACTGCTGATCAGACCACTCAGCAGCTGACGCACCATGGAAATGACATTACGCCACCAGGAGCCAGCACATCAGACCACCATCAGCCAGGGAGCAGGGCTCCAAAAGCACATGCTGGCAAGAGAGGTGCCACCACCCAGGCTGGGCCTTCTCGAGCAGAAAGGTGCATTTTCACCAGCAGTTAGCTTCCATTTTTTATTTGCACATCATGATACCTATCTGCAGAAAAAGTCCTGAGGTTTTTCTCCAAGACAGAGTAGGTAAAGCATATAGTGACAGGTTATTACCTAGCAGTAACATTCATAAAGGCTCTTCTCTCAGAATCTCATAGTGTCCTGTGGATCACCTTAGTGATCATCTTACTTTAATTTTTATTTAAAGTTGGCCACCCTAGACTGTTCAGGTAAGGTTAGGGAAGAGTGAAGGCTGCACTGCACTCTCCTAAGAAACTAGCAGTCAAATGCCAAGGCTTCAAGGTAAAGTAATTCAATGTAAATATAATGCAAGTCTTGCTGCAATTTATTTCTCCTCAGCTCCCTTAATAGAAAAGGGCTGTTTTGCACATTATACACAAGTGCTTAAATTGCACGTGTAAGTACCATGATTTTCAGCTTGGGCAGACTTGATTCACAACAGATAAGGCTCCAATTCAAATTATTTTGCAGTTAATTTTTTTCTATTTCTTTTGAAGAACAATTTAAAATTCACAGAACTTGTCAAAGTCTTTATTTTTCCTTAATTTTACAGCTTAATCCAGATAAAGTTGTATATCTACAGGCAGATATTATGAAATACAAGAGAGATGACAAAACAGTGTCAAATACGCATTTTAATTAAACCTCTGCCACCAATTTCTGTTGAAGACCAGAGACTGTAGAGACATAACTCAGAAAGCTTTTTTTAATTTAATAAAGTCCAGATCTGATGCTATTCAGTATTTTTATCAATAATGTTGGTAACTACAAGAACCCTCAAAAGTTAGGCATCATAGAGGATAAGCAACTCAGTGCAATTCCCGGTATGATTCTACATCATAAAAGAGCAAATGCAATCCTCAGATGCATAAAAAGGAATCAAGGAGCAGACAGATGATTCTTCTCTCAGAGTAAGGTGTTATCTCTACAGATACTAGATTAACTGAGAGTTTCAATATCCAGTTTCTTTTAGAAGACAGTGAAGAATAAGATGCAGAGAATTACAACATTGTCTCAGGGTGATAGGAAAACTCAAAGCTGAAAGAAGTAAAGAGCTCACTCCGTTTAGCATATGACAGGCAATGGCCAGGTGACTTGTTTACAGCATTAAAAATCACATCAAGCAGAAATTGCCAGGTCTTTAGGGCTTCCCCCCCCCCTCAAAGCAGAGAAAAGTATACCACATCCCCCACCCTATCCCCAGCTGGAATTTTAAAATCAACAAATTCAAAACTGAACATAGGCACAGATTTTTTAGATACCTGAGAAATTTACAATTTCCTTGGCAATAGGTTTTAATGGTTAAGTCCATCTCTTGACATTGTCACACCCAGACTGAATACCTTTTTCAGAAAATGCCCATAAGATAAACACAAACTGTGGTGTTCAGTGCAGAACTAACAGGATATTTAGATATCAGCTGTTACTCAGACTGAATACCTTTTTCAGAAAATGCCCATAAGATAAACACAAACTGTGGTGTTCAGTGCAGAACTAACAGGATATTTAGATATCAGCTGTTACTCAGGAGGTCAAGACTAGAGAAACCCTTAGTGCTCTTCAACCCTAAATAAACCGAATTTATTCATCCAGCCTAAAGTAAATCCAAAAAGTGCAGTTGTAAGCATTTTGGATGCGATATACCTTCCCTAGCATCAAGCTATCTAACAGTTTGGTGTCAAATCTAATTAGCCATTAGGTCCTGTCCATGCGGGACATCCAGAAGTGCCCTTCTGCTGCCAGCCAGTCTGTCCCTCTCCCTCTGTCAGGTACAGAGGGAGCCCAGAAGCCCAGCTGCTCAACGCTCGGGTGGCAGAAGGTCAGCGAGATGATCCCAGCTTTCTCTGTAGCATGTAAGGCTTTTGAAGGCAAGAATAAGAAACAGTACTCAGTTACTCTGAGAGGCTGAGAATGAAACCCCAGCCTGATTCAAGTCAATGGGAGGTTAGCCTTTGACTTCAGTGAACCTAGGACTTTCATCCCCATCATTAATTAGTTGTATGGTAGTAGCACCTACTAGCTTTTTAGTCAATGCACAGGATCCCATTGGACTAGGTGCTCCTCAGAGTGGAAGGACAGTCCCCTGCTCCAGGAACTTTACAGTCTAAATAGACCGTAGATATAAAAGAAATAGCAGAGAGATACCCCCCCCCAAAAAAACAATCAAACAAAAACAATTAAAAAAAAGGAAACAACTGGATGGTTTTTGTCAGAACTGATTGCTGGTATGTTAGACATACTGTTTAATCAGACAGCACTGGGGTTTCTGTAGACCAAGAAGTGTTCTGTGAAAAGAACTGAAAGGAAGACAATGAGATTCTTTACTGAGGTTTACAGAATGTCTCTCAAATGTGCAAGGTGAATTCATCTTACCCTTTAAAGCAAAAATAATACTTCACTGTCATACAATTTGACTCTCTTTTCCAATGACAGACTTAAATATTTGATGTGTGTAGCAGAGTAGAGTGAAAAGAAAGTGCTTTCTTATGAAAGAAATTCACAGCAGTAATCTATAATAATGTTGCAACGTGACAGCTCATCTTCTTATGTACTATCACTGTAGCTTAGATTCCTAGCTTAACTGCCAGACAGTTTTTTCTTCTTAAACCAACCAAAAAAAAAAAACAAAAAAAACCAAACAAACAAACCACCCAATGCAAGAGAACTACAGGAAATTCTGATCATTTTCATTTTTTCTTCCTTGCTGTTTCTAGCCTTAGTGAAATAACTAATTGCTATAAGAACTTACAAATATTAATATAATCCTAAATTTTAAATGTGTCTTTACGTATATAGAAATAGCTAGTGACTAAATAAATGCTTTCTCTTCTGAAGTAATCCCATAAATTTATCTGCCAATAAAATAGTCTCTGAATGTAAGCCAAAGAAATATTTTTAAGAGTCTAGACAGCTGTGCATGATGCAGTGTTTCAGAAATACACCTCATATACTGGGGAGAGAAGAGCCTAGTAACCACAAAAACATGGCAGCACCACTGATGAACAAGAAATTAAGAAAGAAAAGCAACATAACAGGAAATAAGGACAAATAACACATACGCACCAGCAATTATCTGTGATTTAAATCTAAATAAGAAAAATGTGATCACTGGAGATCTTTTACATGTCGGATACAGGGCATTGTGAGTTTGAAAAAAGGACATGCTAAATAACTTTTGCAGATTAAAAAAAAAAAGACAAGTGAAACAGGGTCTTAAAACCTGAGAATTACTGTTTTCTATTAAAGACAGTTCTGTTACAGCCACAGCATGTCTGATATCGTGGGGCACATCTCCACATTCATGCAGGGAGTCTCCTTTAATTCTAGTCCCTCAGCTTTGGGATACAGCTACAACTAAGAAAAACAAAACACAACAGAACAAATGGGGGGGGGGGAAAACAACAACACACACCCCAAACTCACATTCTTTTCCACCGAGTCCTTTCAAGCTACAAGTTTATTTTGCTTTTTCAAAGGATGGTAAGTTGGCACTGGCCAGGTGATCTCTCATCTCACCTTCTGTTACCTGTAGTAACAGAAGTGGAAAAACAGGATGACTTTTTATTCAATTCAAGCTTCCAGTATTAAAAAAATTTTTTTTGACATTTTTCAAAATCTAAACAAAGTAACTATTTGGAAGATCAGTTACACTTTAGGTTTATTTTAGGTGTTTGATGCATACCATGAAAGCTTTGGTTTTTAGTGCACATAGACGAGTAAGAGCAGGACTCAGGTTTCAAGCTTTGCTATAGACTGGTCCAAAACACCGCTTTCACTGAGGCAAAGGCATAGCCTGGTAGTATTACTTCTATGAAGAATATCCTGTCTTATCAATGATTAATTTTTTAATAAATGTGTTGACATGACTGCACAAAAGTCTCTTAAGCCTGTTCTCCATTTAATCACAGCCACTAGGGCAGAGTTCTGTAGCTGGTCAATCACTCACCAAGTATTTGTAAGCATCCACCCCTTTCTCCTTTTGCAGAAACCACAACCCCAACAGCTCTTGAAGCAAGCCTTACAGATCTATTAAATGCAGCCAGGTGGGAAAAAAAATGTAATAATCCTATACATAAAATAAAGAGGTTAAAACATAAAAACAAAACCATTTTATGACTTTAATAGACTTTTCATTCTAAAGTATTTTAACTCTTATCCATCCACAATGGATTGCAAAAAGCTGCTTTCAGCTCCTCTTTCAGTCAAGAAGTGCATAACACTAAACCTATGCATAGCCTCTTTGATCAGCTCATCAGGCACCTTATGGAATACAAGAGTCTCATCCATAGGATTAAGACAAGAAATATATATATATGTATATATACAAACACACACGCACGCCATGCAGAAGGAAAGTGAGCAGGGAACATGGATTCATCAAAATATTTGGCTTCATACATTCAGCCTTGTGAAAAGGGCTATGAATGTTCAAATTAATGCACTGTCTGACACAGAAAGTATCACCCACTAAATTATCAGCTAACAAGTAGGGAAGTCTCAGCTCTACCACATTTGACACTTTGTTAGCCAGTGCAATCCATCAACACTGCAGTCAAACTAATAAAGGCCCAATTTTGTGCTGAATTATCAAGTCTTTTCGTTTTCTTCCTCCTTCCATCTCTCCCACCCCCGCAAGGATAGTAGGGGGGAAAAAAAAAAAATGAAATTTTAGGATTCCACACTTATTAGTTTTATGGTAGAGCAACAGCAAATGTGCTCGAGTTACCAATAAAAAAGAAAAAGCTGAAGACTTTCCTAAATGTCACTTTGAAATACTGGCTGTTAAATATGAAAGCCATGCTGAGTTCACAGTTTCTCACACACCCTCAGGAGAAAGGGTTCCACAAGCCCAGCTACAGCCTCAGTTACATTTCTACAGCTAAGCTACAAAAAACTGAGGAAAAGATGAAGAAAAAGCATTATATGAAACATTATTTACCCAAACACAACTAAGAAGATTCTGATGTATTTCAGGACACATCTGCAAAAGCAGCAGATTTCATACAGTTACACAGCAAAGAGAAGCTCTTTGTATGGCTACGCAGTTGCCATACTCCTGCAGCTTGCCACCGAAATATTTCTAACTGCTCTGGAAGCGGCGTGAACCCAGACAAACCCATACGTACTGACAAAAATGCAGAATTTCCTCCCAAGGTGGACATGAGCCACAGCCCAGAGCGGGCAGGACCCCGGTCAGGCATTCAGCAGGCTGCTCCACGTGCATCCCACCCACCTAACCACACTGCTCCAACACTCACCAGCTGTGAGTGAAACCCAGGGCTGCCACTTGCCACAGGCACCGCTTCCTCTCTTACACAGAAATTGGTCTTTACAGCTCAGGTGCAGGTAAGGCAGCATTGCTGTCTTAAAAACCCGAGCAGCCCAGCACTAGTAAACAAGCAGCCCCAGCAACTTCCCCCGCAAGGGGCAGCAAAAATTCACACYGGGGTATTAGTGTAAACCCATTTTCACCTGCAATGTGAGCCAATACTCTGGAGTGCGGCTCCCTGCCACCACCGCACAGGGAGGCTGAAGTCCTGCAGAGAAGCAAGGCAGGCAGCTGGGAGCTAGTTTTTCTCATTTCTCTATTGCAAACACGGCAGGATTGTTTTTTGGTTTTTTTTAACCTCCCTGGAGCAGCAACAACCTCCAGAATAAACATCAACAGACCCTGAGCCAAAGCACACCCTTCATCACAGCTCTTGCACTATCAGCTGGCCTACATTGAGCTGGCCTAGCCTTCAGGGATGCACAGCTGAAGCAGATGGATTGTGTGAAGGTTCCAAAAACAGTTGTTTTTTACATTGCATAGCACCAGAAACATACAGATCTAGGCAAAGGAGTAGTTACCAACTCTGGTGTGAAAACTGAGACAGGGAAATAGCTTCTTGAATACTGCTTAGGCTCAATGTATAGCTTTTAAATCAATTCAGGATCCACGTGCCTCCTCTGCTGTAAAGACAGGATGCTCCTACCCCTCAAGACCCACCTTCTTTCCTTTCTCCTTTACAGCCTATTTCTTCATTTCCCAGCTGATCCTGCCGAGCCCATAAAAAAGGAATCCCTTTCATTTCTCTCTTCTACACAATATTCCTAAAAGTCTGTGAACTATACTAAGGACTGGAAACCTTCCTTTCCACGTGCATTTTCCAGAACTGCCTTAAGGAACAATCAGGGGCAGTGAGCACTGGGGAAGGAGACGGGATGTGCAGCTTAAGGCAGCGATCCTTCACTCCGGCAAAACAACAACTGGAATAGTTTATATGACCGCAAGCTTAATTTCTCCTGTTCTCACGTAGTGGGATTTCAGGGACAATGAGAGTATCTGGTCTCTTTGGACTGCTGTAAATTCATTCCTGCAAACCCCAATTGTGCAGAAAAACTGGGTCAGCCTGGTTTTCTTAAACCTCATCAGAGGAGGCTCTTATCCTGAGGTCTGCTCTCTAGAAAAAAAGCCATCAAAATTCAACCACTCCCTAGACATTGCTTCATCTGTAAGATGGGTGATCCTTTCCCAACAGCATATGAATGACTTGCCTTCCAGTAAGGCACTCAGCAGTGCAGCAATTTCACAGCCACTACCAGATTTCATATATAGCATGTAGGCACATTCCCCAGATCATCTCCCTGTATGTTTGGCACTAAAAGCTGTCACTTTATGCAATACTGGCTACAGATACACACGAATTCACACGAATTAAAAATGAGCTTCTTCATGACTGCCTGGGTATACCTGTAATAAACTACTTTGGTATTCAGAACTTGTGGGAAGGGGAGAGCAACTCATAAATTATGCACAGGACTTCTTTAAACTGTCATAATTACTATAGGTATATAGCACTATGCAGAAATGTAATATTTACATAGAAATTCCTTATGAAAATATCAATAGTATAGTCTACAAAAACTGATTTCATTATTTTGGACAAGAACTTTAGCAGATATGAAACAGCCCTTTTGATGCCGTCAGAAGCAATCCAATTTACCAAATGTAAATTATACCTATTGTTATGCTACCAACTAGTCCTCTGTTGCATGCATCACAAAGCAGGATTACCTGCACATCTTATGAAGACTATCATAAAAAATTAAAATCTTGCAACGCAGTTCACTTTCATTTACAAGTCATTAAAAATATTTACAGACAGGGAAAATATTTCAGAAATATTTTTAGAACTTCCAATGATATTATGGCCAAAAGAAACAAACAAAAAAATTAGTTACACATGATAAAAATCATATTCTAATTTGAAATGAACAATTAATGCAGGCTTTCTTTTTCCCCCCCTCCATGCTCTGTCAAACTACTTTGTATCAGTGCTACAAAGGAGGTAAAAAGCTGCCTCCTCCAAATGATGCACAAATATAGATAAAATTGAGAGAATGTCTGGGAAATAAAACAGACTTCCATTTGGAACTGAAAGGAAATATCATGAGTTATTTTAAATTGTTTTAGCTAAATTTAGAACATGTTTTATTTCAGCCAGTTACAGATGCAAGTTTAATCTCTACATCACAACAATATTATTGTGATCACAAATACAGCAATGATTGCTGGAAATAGTAAGATTTGTACATGCATGGTTGTACGTGAAGCCATCTAATCCCAGTTCTTATTGACTTTTATATACTTATATAAATATATGCACAAGTGATATAAGTATACACACACACACACACACATACACTCATACACATTAGTCCCTGTACATAGACAAGACAGGGGAGTTGCTTGGTGGCTGGAGAGGAGGTTGAGAGAGAAAGGGTTGATAACATTAAGCTTAAACTCTGCAGCCCTACAATAAGAAAAATTTATGTTAAAAATATACTTTAGTGGTTGAGAGTCCTATTATAGATTGGCCAATTAGTGGGTGATTTGGGAACATGAGCTCTTTGATGGTTCTTCTGGTGTTACAGCAYCAACATTCCCAGTTTTCCCTCCCTCTGCTGTTGGCTACAGAGGTCCTGGCTAACAGATGCTGTAGAAGATCTCTGTTTACAGACATGGTACATGCAATCCGTTGCAGCCTGGTGGAAAGGATGCGTCCTAACTTCCAACACAGTTCAGGGGAACTGCTGTTGCCTAAGTATCTAACTCCTTAATGTTGTCTGTTCCTGTGAGATCAGAGGGCTGCATATGTAGAAGCTTCATATATAGAGTATACTTATTACCGGATAATGTTAAGAGAAAAATAACAAGCCAAGCTCATATAATACTTACATGCCAGTTTTAGCTAGTTCAGGAGGTCTTCCACAGGATTACAAAGCTAATCCTGCTGGGGGCCAAACCAATGTGAAGCCTGCCCTGGTGAGATGCTCCTTCTGGAAATCTGATATCTTTCTTTGGTTATAGTCTATTTGGTTTCCTTTATTTTATTTTTATGAAAGTGATGAGGGAATTCAAATAGAGAAGCAAAGATCCTCCATGGTTTTCACAAATGCACTTGAAGTTTTAAGGTCAGTTTAAAGAACTCCTTTATTTCTTTGCTAACTTAAGGGTTTTCTGTACGTTGCTTTAAGCAGTTTGGCTTCTGTAAGACTGTTAAAGGAGTCTTAGTCTATTTGAGAACTTTGGGGGTAAAGCGGGTCTCTAAAATGCTGACTTTTTTACCCCTGTTTGCTTCTCCCCTCAATAGGTCAACTGGATTTCAGACATAAACTGTAAAATAATCTTTCACAAATGAGAGACCATAAAAGTTCCTTAGCCCTCACCCAGCTGGCATGACCTAAAATTAGATCTTTTTAATAATTTCATAATAACTGACAATATACATATTAGGAAAAAAAAGATTACCTACACAAGATTTCTGGTGGCTCCTTAGGCCAAGGTATGTTGCATGAATCCTGAAAGATGTACTGCAACATACTAATAGGTGATTAATTTGGGGACTGATTTGCCCACATTTCCTTCTTATGTCAGAGTTAGAAATTTGACTGTCACACCTAGGCTGAGCAGTAACACATAGATTTGCTTATTTGGAGTTTTAAAGTGTATTAGCTAAGTTTTTCAGCTAACATTTGCAAAGAGGAACAACTTTAGACTAGCCATAAGGACCAGATTGTGCTCTTATTTCTTCCAGTGTAAGAGGCTGCCTCCTTTATAAAAGCTGACACTTGTACTGCTGCCCTTTTCCTTCCACACTGCATCACTGCAAAAGCCTTCTAACTCACTTACGGTGTAACTACCATAGAAGAAAATCTCCTTTCTGCAAACAGATCCTAAATCTGGAAAACTCCATAAAAATCTGGATTCTTACTGAAGTCAATAGGATACCTTAGGACTTGCAGCAGTGCACCTGAGAATGCAATTTGGCTTTGATCCTCATTAGGAAGGATGTCAGCCCAGGAAGGTGCCCAGGACAAGTTCAGTAGTGCAAGTTTAGATCTAACTATCCAAGTGTAACTAACAACAGACAGCAATTCTTAGCCTCTTTCCTATGGGCTTTTAAAGTTTCACCTTCTCCAATAATTTTTGAATCTGTTGGCTAATTACAATCAAACTTGACAGAGGGAAAAGTATTCCAAAGATGATTCATCTTCTACCAGATCTGTAAAAATAGACTGACGGGCGAGTGAAGAGTTAACAGGACTGAAGTTTGTCAATTGATATGCAGAAGAACTGAGAGCACAAGAGCTGAGGTGCACAAAGCTGTTGAACAGAGGACTTAACAGGACTAAAGTCGTCTACCAACCGATATGCGCAAGGACTGACATGCGCAAGGCTGCGG